>NC_090266.1:910327907-910638507 GCF_040414725.1 Anabrus simplex
CCAATTAATTAAATATTGGGTCATCAGGAACAGAACAAATGAACACTTTTAAAGATAATCACCAGATGTTCGGGAAAAAAATTGTAACTCTGTTTTTGTGTGGACGAGTTTTAAAATGTAATTAAATTTATTTAATAATTACTGTTCAATAATAATTTGGTTCCAAATTCAATCATGAGTCTAACTGCTGGATAACTCGATCATGTTCCATCTAATGTACAATCAAGAATGAGGATAAATAATTTCGGCCAATGTTCATTCACATGTATAAATTCATAACATCATAAACAACATGGAATACATTTTTAAGTTTATGCCATTAACTTGTAACCTAGAATTCATCATATTCCAGTCATCGAATTTAGAATTGCTGGAAGCCTCAAACGTGAAAGTTCAAAATATTGTCACAATTTCCTTGATTTAATTTCATGATTTTTATTTTTTAATATAAGAACCATTCCTTTTATTTTCAATTAAATATTGATTTTTGTGAATAAATAATAGGAAAAAAGATCAGTATGTTTTATTCAATAGACTTAGCTGTAGCTAGAACCCTTCATGCACCTCAGAAGCTAACGCGCGGACATACTGTGACCCTGAGAAGAGAGGACCCATTTCGTAAGTATAGAAGAGCACCGAGGTAACATCTATGAGCCCAAACTCTTGCTGAATTTGTTTAAAAGGGTGCACTATATATATTGAAAAAACTTCACGTTCATTTACTCGTTCGGTACAGTTAACGTTGTGAAGGATTATGGTAATCAGTACACACTATCTTAGAGTTGTGGTTATATCATTAATTTTAAAATGAAACAGAATTAAAATATTCATGAAATAAAACATTCAATCGTCGGACTATGTACTCTCACTTAGTACTTACCTGATTACTTACACATACAATTGTTGATAGGCGCCAGCTACAAATAAATGTAACGATAATAGAATGAGAATATTGAATATCTCTAGGGTGTGAGGTAATGAACTTATTTTGACAACATAACATATAGGTTCCGGGAAAAGGAGATTGCCGTTTGGTTTCCCAATTAAAATTTGAGGTTATCTGATCTACCACTGAAATAAAACAATTAATTGTATTTGATAATAAATAAAATAAACTCTTTAAATTTACAATTTTAATGGCGACGTTTACTGCGATAATTAAGATGATAATATACAACTCTGACATTACAACTGAAAGAAACTCTAGGCATTAAATTTGAAATCATTCAGACCAGACATTTAGAAGTTGTACAAGCAATTTATCCCTCACTGTTTCACTTGATTGTACCTTGAACATTTTGAGTGTTATTATGACGTATCCCTTTGAATGGGTATCAGCTGTATGTATCTCATACCTAATTTGGTGAAGTATCCTTTTAGTTTCCCAAACGAGATATAGCGTGGCTTGAAATTATATTCACACTGCACAATCAACTTTACAAGTAATTCACTGATAACTATTAGTCTGCATTACGACAACTCAATATTCGGCCGTCACCGAACTGACAGAAACTCGACCGAACATTTGATCACTGACGACTACGTATCCATGTCACTGTTCTATCTTCAACTGACTGACTGACCAACTGTGTCCTCACTCTCCAAATCACTATCCATCGACCAAATTTCTATACATCTGACTATAACACTTCATGGCAACCCTCTCCTTCCAACTGCTTGTCCGCTATAGGATACTCCTCTATAAATAGACACTAGTTGTCACATGGTATAACACTCATGACATACTTGTTTTGTACGTAAATCACTCACTTGATTAAATAACAATATTTATTACATTTACGACACTTATATAACACATTATAATACATAACACTGAGTATTGATGGGCAGATGGCCCCGATAACAGTCAGTCACATGTTCCCGTCTCCTCTCGCACGAGGCACCCAAGCATAACCGTCTCTCATCCCCTTCCATCCACACCACTTCCGGCTGGGTCCTGAAGGGTGCTGCTATCTGTCCTAGGAAGTGGTAGCGAGCAACTAGGTGGTCTAGCCATAGCTAGGCCGGAACATGCTCCCCACCGTTGAATCACCATGATTCAACCGAATTAAATTACCTGATATCCCCTCATGAGAGTTCAGTTCAAATATCACACAGGCACTGACATACAGAGTTCATGTAAAGTAACCAACATGAGTTGATCATTCAACAAAATATACATATAAACATAGGTAAAACAGAAACACAAGCAACAAAATATTTACACACTGTTAACAGAAGGTACTAAGTAGGTTGACTGTGTCCTCATCCATTATTATGCAGTATGAATTAAGCACACTATAAGTTCTCAGTTCAAATCACACACACAACACCATAATTACACTCTGAAATGAACAAGAAAAAATATTCACATGAAACACTTTATGTTTTAGCCACAACAATCCTGTTTAGTTCTCAATAGGTAATGGAATTAACTTGTTAACAAGTCGTTTAAAAAGACCACTGGTTGTTCTGATGGTAGCCACTCATGCAAGTCCATCCTTCCCAGGGTGAACAGTCTCCACCACAGCCAACTTCCAACAGAGAGGAGGAAGATTGTCCTCCTTCAGAAGAACAACTGTTCCAGTAGCTAGGTTCTCCTTGGGACAGGTCCATTTTTTCCTCTGCTGCAGTGAGTTCAGGTAATCGGCAGACCACCTCTTCCACAACTGCTGCTGCATTGACTGGATACGCTGCCATCGAGACAATCTGTTGATGGGCAGGTCAGTAATGTCAGGCTCAGGGATGGTTGTAAGGGGGGCACCAATTAGGGAATGAGCAGGTGATAAATAATTAAGGTCACTGGGGTCATTAGATAAGGCAGATAGGGGGCGAGAATTAAGACAGGCTTCTATCTGTGCAGTAAGGGTACATAGCTCCTCAAATGTCAGTAGCGCATTACCTGCAACTCTTCTCAAGTGGTACTTCATGGACTTGACAGCTGCTTCCCACAGTCCGCCAAAGTGTGGAGAGCTGGGAGGTATAAAGTGCCACGTGATGCCTTCCATCGCTAATGAATTCCTTATCTCTTCACAAAAGCTGGTTGAAAGGAATAGTTTTTGGAGATCCTGCATTCTTCTATTGGCACCAATGAAGTTAGTCCCATTATCACTATAGATGATGGAGCATTTCCCACGTAGAGCTATGAATCTCCTCAGGGCTGCCATAAAGGCATCAGTAGAGAGGTCACTCACCACCTCCAGGTGAAGAGCCTTGGTAGCCAGACAGATGAACAATGCAATGTAGCTCTTCGTTGTCTGTTTGCTTCTCACATTTCCCCTCTTGACGAAGAAAGGACCAGCATAATCAGTTCCTACATTAAGAAATGGGCGACTCTGTTGCACTCTGGTAACAGGGAGCTGTCCCATCAGCTGTTCAGCTGTTGACGCCTTGAATCTAAAACAGGTCAGGCACTTGTGGATGACTCTTCGAACAACTGCCCTAGCCGTGGGAATCCAGAATCTTTCTCTTAATGATGCAATTACTAATTGAGCACCTGCATGTAAAAGCCTAATGTGTTCTGCCATCACAACAAGGTTTGTGAGAGCATGCTGGGGAGGAAGGATAAGCTGGTGCTTAGTGTCATAAGGTAGTTTTGAATTTACTAGTCTTCCTCCTACCCTTAGCATTCCCTTATCATCTAAGAAAGGATGTAAATCAGCAATTTTACTCTTCCTTGAAATGCAACACTTAGAGTTGAGACTGGCTATCTCTTGAGCGTAACACACTTGTTGTACAATTTTGATACAGGAGTTCAAGGCCATCTGCAGCTCTTGTGTACTTAATATCCCTAACCTCTTGTCTTGAGGATTGGCACTATTGTGAATAAATCGCCAACAATATGCAGTAACTCGAGTCAGTCGGGACAGTGACGAGTACTTCAGCATAAGTTCATCCCAGTTTGTACCTATCAACATAACTACAGGAAGTGTGCTTCGTGACTCAGGGAGTTCCTCTTCTGCATGGGCTGAGTTTGTGTCTGGCCATGATTCAGTGGGCTCAGTTAACCAGGATGGTCCGTGCCACCACAGGTTCATACCTCGTAGTTGTTCTGGAGCAACACCTCTGGATATTAAATCTGCTGGATTACAACTGGTAGGAACATGTCTCCATTCAGCCTTGTGAGTGTATTCTTGAATTGAAGAGACTCGGTTGGCCACAAATGTTTTCCAGCGAGTAGCAGGAGATGCGATCCAGGCTAAGACAATGGTGGAGTCCGTCCATAGGTACAGCTTGCTGACTGGCAGAGACAAAGCTGGAAGGGTCTTGTGGAGTAGTCGGGCAAGTAGTAGCGCTCCACACAGTTCAAGTCTTGGTAGTGTCAGTTTCTTCACCGGTGCTACTCTGGATTTAGAACATAATAATCTGACACAGGTCTGTCCCCCTTTGTCGACAGACCGTACATAAAGACAAGCTCCATAAGCTTGTTCTGAAGCATCAGAAAAACCATGAATTTGTATATCAACAGGGGGTCCCTTACATGTGACTAACCGCTCAATATAAAATTCTCTTACTGCCTGTGGCTTAAAGTGAAGTTCTTCCCATTGAAATTACCAAAGGGCTGACCAACCCAAGTGGATCAAATATTGATGCAATAACAGATAAGACCTTTCGTTTAGTTACATGAGAGTCAGCATGATAGGGACTGTCTGAATACAGATTGCCACAAATGAGAAAATGATCAGTAACTGGATGCCATAACAGGCCTAAAGATTTCACGCTAGTGCCTTCATCAAGACTTAAAGGCAGCTGGGTTTCCCTGTCCTCTTCTGAAACTGCTTCTAGTAATGCTGGGTGGTTTGAACACCATTTCCTGAGGTGAAATCCTCCACTCTCTAGTAAATTAATAATTTCAGACTGCAACTGAAGAGCATCCTGGATAACGTCACAGCCGCTTAATAAATCATCAACATAAAAATCTCTGCGAACAACTTGTGCTGCTCTGGGGAACCTCGATTCTTCATCTTCAGCAAGTTGCTGCAGGCATCTGGTAGCTAGGAAGGGTGCTGATGCTGTACCATATGTTACAGTTGTCAGTTCATAGTGAGAGGGTGGGTCCCTAGGTGATTCCCTTCAGATAATCCGCTGAAGTTTCCTATCATCTGCATGAACCATGACGTGCCGATACATTTTAGCAATATCTGCGGTGAAGGCAAAGGTATGCATTCTGAATCTTAGAATGATAGAGTAAAGATCCTCTTGTATTGTCGTTCCAACCATTAATATGTCATTCAATGAAATGTTGTTAGGAGTTTTAGAAGATGCATCAAATACTACCCTAGTTTTGGTAGTCGAGCTACTAAGCTTAAAAACTGGATGATGGGGTAGATAATAGCTTCCACCTTCATTCCCTGACTGAGTAGAGGTATCCACCTTAACCATATGCCCCATCGCCTCATACTCGTGAAGAAAGTTAGAGTACTCGTGCTTAAGTGAGGGCTGCCTGCTGAAACGCCGTTCTAATTGAGTTAGTCTTGACATGGCATGATTGAAGGAGTTTCCCAGAACCTCAGGTTTCTGCTTGAGGGGTAAGCGAACTATGAATCTACCTGTAGCATCCCTACTAGTATTCTCTGTAAAGTGTTTTTCGGTAGCTCTCTCTTGTCTTGTCATGACTCGTGACGTAAGCTCTTCTATTTCTCAGAACCGTTGTAGGTGGGTGTCTAACCTGTCCTCTGACTTCAAGAAACATGTAGTTAGAGTAGGATTTTTCTCTTCCCTACGATGGTAGTGCCCATCAATAATCCATCCTAGTTCAGTGTCTTGAAGGATAGGATAATCTGGTGATCGAGTTCTGTGCCCAGGTTTCAGTAATGAAAAGAAATATTCTGCGCCTATTAACAATTCAATGTCACCTGGCTGGAAGAACTTGGGGTCAGCGAGCTTCAAATCAGTGGGCAAGTTCCAATGCTCATGCTGAATGTAACTACTGGGCATGTTACCTGTGATACGTGGAAAGACAGAGCAAGTCATACTCACAGTGAAGTTACTTACAGTGGATTGCAATTGTAACTGAACACTGTACCTTGATTGAGAAATGGAATCATTTATGCCGCTGATTGGTATGGGATTCTTCATTTTCTTAAGGCCTAATCGCTGTGCTAGACTTTCAGTGCAAAGATTAACCTGGCTGCCACTGTCAAGAAGTGCCCGGCAGACCTGCATTTGCCCCCTAGAATCTAGTACCTTGACCATGGAAGTGGACAGCAGAACCCCTACAGGGTCTCTTGTATTGCAGTATGTGTGAGGGGAGTTGGATGCAGTTTGATGGGCTGTACCTCCCTCTCTACCTGATGGATTATGTAATGAGGTATGATGCTTCCTACTACATAATTTACAGCCACGTGATTTGCACTGTTTGGCAGAATGCTGTGTACGCAAACAGTTAAAACATAAGTCCATTTCTTTAACCCTTCTTTGTCTATCTTCCACACTCAGAGCTGCAAACCCTTCACATTTAAATATCGGGTGATTACCATGACAGCAGGGACACTTTATGAGACTGGTAGTGGTGTAAGTGTAACGTGGTTGAATATCCCCTTGAGGTTTAGGCTTATTTCTGTCAGCTTATTGTCTGTGCGATGGTGCAGTGTGCTGTGAGCTAGGGAAGTTCTCCAGAGCTTGCCGTTTGTGCTCAACAAATGACAGCAAGTCATCAAGTGATGGAACCCGAGTGTCTGCTTGTGATAATTCCCAGTCTCGTCTAGTACAAGCATCAAGTCATTGAGCATACAGTTGAGTCAAAATAACTTCATGCAGTGGAATGTTAAGTTCTAGGGCCTTGAGTGCATTCAAATGACTATTAAAAGTGTTAGAGTACCTTAACAGTTCTGTGGCTGTTTCACTGGAGACTGATTTTAAAGTTAAGAGTGCCTTAACATGAGTAGCTGCTATTAGTTTCTCGTTCTCAAATCTGTCCTTCAACATTTTCCACGCTACCTCATAATTTGCCTCTGTGATGGGTAAATTTTGAATTAATTGGCTGGCTGGGCCCTTGAGAACAGATGCTAAGTAGTGAAATTTCTGGACACTTGGCAGATTATTGTTGTTATGAATCATAACTTGAAAACTGTCTGCGAATGAGAGCCAGTTTTCGTATTTTCCATCGAAATGTGGAATGTTAATAGCCGGTAACTTTATACTCGCGACACTGCTGACCTGAGTTCTTCCTGAATCTACCGTGTCGCGTGATGACTCTTCAAGGTTCGCTATTATTTTACTCATTTCGCCCTTTACCTTGTAGTATTTGGTTTCGAATTCGACACGCACCTGATCATGAGCTTGCTCGTTCTCAGCGTCTCCTAATTCTAATTCTGACTGCACGTCATCAAACTTCAACATTAATGCACTCATGTCTTCGTATCGCAGTTTAATTTCATGCGAATTCGAATGTTGTTGAGCGATGAAATTCTCAACGAAAGTTTCCGAGCGAGTAAGTTGCGCTTTAAATCGCGACCTCTGCTTAAGAAGCCTTTGCCTTGTTGAGGATTCCATGATGGAGGGGGTAAGACAATAACAAGGAGAAAAGGAGAGCCTTAAATGAATAGTACTGACCTGCCTTCAGTTTACCTCTGGTGCTGGAACATCGAACCTGGGACTGCCAGATGATGTCATTAGTGAACTTCCAAGTATTTCCATGTTACTGTAGAAACTAGTCGTCCATACTACACGCCACGCTGCTTTCACGAGGTCCTCGTGATGTAGATAATCCGGCCCGGTAATTGGACCATGTTTTGAACGTAAATCACTCACTTGATTAAATAACAATATTTATTACATTTACGACACTTATATAACACATTATAATACATAACACTGAGTATTGATGGGCAGATGGCCCCGATAACAGTCAGTCACATGTTCCCGTCTCCTCTCGCACGAGGCACCCAAGCATAACCGTCTCTCATCCCCTTCCATCCACACCACTTCCGGCTGGGTCCTGAAGGGTGCTGCTATCTGTCCTAGGAAGTGGTAGCGAGCAACTAGGTGGTCTAGCCATAGCTAGGCCGGAACAATAGTTAAATCAGCCCATGACGTCACTCCCACCCAGCTCCAAAGTGTTACCTATTGTGTTGAAATAGCCTCAGGCAAAGTAGGAACTCCCTAAATTATTTCATAGTTCTATATGCATAAAATGACAGAGCGATGACTCGACAGTTACTGTAACAGTATTGCACCATTTGTTGTAATGTCTTAAAAGTAGTTTCACAAATACTGTAATATATCTATATCTGATATTAGGCAGCAACTCTCACTCTACATTATTCTAATGCTAACATCCACATGCATACATAATAAATTAAATACAATGAAGCAAACGATAATTAATCAATACGTAGCGAAATCAGAGTATGGAATTGAATCAAACAACAACATTAGTTACATTAATAGTAATAACAATAAAAGTAACAATTATAATAAAATAAAATAATAATAAAGATAAAACAATAATAATAATACAGAGGGCGCTCGTAACGGGATTTGAACCGTTACACAGTGGTCACCCTCTGAATTGACCTACTCGGGACCGTACCCTTTGTTGAATGACAAAATGGCTGGTTAAACCGGCAATACTAAAAAGAAACGACATATCCAGCAATTTATAGTAATATAATTTAAGATATTTTACCATATTTAAACGATATTTCGAAACATATTAGGCTTACAAATTACAGTAAGCTACAGTATTACAAATTATTTCGACATGCCAAAATGTAAGAGACGCTCAAAAGAAAAAAAAGGAACGTGTGCGTGCATGCATGTTACTCGTATTTAATCATTTTTCAGACTCAATTTTTGTTATTATCTAGATATAATTCACCTCCCAAGTAGGTACAAACCCTGTGAATACCCATAACAAGTAAACATACCTACGAGAAACTTATACAATACCAGGCTCTCACTCTTTATTTAGACCCTGTACATAACAACGTGATAGCGTGCCGTGATACGGAATAGTCCTGCAAAGATTTTCGACCACACAGCCAATCATTTACCGTACCTCTCCCGACTCTTAATTCGTTGGAAATTAACTGTTCACATTCACATTTATCTAAACGTTCTAACGAACTAAGTTTGGGCAGACTTGTTTAAAAGTTCCGTGTTGTTTCTACGGCACTCATTTCACAATCACTAAAATAGTACACTGCTTACTCCACTAAATAAATCTTTAAAGTGTCTATAAACGGCATCAGCTATTGTAAGCGATATTAAGCAAGTTGAATCTTGTCCGCGAGAGAAATTAGGTTAGGAAATGTAATTCGCACTTGATACCTTACTGGGTGGTCCACCTGCCCCTAATTCTTTAGTTTTATGAAACTCAACAACATTCAATTTCTTCTTAAGGTCGATATTGCTCTGCATCCCGCCTGTAACAATAAACAAAATGACCCATACAACTAGCAAAGGATAAACGACTACGCACAATTTCCTCGCCCAATCGTACGGACAATAATAGTCAAGTCATGCGATTTGTTTCTCCCTAAAATATCACACGTGCCCTTATACGATCGAATCAATGGGTCTTTCCTCGAGACCTGTAATGGTAAAAAGTTAAATGAACGCCGTAAAACATGACTAGAAACACTGGCACGGATATTAACTTTCGAAGTAGACGGGTCGTAGTTTAGCACTACACATTGCCGCGTACCACATGCATGTTGTCTTTGTGGCTCAGTCGGTAATGTGCTGGTCGCCAGTTTTATCTGCAACCGTATTCATTTTTGAACCACTGATCGTTGTTGGTAAGGTACCTTCAGAGATTGGACAAAAGCAGTAATTGCATCTATCTATAAGCAAGGGAACAGGAAGGATTGATGATGATGATGATGATGATGTTTGTTGTTTTAAGGGGCCCAACATCGAAGGTCATCGGCCCACAGGAAGGATTGCAACAACTATCGAGGTATCTCACTGATTAGTATACCAGGAGAAGCATTCACTGGCATCTTGAAAGGGAGGGTGCGATAAGTTGTTGTGAGGAAGTTGGATGAAAACTAGAGTGGTTTCAGACCACAGAGGAGCTGTCAGGATCAGATTTTCAGTATGCGCCAGGTAATTGAAAAATGCTATGAGAGGAATAGACAGTTATGTTTATGTTTCGTAGATCTAAAGAAAGCATATGGCACGGTACCGAGGGAAGAGATTTCCGCCATACTAGGAAAATATGGGATTAGGGGTAGATTATTAAAATCAATCAAAGGCATTTATGTTGAAAATTGGGCTGCAGTGAGAGTTGATGGTAGAATGAGTTCTTGGTTCAGGGTACTTACGGGGGTTAGAAAAGTATGTAATCTTTCACCTTTGTTCTTCGTAGTTTACATGGATCATCTGCTGAAAGGTATGAAGTGGCAAGAGGGACTCAGTTAGGTGGAAATGTAGTAACCAGCCTGGCCTACGCTGACGACTTGGTCTTAATGGCAGATTGTGCCGAAAGCCTGCAGTCTAATATCTTGGAACTTGAAAATAGGTGCAATGAGTATGGTGTGAAAATTAGCCCTTCGAAGACTAAATTGATGTCAGTAGGTAAGAAATCCAAGGGAACTGAATGTCAGATTGGTGATACAAAGCTGGAACTGGTCGATAATTTCAAGTATTTAGTATGTGTGTTCTCCCAGGATGGTAATATAGTCAGCGAGATTGAATCAAGGCGCAGTAAAGCTAAAGTAGTAAGCTCGCAGTTGTGATCAACAGTATTCTATAACAAGGAAGTCAGCTCCCAGACGAAACTATCTTTACATCGGTCTGTTTTCATACCAACTTTGCTTTACGGGAGCGAAAGCTGGTCGTATTCAGGATATCTTATTCATAAGTTAGAAGTTTGACATGAAAGTAGCGAGAATGATTGCTGGTACAAGAAGATGGGAACACTGGCTGTAGGATACTCGGAATGAGGAGATAATGACTAAGTTAGGAATGAACTCGACGGATGAAGCTGTACGCACAAATCGGCTTCGGTGGTGGGGTCGTGTGAGGCGAATGGAGGAGGATAGATTACCTAGGAGAATAATGGACTCTGTTATGGAGGGCAATATAAGTAGAGGGAGACCAAGACGACGATGGTTAGACTCAGTTTATAACGATTTAAAGATAAGAGGTATAAAACTAAATGTGGCCACAGCATCAGTTGCAAATAGAGGATTGTGGCGACGTTTAGTATTTGCACAGAGGCTTGCAGACTGAACGCTGAAAGGCATATCGGTGTATAATGTTGATGATGCTGCTGCTGTTTCTGTTTTAGTTCCGCCAATAAATGCTCTATGGGATTTAAGTCTGGTGTCTAGAGTGGTTTTTGCCGCACATAATTGTGTTGTAAATGTACCAGTTCTTTACTACCCCGTCAGTATGTTTAGGGTAATTATCTTGTTGGAAGTAGTAGTCAGCAGCAGTCCCTAATTTTAGGGCGCTGGGAATCAGATGCTGCTTGAAAATGCCGAAATACACCAAACTATCCATTGCTACAGGCATTATGTGGAAGTTCCCTGCACCAGCCTCCGACCTACACCCCAATGTCATGATGGGCTCATCCCTATGTTTTTTAACTGTAAGTTGAAGGTTTTTACTGTGGGTTTCGTCGGTCTTCTGCATACACGATACTTTGCGGAGGTATCCAAAAAGCTGAATTTACATTCATGCGTAAGTAACACTCGTTTCCAGAATGTAATTGGCTTACTAACAGATTGTTTTGGAAACTCAAACCTCTTTCTTATCCAGTGTTTTTTTTTGTTATGCCGCCTTTCATACCAGCCCTGTGTAACACTCGTCTTACAGTATCGGTCCTGATTTTAGTCCCGATTCGCGATTCTGTATCTACTCATAGTATAGGACGAGAAACATGCGAATTTCGGGGCACGGGGCATAGGCTGCGTCTCACTTCACGATGTGTGAGCTTGGCAGTGAGTCCTGTTCGTGGTTTATTTATCACAGTCAAAGTGGTTCTACTGCTTATCGTGGTATTCCTGTCTACTCAGCAATTTTTCGTTGTGAATGTCCCTTTTTATGGAGTTCAACTATTCGCTCCTGTTCAACGAGTGTTTTACTTTGTCTTACCCATTCTAGTTCTAAACGTGATGTTTACGTATTGCACTATCAGCACGTACTGCTCGCGAGAAAAAGAGGTACACATAATTCCGTATTTACACAAATAATTCCCCGATATTTAAAAAAAAATATGAGGCACGAAATTGAGGTGCGGGTTTTATTTGCGTCGAGGTTGGCAAGTTTAAAAAGTAGTATTTTACATAGTAACTCGAATTCAACATTCCTTCGTCTCACGATAGAATGCGTCTCCCGGAACGTGCAGGGGTAACTTTCCGCACTCTGACTTCGGTGTGTCGACAGTGTGTTTCATAGTTGCTAAGTTCGAGTGAAATCGTAATTCTTTTGTAATCAGTGTTTTAAGGAACACTACCATATCACGTAACAGGCAGTGTGCTGAGAAGCAGAATCCGCGAACATTGGCGATGCCGACAGTTGGTGAAAACGCGTGGCTCATAATTATAATCAATTCGTACGCACCGAACAATACTGTCAATGCAAATAAAACTGCATTGTTTTTTGTGCCTATCCAAAACAGACATTTTTAAAGGAGATGGGGCTACTGTACTGTGTTGCAATGCAGACGGAAGCGAAAGACTTCCTCCCCTCGTCATGGGAAAGTTCGATAAGCCACGATGTTTTAAGGGCGTCGGGTACTTTCCGTGCAAGTACGAGGCATCTAAAAATGCAAACAGTAACAGTAATCCAAAAAATAAAGCACTTGCTCAGGGGAGCCAGCATAATTTGTCCCCGTCTTTGAATCGTGTTTCTTTTTTACTTTCGTTGCGTGAGGTTATGTTTGCCACTGATTTATCCAAGTGCATTATTTGAATACTGTAAATGCACCTTGTTGGATACATTTTGGAATTTTTTCCATGGCAAATGAAAGGTTTAAACTGTGAATCAATGTTAGTTCCATGCAGTAACGGGTCTTGAATTTTTTGTGAAGTTGTAAGGGTTGGCATTTCTGAAGCACGAGTTGGCAGTTAATTCGAAGTTAGATTTTTGCATCCCAAAGAGTTCGAATTAACGAGGTTTTACTGTATCACAAAACTAACATCAGTGTTCGCCGGTGTGTCTGCTCCAAGTGTTTAAATTTCACGAAAAGAATTATCCACCACCGCTCGTGTTAATATCCGAGTAAAAAGAGACCGCGTGTGAAAAGTGTTCTAGACTGGAATGTGACGAATTTGTAAGTAATTTAGGAGAGGATTCTAGTGATGAAGAGACAACGAATCTTCCGATCTATAGCGAATCGAACCTATTGCACGTTTAGATTTAAGAAAAGGCTGGGAAAACAACAGATAGGGAATCTGCCACTTGGGCGACTGCCCTAAATGCAGATCAGTAGTGACTGATTGATTTGATTGAGAATAATGAAATACCTAGGCCTACTTGCTAATTTTCATGGCAAATATATTTTATAGCAGTGATAATGTATTTTTATCATCTCAAATATGTTCAGGCAAAGCAGCTATATCCGTAAATTTACACGTTCATGTTTGCGTAAAGACCACGTGGACCTCGCAGAGAGATATGAAATGTTTGTTTATGCCTACTTTACTCCTTCGATGGAAGGAATTTTAGTTAATTTCCTTTTTTTAAATGATCCTTCCCAAAATTAGGGTGCGGGGATTATTTGCGTAAATACGGTATATTATGATACTATGATATTCAGCCTGTGCTAGATAGTCTCTTTGGGGCTATGTGAAGGCATTTGGATCTCCTTTTACCGAAGTGTTTATCACACCAGCTGGTGGGCGGATATTTTTGTGACTATCTGTAGTTCATCTTTAATGTTGGCACATTTTCGGAAAAGAAAAAAATGTTGCCGTGACTTCTGAATCAACCCTTGTATATAAGCCGTTGTCGTATCCACCTTCTTATTGCTGTTGTATGTCAATAATAGCTGTTCAATAAAGTGAGTGGTAGTGCATGAACGGTGTAGTTTTATTAAGGCAATGTAGAATCACGTACCATTGTTTTTAGGTTGGCTATGATATGAACTCAGCCGGCCCCGTGGTGTAGGGATAGCGTGCCTGCCTCTTACCTGGAGGCCCCGGGTTCGATTCCTGGCCAGGTCAGGTATTTTTACCTCACCTGAGGGCTGTTACGAGGTCCACTCAGCCTACGTGATTAGAATTGAGGAGCTGTCTGACGATGAGATAGCGGCCCCGGTCTAGAAATCCAAGAATAACGGCCGAGAGGATTCGTCGTGCTGACCACATGACACCTCGTAATCTGTAGGCCTTCGGGCTGAGCAGCGGTCGCTTGGTAGGCCAAGGCTCTTTGAGGGCTGTAGTGCCATGTGGTTTGTTTATGATATGAGCTCGTTCGGTTGCATATCTCCAAAAAATAACGGGTGGGGGGCCACCGGTAAAAGACCGTTCGAAATTCGGTATATAGTTTAGTAGAATCATATTTGGTTAAACATCACCTTCACAATTCAATACACTTTTAGCTATTTTTGTTGTATTTACCTAAGTAGATGGAATATCAAATGACATACAATGTTAAAATGTGTTATATAGACAAGCACATGTCCTGATTACTAAGTAAAGTTTTATCGAAGTCAAATGTTCACTACATTTCCCTTTTGAATAGGGTGTTTTTAAATTTATTTCACGTCGCACCGGCAGAGGTAGATTTTTAGGCGACGATTGAATAAGAAAGCCCTAGGAGTGAGAAGGAAGCGGTCGTAGCCTTAATTAAGGTACAGCCCCATCATTTGATTGGTGCGGAGATGGGAAACCACGGAAAACCATCTTCAGGACCGCCGACAGTGGTGTTCAAACCCACTATCTCCCGCATGCAAGCTCACAACTGTGCACCTCTAAACGCACGGCCAACTCACCCGGTTTTCCTTTTTGAATAGTTGCCTGACGACAGTGGCCTTCTAGAGCATGTTGAGTACCTGAAATAGCTATGAGTATCGTTACGAGGAGCTCTGACATTGATTTCTGAACATTTCCTGCAACGGTGAGACTGAAGGAGGACACGTCGTTTATACTAGTATTGGTAATCAAAGATAACAATGTTCATTCAAAACATTGAAAATTCTGATTAAAATTTATAGCTAAGTCTTCAAGGATGTTTGCATACCCTTTATTTTCCAGACTGAATTACAAATAAGACTGAGTAGCCTTGTATTCATTTATGCTAGGTCATTGAAGATAACTATACTCATATCATATTAACACAGGACCGATTTAGGGTGTACGGTTCTGTGAATGATGAATAACTTTACGTCAATGATGACATTATTGCACGCCACTTTAGCGACAATTATTTTCTTATTTAGCTAATATTAGCATCAGGACATATAAATACAACTCAGGGTCGGATCTTTTCGTATATCCATTCAGGGAGATGAGTGTAGACCCAAGTGCGAAGCTTGAAGTAGGGCTCCATGGGCTGGTAGCGAGGGTGTGGGTACCGATGTAGCAGTGCATCAGCCATGGACATCACCACTGGACTCTTGTCAGTTGTCTGCAACAACAAGGAAAGCATAATTTCAAATTTGAAAGATAGATTACGTCATGGTGCTCAGAATATTTTTGTTAATAATATTGTCAATAACAGTGATGGTGACGGCAACAATCCCAAGGTGATGGTGATATCCCGAATTTTTTGCTTTCTAATTAACTCCTGAACCTCTTAAAAGTTTTATTTTCTCATTTGGCTGTTTATTTTTTCTCAAATGTTTGTTTATTTCTTGGTGACATTGCTGACAAAATAAAGAAAGACTTTGATTTTACATCAAACCGGTGGTCCCTAACCCGTTAGTCCTCACTTGGACTATGTGTAAGTAAGGTAGCATCCTGATTCTTGAATTTCCCGAGATCAGAACATTTTAAGCAAGCCTCGGACCTATGGGATTAACGGAGCTCCACTCCCATTTGACAGGCGAGGGACTCCTTGGAAAAAAATTTGGCGAACGAAATGAAATTCGTTGGGGAGCTATCAATATTAATGGGGCTTACGGAAGAAAGAAAGTAGAACTGGCTGAGTGAGCAAAAAGGATGCATCTGAATGTGCTAAGGAGTAAGTGATATTTGGGTAAGAGGAGATAATGAGGAACATACAGGATAATATAAAGTGTACTTGACGAATGTTAGCAATGGAAGGGAAGAGAGTGGGGTAGGGCTGTTTCACGAAAATGAGCGAAAGATGTGGGTAGATTTAGCAGTTGGACGAACTAGGACGAGAATTGTCTCAGTGTATTCACCTTGTGAGGGTGCAGATGACGGTGAAGTTGATATGTTTTATGAAGCATTGAGTGAGATCGTAGTCAGGGTCAACAGCAAGGATAGGATAATGCTAATGGACGATTTCAATGCAAGAGTTGGAAATAGAACTGAAGGATACGAAAGGGTGATTGGTAAGTGTGGGGAAGATATAGAAGCTAATGGGAATGGGAAGCCTTTGCTGGATTTCTGTGCTAGTATGGGTTTAGCAGTTACGAACAAACTCTTCAAGCACAAGCCTATTCACCGCTATACATGGGAGACTAGGGGTACCAGATCCATAATAGACTATATCCTGACCGACTTCGAATTGAGGAAGTCTGTTAGGAATGTACGAATTTTTCGGGGATTTTTAGATGATACATAGTGAACGAAGTACCTCTAGGCCTAGGAGAGAAAGTGACATGTGTCTGCAAACGAATAAAGGTAGAAAATCTCCAGGACGAGGAAACTAGACAGAAGTACATGGATATGATTAGTGAGAAGTTTCAAACAGCGGACAGTAAGAGGGTTCAGGATATAGAATGAGAATGGGTGGCGTAGGGGGATGCTGTAGTAGAAACAGCAAAGTAATGCCTAGGAACGACTGTGTGTAAAGATGGGAAAAAGCAAAGATCTTGGTGGAATGATGAAGTGAGAGCGGCTTGTAAACGTAAAAAGAAGGCTTATCACAAATGGCTCCAAACAAGGGCCGATGCAGGCAGGGAATTGTACGTAGATGAAAGAAACAGAGCGAAACAAATAGTTGTTGAATCAAAAAATACGCCTCGGGAAGTTTTTGGTAATAACCTGGAAAGGCTAGGTCAAGTTGCAGGGAAAACTTTCTGGACAGTAATAAAGAAAGGAAGGGAGGAAGAAAGGAAATGAATAGTGTTTTGGGTAATTCAGGTGAACTCATAACAGATCCCAGGGAATCACTGGAGAGGTGGAGGGAATATTTTGAAAATATTCTCAACGTAAAAGGAAATCTTCCTGGTGATGTCGCGAACTACCAAGCTCATGGGGAGGAGAAAAATGATATTGGTGAAATTACGCTTGAAGGAGTGGAAAGGTTGGCAAATAAACTCCATTTTCATAAAACAGCAGGAATAGATGAAATTCGACCTGAAATGGTGAAGTATAGTGGAAAGGTAGGGATGAAATGGCTTCATAGAGTGGTATGATAACTTCAGATTGGACAAAAGCAGTAATTGCACCTATCTATAAGCAAGGGAACAGGAAGGATTGCAACAACTATCGAAGTATCTTATTAATCAGTATACCAGGCAAGGTATTCACTGGCATCTTGAAGGGAGTGTGCGATCAGTGGTTGAGAGGAAGTTGGATGAAAACCAGTGTGGTTTCAGACCACAGAGGGGCTGTCAGGATCAGATTTTCGGGATATGCCAGGTAATTGAAAAATGTTACGAGGGGAGTAGACCGTTATGTTTATGTTTTGTTGATCTAGAGAAAGCATATGCCAGGGTACCGAGGGAAAAGATGTTCGCCATACGGGGGGACTATGGAATTAAGTGTAGAATATTAAAATCAATCAAAGACATATATGTTGACAATTGGACTGCAGTGAGAAATTATGATAGAATGAGTTCTTGGTTCAGGGTACTTACAGGGGTTAGACAAGGCTGTAATCTTTCACCTTTCCTATTCGTAGTTTAAATGGATCATCTGCTGAAAGGTATGCAGTGGCAAGGAGGGATTCATTTCAATGGAAATATAGTAAGCAGTCTGGCCTATGCTGGCGACTTGGTCTTAACGGCAAATTGTGCCGAAAGCCTGCAGTCTAATATCTTGGAACTTGTAAATAGGTGCAATGAGTATGGTATGAAAATTAGCCTTTCAGTGACTAAACTGATATCAGTAGGTAAGACATTCAAGAGAACTGAATGTCAGATTGGGAATAAAAATCTGGAACAGGTAGATAATTTCAAGTATTTAGGATCTGTGCTCTCCCAGGATGGTACAGTAAGTCAGATTGATTCAAGGTGCAGTAAAGCTAATGCAGTGAGCTCGCAGTTGCGATTCTGTAAGAAGGAAGTCAGATGCCGGATAAAACTATCTTTGCGTCGGTCTGTTTTCAGACCAACTTTGCTTTTTGTGAGTAAAAGCTGTGCGGACTCAGGATATCTTAATCATAAGTTAGAAGTAACAGATATGAAAGTAGCGAGAATGATTGCTGGTACAAACGAGTGGGAACAATGGCAGGCGGGTACTCGGAATGAGGGGATGAACGCTAAGTTAAGAATGAACTCGATGGATGAAGCTGTACCCATAAACCGGCTTTGGTGGGGGGGACATATGAGGCGAATGGAGGAGGATAGGTTACTTAGGAGGATAATGCACTCTGTTATGGAGGGTAAGAGAAGTAGAGGGAGGCCAATACGACGATGGTTAGACTCAGTTCCTAACGATCTAAGGATAAGAGGTACATAACTAAATGAGGCCACAGCAGCAGTTGCAAATAGAGGATTGTGGCGACGTTTTGTAAATTCACAGAGGCTTGCAGACAGAGCGCTGAAAGGCATAACGGTCTATAATGATGAGGTATGTGTATGTGTAAATTGTGCCAATCTGAAATCTTGACTTACCAGTAAATCAACAGAATTTTTTTAAAATACTGTATAATCACTAGTTATTACGGTATATTTCCATCAACGCTACTGCAGCTTAGTAAGTGATATACCTGTAGTAATGGTAAGTGAAAACATGTTCAACACAGGTTTAAGAATACAACTGATGAATAAAAACAATATGCTTCTTATAATGAAGCTTTATATGAGACTTCATTGTATAAACATCATACTCACCGAGCTCGATAGCTGCAGTCGCTTAAGTGCGGCCGGTATCCAGTATTCGGCAGATAGTAGGTTCGAATCCCACTGTCGGCAGCCCTGAAGGTGGTTTTCCGTGGTTTCCAATTTTCACACCAGGAAAATGCTGGGGCTGTACATTAATTAAGGCCACGGCCGCTTCCTTCCCACTCCTAGCCCTTCCCTGTCGTATCGTCGCCAGAAGACCTATCTGTGTCGGTGCGACGTAAAGCAACTAGCAATAAAAACAACATCATACTCATTCGACAGCGTTCTTGTGTCTATGAAGTACATTTCAACATTTTTTGAAGTTCCTCTTATGGAATGGAGTGACAACGAGCAATGTGTGTCTCTTTCATAGAGTTTTCCGTATGTAACCTCTTTGTATAGTTATCTTGCATTTTTGATGTTCTGTTGTTTTCCTGTAATGCAAAGTATAAAAAATAAAATCCTGTACCTTGGTTAATATTAATATTTATATACGCGATAAACACTAGAACTGATGACCACGACGTGATGAATGAAGATCCAGCATTCACTGCACCTGACGCCGAGGTATGGAAAGCATAGCGCCAACCCAAATTGCAGTCACGTATGTGTGAAACTTCCAAGATTCTGGAAAGCGGATCCGAAATGTGGTTCATTCATATCGAACTGCAATTAGAGCTGGCTAGAATATCACCTCCAAGAAAAAAGTTTGCCTATTTAATTGCTACTAATGAGCCGGAAATTTGAGCGCGGTTGCTGATATTCTCCGCGACGTGCAGTCTCGTACTCATGGCAATTTGAAGTCAGCTTTTATCAAGATATTTAGTGAATCTGCAGAACAGAAACGTTATCAATTACTAAGCAATCTGGAACTTGGGGATCCCAGATTCTCCGGTAAATACAGCGACTGGATGACAGCACCATTCCACTCAACATTTTTCGTTTGTTATGGCTAAAAGAGCTCCCTTCTCCCATCCAACAGATCCTGCAAGTGAGCAAAACTTTTGACCTGTCAAAACTTGCTGATATGGCCGATAAAGTCTTTTTCAGGAGCCGTGTTATATTTTAACTTCTAACGATATCCTGAGAAGTGAGAGTTTTGATAAGTACACTGAATCATATACATTTTTGAAATTCGCGAAGGGCACAATTAGACTCTTTTTTCAAGAGTTTATGAAAATACCCAGGCAAATGTTCTTAGTTTTTCCTTGTTGGTCGTTATGAGTTTTCCTTGATATTCCTTGAAACACATTTCCTCTGCAGTGAATCCATTAACCGTCGTCTTGAAAACTCGCTAACATTCCCTGGTGTTAATCTTTATTAAGTTTTCTTCAATTACATCCAGTGACAAGCATATTTCCGGTTCACACTCCAGACAATTTTGGCTGTGCGATTTTTCTGCTCCGTAATTTCATCAAAATCCTTATAATTTGTTTGCCATCTGCGCCATGCTATGCTACATCACATTCCTCGTTTAACTTTTGACGTTCATTATCTCTCGGGGACAGTAGGCTGCCTCGTGATTAACTTGAAACCTTCCCAAGTTGGGATTTGGGGATCGATACGTCATCGTCTTCTAGAACCTAGTGGACATCAACTTCAGGTTAAATGAATCAGACACTTCGTTTAGAACTTCCCCATTCTTATTAGTCCATCTATGCCCAGGATTTTGCCCAACAATTTTCCCGTACTTCATTTCTTCCCTAATCTGTGCATTAATATCACCATTTAAGATTTTAACTCGCTGATTTGGCAATTCGATCAGCTCTCCATCAAGCAGGGGCTAAAATTCCTCAAGTTTAATTTGATTCCTTTTGTTGTACTCGTTTATTGGGCCACGTAATATATTTTTCCGCTTCTCAGTGTTAGCACTAAAGAGTCCTGGGGATGAAAACTTGATGGTATTCTGTAACGACTACTGAACAACAAAGGCCGTTCCCCAGATGGTTGAGGATTTTCTCATATTAAATGGTTTATTTCCTATAATCACTGGTATTCATTTCAATACTCAGTAATTACTCATTGTCGATACTTATCTGACACGAACCTTATTTCTTTGACTGCGGAGAGTTTGGTTTAGTATTTTTCATTCGTCCAGCACTTTAACCAGACACTGACAAGCACTGACTTTTCAGAACGTACATAGTGACTGGTAAAGACATCAATAAAATACAAAGGTGTTCGATTTCCAGACACAAGATATCGATGTCTTGAATAAGCTAGGTCACGATTAAAGGAAGAGCATTCCTTAAATGCAAGCGTGTAACGGGAGTACTTGGAACTTGAAGCCCGTTGCCCTGGAACATGATGTACAGTTACGTTTGTGGACCTTTTACAAATTTATTAAATCTGAGAACCTAGAAATAAATGAGATTGATCTTGTGTGTTTCTAGAATCAGTCTCCGATACGGCCGTTACTTTACTATTTACATTATTTTAAAGTGGAATTGAAATATTGAATAAAACTTATCACATGGAATTAATATTAGAACATACAAAAAAACTGCTTACGCTTTAAAATGATAGTAGTTTATAGGTCCGTAGAAAAGCTGAAAATGCATGCGTTCACGAGAACTAATTAATAACCGGATGCTAGCAAAACTGTGTCCGACTCGTTGGCTGAACGGTCAGCGTTCTGGCCTTTGGTTCACAGGGTCCAGGGTTCGATTCCCGGCCGGGTCGGGGATTTTAACTCCCATTGGTTAATTCCAATGGCTCGGGGGCTGGGTATTTGTGCTGTCCCCAACATCCCTGCCACTCACACACCACACATAACACTATCCTCCACCACAATAACACGCAGTTACCTACACATGGCAGATGCCGCCCACCCTCATCGGAGGGTCTGCCTTACAAGGGCTGCACCCGGCTAGAAATAGCCACGTGGAGTTATTAATTATTATAGCAAGATTGTGCTTAATGATGGCATTCTCATCATTCGAAAGCCAAGAAACGAGGAATTGCTGTCCTTTTGCGGTTCTTCACTTCATCAGCCAAACGATTTATTGGACTTCGGCGGAATCTGTAAATCACAGAGATTTATAGAAGTCGTGCGAATATATTGTGTATTGTACTTCTACAGAGATCACAAGCCGATCAGAGGAGGATGTGAAAACACCACCTATTATTATTATTATTATTATTATTATTATTATTATTATTATTATTATTATTATTATATAATGGTATTTGCTTTACGTCCCACTAACTACTTTTTCGGTCTTCGGAGACGCCGAGGTGCCGGAATTTAGTCCCGCAGGAGTTCTTTTACGTGCCAGTAAATCTACCGACACGAGGCTGACGTATTTGAGCACCTTCAAATACCACCGGACTGAGCCAGGATCGAACCTGCCACGTTGGGGTCAGAAGGCCAGCGCCTTAACCGTCTGAGCCACTCAGCCCGGCATTTTTATTATTATTATTATTATTATTATTATTATTATTATTATTATTATTATTATTATTATTATTATTATTATTACTATTACTATTATCATCCCTGGCGTGTTCTTAAACCTACTCCGGGACATTCAGCATGTAGTGGCTTCGGAGTTATGCCGTTCTTTAAAATGAAATAAGATGTCACAGAAGTTATTTCCGAACGTATAGGTGACTGTTTTGAACATCGAATTTTACAGAAGGAAAGTTGGTTCTGTTTTATTTCTTATTCTTTTGACAGATAATGCTATGCAACATTGTTATTAAATTAGGTACGGGGAGGTGAATTGCATTTGCGTTCTTCTTCATGACAGTGTGAGATAAATAATTAATGGGATAAGTTAATGCTTTTCCGAATCAATTCTATTTCCGGTTTCATGTTGGTAGAGATATGTACTTGGGAAGAAGGGAATAAGAAAAATAATTTGAAGTTAGTAGAAACATAGCGTGTGTTTCCTGCAGAACTAGACAAGAAAAAAACCAAATTTGTAAACCATTAGATTTTAAGTTCTACTTACTCCAATTGTGGAATACTTTATCTTGCTGTTAGCAACAGAGTCGAAGTACTCCTTGGTGTAGGCGTTACGCACTTCCTCATCCATTTGACTCCACATCTCTTCTGCACTCTTGCGAATGGATTCTTCTGTGTAGCATTTAGTGGCTAAAAAGTATAAACAATAGAATCTCAAATATAAAACTTAGTAAATAATGTAAATGTCGATTTACTATGAGTTAAACTTCAATCTATCTTATGATTTGATTAAGAGTATTACATCCTGATTTCAAGATATGACCAGATACTTGTGTCAGTGGTTATAAGAAGTTATTAACTGCTTCACAGAGAGGAATCTTTATTATACATTATACTGTTAACAACGTTCTTCCATAGGTATATATTTGTATGTTTTATGTATGTAAGGATAATACCTCTGCATCAACACAGGTAGGTTATCGGTGACCCTAGGAGTAGCGGCCATTCCAAAACCGCCATCTTCCAAGTGGAAGCTTACTTATAGTCTATTTTAAAGTTAGACTGATATATGATTGAGGTTTTAAAAGTGGTATGGGAGAGAACAGGCCCTCTCTTCTGCTGATGTGATAATAACTACACGTGGATAAGAATAACATCAATTCTTACTTTGGCTGAAGGAAGGTGTACATAGGGCACTAGGAAAGTTTTGCAATACGCAAAAACAGTTGGCTGGACACCCCTGTTATGGTGAGAGATGAAAAGAGGGGTGAAAACCAGTCTAGAAGACAGCAAGGCGCGACCTTCTCACCAGTTGTTACCAAGCAGTGGGACTGAAAGCAAGTTAAGATATCAGTGTGGTCTAAAGGTGAATATTGCGCAATTATCCACTACAATTTTGCTCGTGGATTAACTGTTGATCAGTGCCTGGAGGAAATTACTCCAGTGCTGGGGAAAGACTGTCCACAACGGGCAACAATTTTCGGCTGTACAAAGAGTTCCGGAGGGGAAATTTTGGGGTCGAAGACGATCCTCGTTCTGGGCGACCGTCTGAATCAGTGCCTGAGGAAAACATTGAACCTGTGAGGAAAATGTTGCAGCAAGAGAGATGGTTGACATATCGGCAGGTACAAGAGACCCTCCACATCCCTGCACCAGCTATTCATTCAGTTCTACACGACCATGTTAGAAAGGTTCGTTCCCTTTGGGTGCCCCATTCACTTTCAGAGGAACAAAAGGCACATCGAGTGAAATGGTGCCGAAAAATGCTAAACAGTTCAGAGGAACAAAAGACACATCGAGTGAAATGGTGCCGAAAAATGCTAAACAGTTTGAAAATGGGACTTTGCGTAACATCAATAGCATCGTTACAGGTGGCGAAACTTGGCTTTATTATTACGATGTCCCAACAAAATCCCAGAAGAAGGTGCGGCTGTTTGAAAGTGAGGGTACTCCTGTGACTGTGCGAAAATGAAGGTCAGTGAAGAAAAGGATGATTGCTGTATTCTTCACTAAACGGGGCATCCTGACTCGGGTTGTGCTAGAAACATAAAGGACAGTTACTGCGAAGTGGTACAGTGAGACTTGTCTGCCTCAGGTCAACCAGGCTCTCAAGCAGCTCCGTCCAAGGTCTTGGCTCAACACTTGACTCTTGCATCACGACAATGCATCAGCACATCGTGCTAATGTAACAATGGATTTTCTTGCCAGATCAGGGTTGACTGTGCTTCATCACCCTCCATACAGTCCTGATCTTGCCCCATGTGACTTCGCACTCTTCCCAGAAGTGAAGATGAAGCTGAAAGGACGGCGTTTTGCAGCTAGCGAGGAGCTCCTGGCAGCATGGAATCAAGAGTGTGAAAATGTATCCGAAGAAAAGTGGCAGAGTTGGTTCAGTAACTGGTTTCGACGTATGGAGAAGTGTATTGAGTGTGCTGGAAATTATTTTGAAAAAGTCTAAAGCGTTCACTCACATTTAGTGCCCTTTGTATAATGCGCTCTATTGGTTGAAACACGGACGACTCTTTCATCCACACCGCGATCGATATTAACGTGTTTGCGTTCGACCTGTTCACAACCTGAGAAACATCTCTTTTTTTTTTTGCTATTTGCTTTACGTCGCACAGACATAGATAAGTCTTATGGCGACGATGGGATAGGAAAGGCCTTGAAGTGGGAAGTAAGCGGCCGTGGCCTTTATTAAGGTACAGCCCCAGCATTTGCCTGGTGTGAAATGGGAAACCACGGAAAACCATCTTCAGGGCTGCTGACAGTCGGGTTCGAACCGAGAAACGTGTAATTTTAGAATGGACTATACCTATCTTGTGAACCCTTTGGGCACAAATAATATAGAGCAGCTACGGGAAATAAAATTTGCTACGAATAGAGGCTCACCAGTATTCGTTTCACGGTGTCCGGCTGACTGGTCAGTGTAGAGCTCTTCAATTCAAAAGGCCCCAGGTTCGATTCCCGGGCCGGATCGGCTATTTTAACCTTTAATGGTTAATTCTCTTGGCTCGGGGAATTGGTTCTGTACTGTCCCAAACATCCCTGCAACTCATAGACCGAATACAACACTATTTTCCACCACAACAACACACAGTTTCCCATACATGGCAGATCTTGCCCACCCTCGTCGGAGGGCCTAACTTACAGGCTATAAATAGCCACACGAAGTTATTATTACACGGTACCTTTATCCCCGACAAAGGCCTTAAAGTCTTCAGTGTAGCTCAGTTCTGCACAAATGCGACCCAATCATACAATGGGACCATTGATAGAAGAAACTTCATATTGTATAACATAAAGTCAGAAATCCCCAAGGCTCTTGGCTCCCAACTTAATTTTCTGAGACAAATATATATATAGCTATATTTCTATGTAACAAGGGGTTAATTTTTGCAGTAACAGTACTTTTTATAACGACGACTATTGTGTGCACCTTTGCAACATAAGATCAGTAGTTCTTGGAAGACTTGGTCTCCAACTTCCGCATTCACAGTCCTCAAAGACAGGTAGGATGATCTACTAATCTGTACATCTTTACCATTTAATTATTTCGGTGTTCTCAGGTCTTCCCTCTTACGGATTTTCAGTTTAGTTACATTTTAATCAACTACTGAACTGTTCACACTGGACTATTGTTTTAGTATAGGCAAAACTAATTAAAAGAAGGAAAACGTCTCCATTTGTTCTTTATTGTGATTTCAAACGCTCACTCCACGTTTTAAAGACATAAATTCATGGACTCATACAGGTACGTCATTTGAACTGGTGGTGGAAGATAGTATTCTAAGCAAACATCTTCAAAATGTTACACCTATCTTAATCAGTGTAGGAGAAAATATATCACATTCAATTAATGCTTTTAAGAAGTAAATAGGCACTGGATACTCCCCCTGCTAAATAAAACATCAACGCAGCTGTGATTTCCCCAGGTACGACACTGAGTACAGTCGAAATGTCTTTATCACATCATAAAGGTATGATATGGTTTTAATTTATATTAAGTCGAGATGTAACTGACCAAGTGTGGGGCTAATGTATTGGGAACGTTCTCCCAACCAAAGACATCCAAGCGATCGGACTTCTGCAGCTGTTCTTCAGAGACTTCGACACACTGGTCAGCTGAAGCCTACATTTGAGGGGAGAGGTCGTTCATGACAACAGCATGTATTAGACTTGATCGAGGATGGCCCGGGAAAGAGCACTAGATGAATAGTCCATAAGGTCGACGAGTCACACTATGTTTTACATCGAGCACGTTGGGAAAAGCTGTTGTATCCATACTATGTACAACGTGCTCAGCACCTTCGATAAACAGATATTCCCCGCAGGGAGCGATTCTGTCAGTGGTTTCTGATTAAGAAACGGCAACAGCCGCATATCCTTACCAGAGCATTTGCCATCGACGAATCTTGTTTCACACGAGATGGAGGACTGAATTTTCATAACGCTGATATCTGAAGTGTAGAAAACCCCATTGTACTATACATTAAGTTGGGATGGAGGCACTTTGGTGTAGGTGGTGCCATGTCCTTTCTCCATTTACCATCCCTTATTTGTAACGAACAATTTATAATAATAATAATAATAATAATAATAATAATAATAATAATAATAATAATAATAATAATAATAATAATAATAATAATAATAATAATAATAATAATAATAATAATAATTGTACCGCGCGGTACACCTCCACGCCGCGAATTCAAATATTGCGCCAGTTGAAATCCCTCTACAGGAGGAAGCCTGAACTTTAACAAACTGTATTAACTCAACGGTTTCTCGGAAGATGTCACTACTGTAAATTTGGTAATCTTGAAGTGTTATGAACTGTGTCTATTTTGATTTGTGTTTGTTTGCTCCGTATCAAGAAGTTTGAACATTCTCTAACAGATGTCGCTACCCAAAACTATGGTAACACACTCTGGTGCAAAGGAATGAACTTTCTTGAAGAAATATTGTATTCCTAAGTTTTATTTTTACTAAATTTTGTTCTGTGGTTTGTGGGTTGGCAATATAATCCTTTCCTTCCACCAGTTTTGAAATTAGCCAATCATACATTTCTGTAATTAGTTTTCCACCAATAAGGTGTTTCTTCATCGTCTTGTGTATTAGTTTTTGCGGGAGGGTTGTTATCATTCATGAAAGGTCTCGAATTTTCCACGAGGGTATAAAAACTGCTGATTTTCTGGTCTCCGGGCCACTTCTGTAACATCTTTCTCAGTGTGTGATTATGTAGCAGGGGGCGGGAAGCGCCTCTTTCTCCAAGCAGCAGTTCATCTACAAGATAATGGCCTGTTAACATCTTCATTTCTTGCTAGCTCAGCAGTTTAACTCTCGGGGAGGGTTCGAAACCTTTAGTATGTAAACTACCCTTTTAAAATGTAAATTCTTTTCTGTCTATCTATAAATTACAAATCTGTAAAGCGGGGATAGAGAGTGCTTCACCCTCTCGAACTCCCCTTCATTTTGAATTTGAGGTGACTATGTTTTCGTAACCGTTTTTCTCTTCCTTCTTAAAGTCTTAAACTTATTCGCCGACTAGTCACCTCCCTAGGATGGGATTAGCCCAGGTATAACTGGCCGAGTGCCACCTAGATTTTAAGAAGTTTCATGTAGGAGTGCCAGCTACGCCTCCAGTCAATTTGGTTTTTTGGGCCATTTAATTAACCCAGAGTTTGTTTTCTTCATGTGAAGGCCCTGTAGGTTGGGTACAAGATACCCCTGTTTCACTGTATAGGTGCCTTAAGGGCAGTTAGGAATGAAGTTTGTTGTAGCCTTTGATAGGCTTGTAAAATTGAGAGCGGGTCTGCTCTTTTCCTCTTAACATTGTAATTAGGAGCAAGTGCTCCTCGTACTTAGGGGTTTTCTGCCCTTTAGCTATTGTGGTGGTGAGCTGAGAGCTCAGAAATTAATCTTGGGGCTCGAAGCCCAAATCTTGTAACAATCGTAATTTCTTAACTTGTTTTCCTGCTACTTGGTACCTGTTGCTCTGTTGTTGTTATCTGTTGATTTTGAAAAGAAAACATAACCTTTGTTAAAGTTTTAAATTAACTTTACTTTTGTAGTTGAGACCTATTCCAGCCCGCACCTTCTTTCACCTCTGCAAATCCACAAAACTCCGTAACAAGTGGTAGCAGAGCGTGGTTGAATGGGTCTCAATTTAGCCCCCTTTGATGGCTAAACATTGTTTTCGTTTCGAACTCTAACAATTTTCTCAGTTGGTGGAATTTTTTTTCCTAAAATTTTTCTGTCATCATGTCCGGCTCTCGCGACGTCCTCCATCCCGGCTATTTGCGCAAGGAGGAATTGATCTATGAATTAACGATTAGGAATGTTCAATCTGGAGGCACGGTTGCGATAGACACCAATAAGTTAAAAGATTACCTTGATTTGCCTATTACCATCCCGACTTTGGAAGAAAAAGAGATCGATGACGCTCTCTCCACGATCACTGATAATGCTACTGAGCTAGCATCTGTAGTTAGTTTTTTTGAAGTAAGTGATCCATCTCCTAATCAACTCAAAAGAGTACAGGCCAGATTGTACCACTTTTATAATAGTGTATGTGATCTATTGTCCCTAATGTTAAATGACCTTCAGGGTAAGGAAGCTAGTGCTGTTGCTGAAAACCTGTCTAAAATGTCTAGTAAAGTTAGCCATTTGTTATCTGGATCTGCTATTCCAAAAACCGACCAGCCTATAGTAGTAAATATCGTAAGTGGGGAGGATTCCTCTAAAGAGGAAGGAGGTAGTACTGCGGAGGCTACCCAACGAACATCTGCCCCATTAGAAACTGTCTGATCGTCGCACGTCCATTCCACTCTTCGTGTTAAATAATGCTCCTTCTGAATCTGCTTCTCCGCCACTTAGGCCCCTTCCTCCTACGTCCCCGGGTTTCAGCAGTTTGCCCCATCCTTTAGCAATGTTGCTCAGAGGTATTTCTAAGTTTTATGTTAACTCTACCAGTGACGTAATTTCATTCTTAAGGTTTTTAGTTGAGTTTCAGGATCATGCCCTGGTTTTTTCTCTATCTCCGTGTCAAATTTTGCAGATCATTTATCCCTAGAGGCTATGGCTGTCTCAGCCGAAGGAGTTAGATACGCCGATACCTTGCGTGTCGCGAAAGAACCCCCTCCATCCTCTAGTAGTTTTCGGCCTCCACCTCGCCGACCCGTCACACCTCGTAAATGTTACGCTTGCGGGTCACCTGACCATCTTCGCAATAAATGTCCATTGGTCAAGTCTAGTGGGACAAGGAATGGAGCAGGGTCATCTCAAGGCTGCTTTAAATGCGGCGCATTTTCCCATATCGCCAAGAATTGCCCAAATTCGAATAGCACCCCCTCCTGCTCAACTTCGGGTGCAATTTCCACCAACAATCAAAAGTGACTAGTGGCTCCGGCTGAGTCGGTAGATTCATCCTCTCAAGGCTCAGTACAAGTTAAATCTGACGAAAATGCAGGAAAAAGTCAGTACTATTCTACATTCCCATTTGAATGTCCCAATGAATGTCTTAGGATTGCGGCGGATTCACCCGCACCTGTTCCATTTCTCAAAATTGAATTGAATAATGAGCCCGTAACTGCTCTTTTAGATTCAGGCAGTGTTTGTTCAATTATTTCGGCTGAGTGGTATTCCAAATTAAAATCTATTTGTAAACTTCCTGATTTTTGCTCGTCTTCGGTTCAATATGTTTCGGCTAATTCTTCTCCATTAGAAATTTTAGGTTCCTTAAGGGCCAAAATTCGTATTTCTAAATTTACTTGGAAGGTTAAACTATTGGTGGCAAAGCACTTGTCTTGCCCCATTATACTGGGAGCAGACTTCATGTCCTATACTGGTCTAGAGCTCGATCTTCAGAGCAAGTCGTGCACTTTCAAATTTGACAGTAATTCCAAAATCCCTTTGCTAAAATGTAGTTCTGTGTCATGTTCATCTATTTCGCCTACCGGGGATGAGATGTTGTTAGATCTTAGACATCTACCTGAGGAGCAGGCTGATAGTATTCGCAAGCTGTGTCAGTCGTTTCCAGAGGTTTTCTCGCATACTCTTGGTGTTACTGACCTTATTGAATACAAGATTGAGGTTACGGATTCCATCCCCGTCAGATTTCCACCTTATAGACTATCTCCGCCTAAAATGAAGGCTCTGAAGGAGATCATTGATCGGATGTTGAAGGATGGCATTATTCGGCCCTCTAAGTCGGCGTATTCATGGCCTATTTTCCTTGTTCCGAAACCGCAAGGTGGCTTCAGGCCCGTGATTGATTATAGGGCTCTCATTCGGAAGGTGGTGTTACAATCTGTGCCCCTTCCCGACCTTCATTCTTGTTTTTCATGGTTTCGTAAAGCTAAGTTCTTCACCATCTTAGACTTCAATCAGGCTTATAACCAGATTCCGCTAGCAGAGGAATCCAAACATCTGACTGCTTTTGCCACGGATTGGAACTTGTATGAGTACAACCGCGTGCCTTTCGGGCTCCCCACGGGAGCAGCCGTGCTTACAAGATTGCTAGATAGGGTCTTCTCCGACATCAAGTTTGAGTACTTGTACCCCTATCTCGATGATGTCGTCGTATTTTCGGAGACCTTCGAAGAACATTTAGATCATCTGAAAGAATTTCTTAGTCGCCTTCGTAAGGCTGGGTTAACTGTGAAGTTGTCCAAGGTCGCCTTCGCTAAGCCTTCCATGTCATTCCTAGGGCATATTGTGTCGCCCGATGGTGTTGCAGTCGATCACTCTAGAACACAGGCCATCCGTGATTTCAAGCCTCCCAAGGACATCAAAGGTTCTTTGGTATGGTGAATTTCTTCAGGAAATTTATTCCAAATTTCGCCAATAGAGCGGCGCCCTTGAACTTACTACGTAGGAAAGGCGTCAGATTTGAGTGGGGAGCTTCTCAATAAGCCGCTTTTGAAGATCTCAAATTATCTCTGTGTAATGCCCCTGTTCTGGCTATGCCGGATTTCTCGAAGAAATTCATCGTCCAAACCGACGCGTCGTCGGCGGCAGTGGCTGCGGTCCTTCTTCAAGAGACCGAACTAGGGAGGCGACCCATCGCCTATGCATCTAGGACACTTTCGGCTCAAGAAGCCAAGTATTCCATCTATGAACTTGAGGGTTTGGCTGTCTTGTTTGTACTAGAAAAGTTCCGCCTTTATCTGGAATATGTCAAGTTCGACTTGGAGACTGATAACCAAGCATTAAGCTGGGTCTTAGGTAGGCCGCGTCGTACTGGTCGTATAGCCCGGTGGGCCATCCGAATTTCTGCCTTCCAATTTGACGTTAGGCATATCAGAGGTACTGAAAATGTTGTCGCAGACGGACTCAGCCGTATGTTTTCCAATGATGTAGAGACCCACGAACTGGTCGATAGTTCTTCACCTCCCGAGTCCATACGACCTGAGGTTAATGCCATTTAACTGATGCTCCCATGTTGTTTAGGGATCTTGAGAAATATCAGCGTGAAGATCCGACGCTGGCCCCTATCATGGAAACCCTTTCTTCTGGGGAACATGTTGTCCCTTATGTACTGAGGAATGGTGTTTTATGTTGCCCGTCGAGGCATGATAATAAGATGAAAGTGGTGGTTCCAGCTGTTCTTGTACCTATGATCTTCAAGTACTATCATCAGACCCCACTGGGGGGGCATTTAGGCATCTTTAAAACCCGTGAAAAGATTCGTGAAATGTTCATCTGGAAGGGTATGGACGGAGAAATCCGTGAATTGGTAAAATCTTGTAAATCTTGTTGGCTTAGTAAACCCACCATGTCCACTAAGCAAGGGCTTTTGTCTTCTCATCAAGCGTCGCGCCCTATGGAACGTCTGTATATCGACTACGTCGGACCCTTCCCCCAGTCAAAGGGGAATGCCAACAAGTTCATCCTTGTGTGTGTAGATGGCTTCACTAGATTCTCATGGTTATTTCCGACTAAGCTGGCTACCGCTCAGTCCACCATTTCCTGTTTAAATTCTATCTTTGCTTCTTTTGGTCCTTGTCAATATATCGTGTCCGACAACGCTAAAGCTTTCACTTCGAATCTTTTCCGTAAATTTTGTTTTGATCTATCTATCTCTCATGTAACAACTTCTGCTTACTATCCTCAACCATCTCTGGCTGAACGGGTCAATCGTAATCTGAGGTCGGCGCTGATTGCGTATCATCATGAAGATCATTCTAGGTGGGACATGTCCCTGCATTGGTTAGCTTTTGCTTTGAATTCGGCCGTTCATGAATCTCATAAGTTTACTCCAGCTTCTTTGATGTTCAAGTTTGTTCCCAACACGCCGCTCTCTAACCTTTGGTCTCTTAGTGATATTCTACCCGAGACAATAGATCCTGATAACATTAAAGATCTTTGGAAGAAGGCTAAGGTCAATCTCAAAATTTCTCATGAAAAAGTTAGGGAAAGATATGATCGTGGACGGAGACCCACCAGTTTAAAAGTAGGAGACCAACTTATGGTCAAAAACTTTGTGCCCGCGGGCAAGCTTGCCCCCAGATTTCATGGGCCGTGTATAATTTTAGATTTCCTTACCCCGGTGACGTTGTTGCTAAGCAATCCAGCCACCGAGAGGATATTTAGAGTTCACCTGTCGCCGGTGAAACCTCTGTAATTTCCGTGCTAACTTGGTCCTTATAATGTTGTAAGAATCCTGAAGGTTATATTGAACCCATAATTCTACGGTGAGAAAAAAAAATTCTCAATATTTATTTCGTATCAACAAGCTACTTTTATTTTTGAGGGAAGCCATGTTGCGCTCCTAAGAGCCCCGATGTCGCGTGGGAAAGATCTCACTCGCGGCAAGCTCGTGAAATACCGTGACACCTCAGCGAACTTCGAGTGCCCGATAATTCTTTAAATTCACGGAATTCTGCGTAACGAGGAATTTTGGCAATACAAGAAATAAATAAGTTAAATTATTCGTAAACCCTACGTGAAGACAGAGCCCCAGGGAAAAGCATAAATGCAGTTAAGCCTAAGTACATGTCAGCGTCAGATCAGTGAACTAGCTCCACGTGCCAAGGTCAATGGATGAAGAAAACGCGCGAAACGCACGGGCAGAAATAATTTATTTCCCCTGTTGCGAGTGTGGTAAAATTATAAGATTAACATCTAAAATAATTACAAGCCTGTCCGGAATTCTGGGACAAGTCTCATAAAAATCGGTCTATTGGACGCAAAATTGGCAGATTACGCAATCAAGCTTAATAGTGTGGATAGGGTCCCTCCTGAGATTATACACTGACTGACAGAGCAAATGCAACACCAAGAAGGAGTGGTCAGAACTTTATGCCAATTGCAGGGTAGACTGACGTCACTGAGGTATGCTCATGATGTGAAATGAGCCGCTGTGCTGCGCACGTAGCGAACGATAAATGGGACACGGCGTTGGCGAATGGCCCACTTCGTACCGTGATTTATCAGCCGACAGTCATTGTAGAACGTGTTGTCGTGTGCCACAGGACATGTGTATAGCTAAGAATGCCAGGCCGCCGTCAACGGAGGCATTTCCAGCAGACAGACGACTTTACGAGGGGTATGGTGATCGGGCTGAGAAGGGCAGGTTGGTCGCTTCGTCAAATCGCAGCCGATACCCATAGGGATGTGTCCACGGTGCAGCGCCTGTGGCGAAGATGGTTGGCGCAGGGACATGTGGCACGTGCGAGGGGTCCAGGCGCAGCCCGAATGACGTCAGCACGCGAGGATCGGCGCATCCGCCGCCAAGCGGTGGCAGCCCCGCACGCCACGTCAACCGCCATTCTTCAGCATGTGCAAGACACCCTGGCTATTCCAATATCGACCAGAACAATTTCTCGTCGATTGGTTGAAGGAGGCCTGCACTCCCGGCGCCCGCTCAGAAGACTACCATTGACTCCACAGCATAGACGTGCACGCCTGGCATGGTGCCGGGCTAGAGCGACTTGGATGAGGGAATGGCGGAACGTCGTGTTCTCCGATGAGTCACGCTTCTGTTCTGTCAGTGATATTCACCGCAGACGAGTGTGGCGTCGGCGTGGAGAAAGGTCAAATCCGGCAGTAACTGTGGAGCGCCCTACCGCTAGACAACGCGGCATCATGGTTTGGGGCGCTATTGCGTATGATTCCACGTCACCTCTAGTGCGTATTCAAGGTACGTTAAATGCCCACCGCTACGTGCAGCATGTGCTGCGGCCGGTGGCACTCCCGTACCTTCAGGGGCTGCCCAATGCTCTGTTTCAGCAGGATAATGCCCGCCGACACACTGCTCGCATCTCCCAACAGGCTCTACGAGGTGTACAGATGCTTCCGTGGCCAGCGTACTCTCCGGATCTCTCACCAATCGAACACGTGTGGGATCTCATTGGACGCCGTTTGCAAACTCTGCCCCAGCCTCGTACGGACGACCAACTGTGGCAAATGGTTGACAGAGAATGGAGAACCATCCCTCAGGACACCATCCGCACTTTTATTGACTCTGTACCTCGACGTGTTTCTGCGTGCATCGCCGCTCGCGGTGGTCCTACATCCTACTGAGTCGATGCCGTGCGCATTGTGTAACCTGCATATCGGTTTGAAATAAATATCAATTATTCATCCGTGCCGTCTCTGTTTTTTCCCCAACTTTCATCCCTTTCGAACCACTCCTCCTTGGTGTTGCATTGTCACTGTCAGTCAGTGTAATAGGAACCCCCCACCGTATATTTTTCAATGTCGATCTGGGTCTTGAAGCAGCGGGAGCTTACGCCCGTCGTCAGTGGAAAATTGAACCAGATTGATCTACAAACAACTAAATACATGTCCGTGGCTGAGGTCCACATATTCGGTTAGCAAGAGAAGGTGACTGAAAAGTTCTGAACGTTTGCCGACGAACTATGAAAGTGTAGGCGTTTGTTAAAATATACACAGCAGATTTTATTATATCACCTCATGTACGTTTGAAAGTGGTAAGAGAGTTGGGGAAGCTATTCAGAGTAGTTCTGCTTTCTTTATCTGTTGAACACCTGTTTTGTTGGAGTAACAGAGAGAGACAACTTTGCGAACGAACCAGACAGTCGCAGTTGACTGCAGAAAGAGGGAAGTTCGTGGTGTAAATTATAGAGAAAAGTGCGTGATTTGTGTGGTAATTTAATATCGTGTGAAAAAGGCAGTGTTCGGAAGAGTGAGATGTTGGAAATGATAATGTTATTTGTACAAATGTACGGCTAAAGGTACGAGGCCAGCTGGCGACAATGTAGCCAGAATACTGAGGATGGTGCCATTTTTCAGGTCTGTCTATATTTGTATTATGTCGTAGTTAGATTTTATTGTTCTGTCCCAACAAATTTTTCAAGATGATTGTCGGGTTGATATTTGTAATTATCAGGCGAAAGGTGTTGTAATTTTTGGTCAGCGTGTGAAAATTTTAGTGTGTAAATTTCACGTCAAGAAACTGTAAAATGCGACGTTTAAATTTGGTGTTAATGTTCGATGAGATATTGTCCAAAGCGAGGAATTTTTGGGAAGTTATAAGTGTAAATTAGTCGTGGCGAATATCTTAATTTCAAATATCAGTTGAATTCGGAAATGTTTGTCGATAATAGTAATAATAATAATAATAATAATAATAATAATAATAATAATAATAATAATAATAATAATAATAATAATAATAATAATAATAATAATAATAATAATAATAATATCTACCGCGGGATAAAGACACTTTTCTATGTCAAAAGTGCATTTAACCAGTAAATTTTGCAAGGATTGCAGGCATTTAAAGAAAATTTCAGTGAAATTCGATAGAGTTACATTTATTCATGGGAAGTAAAATTTTGGGACATCGTGTATATCAATGATACGAGAAAAATCGCGGTGTGTTCTTGGATTCTCGAGGTCCGAAAGTCGTAATAGCAGTAAATTATGAAGAGGTGTGTTTTATAACAGTTGTTGTTTTCACCAGAGGATTGAATTATGAAAAAGGGTCTTGGAAATATAAGAAAAAAGGATTGAGAGCGAAGAATTTATATGTATGTGGAGATGAGAGGGATAGGAATATTGAAGATGAAATGAAGCCTGGATTTTAAGTGATACCGCTGGGATAAGGCGAGGAGAATGAGTTTGAGACAGGCTATATTTTGCCGAGGAAGTAATTAGGAAACAGGCTGTAGTGTTTTCCGCTACCAATCCGAAATTTGAGACGACTACTGTGTGAAGCATCGTAGATTTCTAGTAAGATCCCAAGTGAAAACGACTCTAGTAAAAGGTTAAAAATCTTGGTAGTAAACGTCCAGTGACTTGTTGCGTAAAGCCCGTATGAATATTAAGATAATGTGACCTTAAGGATAAAAGAGCACTTAGAACACAAGGTTGGTGTTGTATTGAATTTCGTTCACTGGATATGTCATTGATATAAATAGTTGGAATTGACGATAGGCGATTTGAGAGTTTCTAATGCGGTAGTGATGATTATTATTTTGAAGGCATCCACTAAATGGTAGACGTGTGTTGGGAATTATCATTGCTTCCCTAAAACTTCATTGCACAGGCTGAGATTGTGTTTGAGGTGGAGAATTGTTCGTCACGTATATTTATTTTCGAGTTCACGTATTGTAACGAGGTAGAGACTTACTGTATTTTTCGACTTGCATTCGTTTAATAGTAAGAGACGTTGTTCCGTTGTGTGTTATTAGTCTGACCAGGTTTAGTATTGAAATGTCAGAGTTTGTCTGAAATTGCTAGTTCGCCTGATATGTTAAGGGATGCGTAGTACGACCCATTTTTGACGCCCGACGATAGATTTAGGACGTCACATGTTATCCTTGGAGTTACTGATGATGAGACGTCCTAGTTCACGCCCGACGATAGAATTTGGAAGGTATCATGTACATAGAGATTAGTGTTAGGATGTACAGATTTTAAGTGAGCCCGACGATAGGTCTGGGATGTCAGCTGTACACACTCAAGTTTCAGATTAGATGTTTCTTTTGTTTCTGCGAAGTGGCCTGGACGAAGGTAGTACCTACAGTAAAATATAAATTATGAAGAGGGTCAGATCGGTAATGATGAGGCCAACTAGTGCGTAGCTCCAACAGCTGTTGGTGTTCCTTAAGATAACAGGGCCTCTATCGGCGAATGAGGGCTGCCCAAAAGATTGGATATCGACCTGATGGAGATTAAATATTTTTACTGTAATTCTCCGTGCGTGTTGAGTTTTAATGACTTCGATATGTTATTTTATTTTACGGACTTAATTGTTTTGTCGTTCTGACGTCCGTTTCGTTTGATAGTGTGCATATTGACACTCAATGTATTAGTGTGAGACTCGAGTTGCGAATGCGGTTTCGATTCGTCAGCCAGTAATACTATTTTATTTTCATTCTTTGTCGTACTGTCATTTTATTCGTAGTTGAATTTAATTAAGTAATCACTTTATAAGTAGTGTGTTGGGACAGACAATAAATAGATAGATCTGTGATGGTAGTCATTGTTTTTCAAGGGAAAGAATTCCTTAAAGTTGTAATATTTTTCAATGTGGACTGGTAATTTTATTAAGCGTAACAAAACCATTTCTAACCTGAAAATCGGTTCAATAATAATACTTTTCAAGCGACTTTCCACTTTTTAATTAACTTCAGTGTTTGGCATTTCTTCTAAATGCATGATGAATAAGTGTTTCCTACATTTCGCAGTTTTGTTGCTTTAGAACGACATAACGTAAGATCCTCACGGATCATGTTGTTGTTGGTTCCTTCCGAACAGCTGTTTGGGTGATGCACATTTAGCATCGGGATTACCTTATCACTTAAGGGTGTCATGAATGACAAATATATGGTGGAATTTTATTTCAATTGTGAATGATGCTGTTAACTCGTAGTGAACACCATGCTTTCCCATAATATTTCGCAACCTATCCAAAGCAACTGATAGTCAATTTGGTTCGATTAAGTGTCCATTCGGCGGGTGTTCCGTATCCGTAAAGGGTATTCGACTGGTGGATAACCTTAAATGAGAGAAAATCAGGCGTTCTACTTGTTGAAAGTCAGCAGATTTTCCACGGATCGTGTGGATTAACTCTCAGTTCTCGTTTGGAATAATAGGTGCCCGGTTTTCAGGTCTTCCCTTTTTCAGTTTTTCAGTTTCGCTGTCCACTAATGTACTAACTTCTCCGAAGCAACTCTTCGATATTGTAAGAAATAAATCAACGCTATGCAATGTGACTGTGTTTGAAACATTCAATAATAAATAATTCATTTTTTTAAATTTCAAGAATGTATATTAAATTAATAATGTTGTCGTGCTAATTCGATTTAATAAAAGTTAGTAAGCACATTTTGCTCCTCATTTCAAGTAGTTAGGCTCTCTTCTGAACCCTATCGTTTGGTTAAGATCGTGATCGAATTTATTCCCGCAACGACCCATGATTTAAGAGTTCTAGATTGTTCTACTGTAGCAGCCGTGGCCGACCAACGATGGAATGGTAAGTTCAAGGGTTCAATATATTTAAGTTCATTTTAAGGCCTTCTGCCCCTTGTTGTTTTACATTTGGTTGAATCTGCCTTGTATAAATTGTGTGAAACCTTCCCTCAGGTTACTCTGCTGTCCTCTCCGTAAGGCCATTACCAAGCTCCCGTCTCCTGCTAAACCACACCAGTGGCTAATTAAAATGAAATAAAAAGTTCCACGCCGCTGGCCCCTCAGCCTCACCACAAAGACTGTACCCTAAAATCATTATGGTCCAACAAAATTCTGCCGCCGAGATTTTAATGTTTCAGTGCCCCCGCAGCCGTGCGGCGCCGTACCGCCACTGTGGTGGAGTACGGGCCCGCTCTACTCCAGTGAGGTCAACCAGTGTACGGCGAGTCGGAGTCCTCCTTCCGGCCAAGGCTGATGTGCGGCGCACCACCTGCTATCTGCCTGCGGACTGTAAACAATAGTCGCGTGTGCGGCGTGCTTCACCACCACTACCCCTCTCATAGAAGCGGGAGAGGTGTATCTCAGGGTACTTGAGGGGTCCGAGCGGCCTCCTCTGAACACATGCAGCGGCGGCTGGGCTGGCCGTCAAACTTAATCAACAACTAATGTACTTATTCAGCTACATGGACATTCCATATCCACAATTACGGCGTTTTTGAATTCAACATCAACATCTGGTGGACTAAAAAATGTTTTTTTTCTTCTTAAGTTTTCCTTTGGAATTCAATTACTACAACCATAGAGATCTTTTCATCAAATCTACTACAAAAGTTTAAAAACTGGATTTTATTTAATCCCACTTATTTCAAACTAACTTCTGATTTTCTCTTCTAAATTCTTCAACTCCTCAAACAAAACTTGGACTTTTTTAACAAATTTTTGTTTTCTTCTGTGTCACCCCTTGGAAGGACTTTGTTTTTCTTTGGGGGGGGGGGGGAGGTCTGTACCGGGCGGTACACCGCCACGCCGCGAATTCAAATATTGCGCCAGTTGAAATCCCTCTACAGGAGGAAGCCTGAACTTTAACAAACTGTATTAACTCAACGGTTTCTCGGAAGATGTCACTACTGTAAATTTGGTAATCTTGAAGTGTTATGAAAAGGGTCTATTTTGATTTGTGTTTGTTTGCTCCGTATCAAGTAGTTTGAACATTCTCTAACAAATGTCGCTACCCAAAAGTATGGTAACACACTCTGGTGCAATGGAATGAACTTTCTTGAAGAAATATTGTATTCCTAAGTTTTATTTTTACTAAATTTTGTTCTGTGGTTTGTGGGTTGACAATATAATCCTTTCCTTCCACCAGTTTTGAAATTAGCCAATCATAAATTTCTGTAATTAGTTTTCCACCAATAAGGTGTTTCTTCATCGTCTTGTGTATTAGTTTTTGCGGGAGGGTTGTTATCATTCATGAAAGGTCTCGAATTTTCCACGAGGGTATAAAAACTGCTGATTTTCTGGTCTCCGGGCCACTTCTGTAACATCTTTCTCAGTGTGTGATTATGTAGCAGGGGGCGGGAAGCGCCTCTTTCCCCAAGCAGCAGTTCATCTACAAGGTAATGGCCTGTTAACATCTTCATTTCTTGCTAGCTCAGCAGTTTAACTCTCGGGGAGGGTTCGAAACCTTTAGTAAGTAAACTACCCTTTTAAAATGTAAATTATTTTCTGTCTATCTATAAATTACAAATCTGTAAAGCGGGGTTAGAGTGTGCTTCACCCTCTCGAACTCCCCTTCATTTAGAATTTGACGTGACTATATTTTCGTAACCGTTTTTCTCTTCCTTCTTAAAGTCGTAAACTTATTCGCCGACTAGTCACCTCCCTAGTATGGGATTAGCCCCTGTATAACTGGCCGAGTGCCACCTAGGTTTTAAGAAGTTTTATGTAGGAGTGCCAGCTACGCCTCCAGTCAATTTGGTTTTTTGGGCCATTTAATTAACCCAGAGTTTGTTTTTTCATGTGAAGGCCCTGGAGGTTGGGTACAAGATACCCCTGTTTCACTGTATGGGTGCCTTAAGGGCAGTTAGGAATGAAGTTTGTTGTAGCCTTTGATAGGCTTGTAAAATTGAGAGTGGGTCTGCTCTTTTCCTCTTAACATTGTAATTACTAGCAAGTCCTCCTCGTACTTAGGGGTTTTCTGCCCTTTAGCTATTGTGGTGGTGAGCTGAGAGCTCAGAAATTAATCTTGGGGCTCGAAGCCCAAATCTTGTAACAATTGTAATTTCTTAACTTGTTTTCCTGCTACTTGGTACCTGTTACTCTCTTGTTGTTATCTGTTGATTTTGAAAAGAAAATATAACCTTTGTTAAAGTTTTAAATTAACTTTACTTTTGTAGTTGAGACCTATTCCAGCCCGCACCTTCTTTCACCTCTGCAAATCCACAAAACTCCGTAATAATAATAATAATAATAATAATAATAATAATAATAATAATAATAATAATAATAATAATAATAATAATAATAATAATATTGCCCGGAGATACTTTCAAGAGCAGTTCTCCTTAAACGTATGGGTAGGGGGCATAATTATTGGTACTTTAGTACTCCCAACCTTTTTGACAGGAGAACGCTATTTGCAGTTTCACACGGACATTGGTAATATTCCTTTGAACATACAGTACGTAGAGATATGTGATTCTTACATGATGGTGCGCCCCCTCGAATTTTCTCGACCTGTGTGTGTATGCTTTTAGACTCATTCCGATACACTGGATTGGTTGAATTGGTCCATGAAGTGGCTAACTCTTGGATTTTAACCTCTGAGGCCATAGGAAGGAATTAGTTTAAAGAAGTAAGGTACAGGACCGTGATGACCACCAAAGGTGTGTATTTGACGCTACAGCAGCAATAAGAACTGACGGACGGACGGTTAACGTATGCGAGCAAGTTAGTTTCGTAGTGCCAAAGAGTGCTTTCGCCTTGGGGGTGGTCACTTTGTACACATCTTCCAAATCAATAACTTTCTTAAGAGTACGTCATGGTATAGTTTTCTTCCATCGTTTATTCCTCATTTCTAGCAGAGTGAGGAGCTTTATTTTCTTCTATTTCATCTCTTAACCTCCGCGTAGTGAAGGTGTTTTATCTTTGGATCCTAGTCATTCTCCATTAAAACATGCGTTCAAATCTCGGTAGGACCATGTGACGTATTTATAGGACAGTGCTTAACAAACAACGCCTCAAAATACGTTTTCAAAGATACTTCCACACGAGGGCTGATTAGCGAAATTACTCTATTCTTTAAATCAATCAATCAATCAATCAATCAATCAATCAATCAATCAATCAATCAATCAATCAATCAATCAATCAATCAATCAATCAATCAATCAATCAATCAATCAATCAATCAATCAATCAATCAATCAATCAATCAATCAATCAATCAATCAATCAATCAATCAATCAATCGGGTGATTATGACTGTGTATTTCTTATCGTAAATTTTGATCACCAGTAATCTGCTGCCTCGCATTGACTTATAGCGTTGATGGATATTGGCATTTAACAAATACGTTTGTTTCCCGGGGAATTCCGCACCTTGACCTTAAACTGAATTAAAAACGCATTTGTTAAATGAATATCGCCATCATTTCCCTTTAACAAACTACGTATGTTGTCTAGAGTACAATGAAATGCAGGATGGGAAATGTTAACACCTAATGTAATGTTTATCTGTAAAAGAGCCCTTTCCTAATACTAAAACACACTTTTGAGTATTATTTAACTTTAACATAGTGCTGTATTTCCCTTTGGTATATATTTATCGAATACGCTCATTGATCGCTCGTTGATGTGCTCCTTATCTACAGAGAATCAACAATAAACTCATCGCGGGGGTAAAACGTGTACCAGGAGAGATTTCTCCAGATGCCACATTCGATGGGAAACATCTTTCGGTATGTTGAACCATGGTAACTATTATCGTTTATTGAACGACATTTGCAGGTAACATAATAATTTACAAGTGCACTTTCCCGAGACATACAGTGCTAATGGAAACGTTGTTTTGGATTCCATCCGAGATAATTCTCTTTTTGAGGTAGCGACGAGAGTACACAGGTGTAGAGGAAAATTCTGGCTTCGCTGTGCTCCGTTGTTTCATCTGTTATTAGGAGCTTTAGGTATATCAAACTCTTGATTTACTTCAGTGGAGTTAATGATTTCCTTTATTTTTGAATGTCACCAAACGGAGTACTATCTACTGAAGCAAATTCTACAAGGAAGAACTCATGCCGAAAGACTGAAATACAGTTGTTGTTTCGTTTTAAGGCATAGAACTTTGCTTCCAATATCTTCATGTAAGGACTACGTTATAAATGTATTACACCTGCTAATTACATAACTTATAGCAAATTATCTGTTGAACTTACAGTAAAATGCTCACGATCAACTGAGGGTAGAAGGAGAATGGTCATGGCTTTGGTAAATGACGGGAAACAATTTCAAGGATAGCTGACGAAACGATTCTAACCCAACTCCACGAGAATTCACACACAAAGCTCCATGGACCGTAAAGTAATATATTCGGAGTTTATCTTCTCGTTAAGTTACTTTTCTTCACAACATAGATTTATCCCAAAGAGATCCAAAGAATATTTTCTCATTGATGATCAAATCAATTCAGCAAATATGTACAGATAACACTATAACAATTATAACTGTTCTCATAAGGATAAAGATACACCAGTGTTGACAGAGAGGTAATCTTACCATAGATAAAAATTTCAAGCATCTCTTTAATAAATTTTGATTAAATTAGTCCATTCACTTTCATTTATTCCGCCGATCAAGTAAATTGGAGATTAATCCTGATAATGATGATGATGATGATGATGATGACGATGCTTGTTGTTTAAAGGAGCCTTATATCAAGGTCATCGTCCAACGTGACGAATAGAAAATAACCGGTACAATTAAAGCTATATGGAAGTCATATGAGATAACGGTGGAGGTTACGGTTCTCCTTATTAAATGACTTAATTATGATGATCTACAAATGATATGGAAACGAAATTTTGATAAAGACGTGCATACTACTATGGAGAGACTCAAACTTACCATTCACAAAATTTCCTGGTTCTATGATTGCAACGTGGACCCCAAAACGCCGCATTTCAAATCGCAAACAATCTGACAAGGCTTCCACGCCATACTTAGTAATTCCGTAGGCAGACTTGTTGATAGCACACTGGCGCCCCAGAGCACTAGCAACATTCACAATTCTTCCTGCAACATATAAGATCACTTTATCAGTGTGTTTCCACTCAGAGCACGCTCGTGCTGTGAATGAGTAGTCCGCGAGATCCTCAGCAATGTTATCACTTACATCTGGATTTATTTTTATTAACTGAATACTAAACGAGTTAGACTGTTTTTCACACGCACGGAAATATAATGTCGATTAGATGAGCGGTATACAACTCTCTTCCACATAACTTACCTTGAGATTTTCGAATGAACGGTAGCACTGCCTTGATGGCCCTCAGCATTCCCCATACATTAATATTCATGATTTTCTCGTAGGTCGAGATTGGTACCCATTCCACGTGGCCAACTGTGGTCCATCCGGCGTTGTTCACAACACCCCATAGACCTATGGAGAGAATAATACTTGCTCTAGAGTTTATATATCGTAAGTAGAATTCGCTCTATCTTGTGAGTAATAAACACCATTACATCCTACCAGGTTCGTACGTGGTTTAATTACGTGAACAGTGGTGGAAGTACCAGGTTCGATCTCAGTCTCCGGTAAAAATGAAAGAAGGATTATCCAACGATGCGGTATAACAAGAAGGAATACGAAGGAAATGAACACTATGACTCAAGAGAACGTCAAATGGTTCGTCTGACTTACAATCAGTAGTTAGCAGCCTACCTTCTGACGGTAGATGCTCTGTTATGTACTTGACAGCACGTGCGACTTGCTCATCAGACGTGATGTCCAGTTGAATCACGTGCAAGTTCTTCAGTTTCTTCTCTTGTAAATTACGGGCTCCAGATCCATTCTTTTCTAGCAGAAGACATCCCGCAAACACTACAAATCCCTGCAAGAACAATGGAAAAATAAATCTGTACACTGGAGTATCAAGAAATTTAATACACTTATAAGACATAACCTCTATGGAGAGTTATTTTAGAAAAATATAAAACTGATCTGGTAGGAAACTTGGTTCGTTTTTTAAATGAAAATTTGTTCAACAATTGAGTGGAAAGTTCATGATAATACAAGCAATTTCTGTTTCCTATGACTTCATACTTGTGGGTCTAATACACGTAACATTAGAGAAAGAGCAGCCCTAAGTTGATCGTCAAATTTTAGCAGCTCTCCTAAGTAGGGCCTATGGTATTTCCAGGATATTACCAGAATCACGCCCGACGAATATCGGAATTGCCCCTTACTTGAAGTACTGGAACGTAATATGTTTCCATGTCTAGCCGTAAATATTCACAAAATAACACATACTACAATAATAAAGTTTTAACGGTGCTTCCATACAGATGGTTAGCACACAAGACTGATAAGCAACATATCTCTTTTCCTCATACACCTTTCAGTTACTCAATGTGAGGATCCTTTATTTTCAAATTCAATATTTACTTGGGTATGCCATCATTAAGGCTCCTAAGTTTAGAGTACTTCCCCTCAAAACAATAATCACCACCACGACCACGACCACCTCCACCACCATCCTGCGTTTATACAGCTGGATAAGGTTTCTCTGGGCGTTAATATATAATGCTTATGCTTTATCTAAACGAATTATGAATTTTTGAATTTGTTCTAAACTCCAAGGTATAGCATATTTTGATCATTTTAAAGAATATTAATATTTTTAATAATGTCTCTGTGGCGTGTTGATAAGGTTTTCACTGTACACTACCACTACTGGGCATGGAGAATGCTGCACCATTTGACTGTACTTATAGTTTCACAGCGAATTAAAAGCCAGTAGTTAATTGTTCGTCAAGTCTATAGGAATCCTAGTTGATCATCTGGTAAGCAAGTGATTTAATACTAACAAGTGGTCGAAAACTGTTTTAATGCATATATAATTTAAGGACATGAAGACAGAGTTGTAATATTTCGGAAGATAAAAATAGCGAAACATGAAGAATATTTCGGTAAAACCATGCAAATAAGTAAGGTATTTAAAAGCAATTGGTGGAGTGTTTAATGTGTTATGTTAGTTTTTCTTCTTCTTCCCTTGTATAGTAGTTTTAGTTATCATTATCTCACTATGAACATTTCTTAGGAACCCACGCCCATGTACCGGATGGAAGAATATTGTGTGTATAGTGATCAGTTCTTTGCTATAATAATGTTACCTCAGAAAAAAGAGAGAAAATTAGAAGCTAATAACAATGCCACTATAACTTAGTATGTGAAGGATTCCTTGACATTATTATGGCATCTTGGTATTAAATATACGTAATAGTTTACTTATATTTGTTACAGTTGCAGGTCCAATCAGTGCATACATTAAAAGGCATTTTTCTAATCAATGTAACATGCCTATCACTTGTTCTTCATCGAATTACTAAGACGATATGTAATTCTTTACCTTTGGTAGATCGCTTGACGACCTCTGTAAGCCATTCTTTTGTTAAACCGCCCATGAAAGTTTACTTGCTTAAAGCACATTCTCTTGCAGCTATGTTAACGTGATGAAGAATGTTGGTTCGATGCAGCCTCAACATCTGCAATCTTAAAAGAGGTAGTTGGTTTGCTTGACCCAAGCGACGCCACGTCTATCGATACATATCAACATATACTGTCAGATAAAGTGTTAGACGTAAACCTTTTACTTATATCTGACGATTTTCCAGTGATTCACCCTACACCCAAGACTTATCTCTCTGTGTGGAATAGTTAGTTTCGATCAGATATGCGCCTGTAACCACATGAGACAGGATATAAAATTTTCACGATGCAAAAGCACTTGAAGGTACAAGAGAGGCAGGTCCATGGTTGAGAACTTCAGTCACGTGAAGAGAATGAATAACTCACATTGGCTTCGAAAAATTTACTAAACAGTGATTGTATTTGTATCTTAATTATATTAAAACAACAATTAAATTGTGTCGAAACAAGATCTCGGACCAGTTCTAGGGTTGATCGCCATAAAGGAACTACTGTATATGAAATGAGAAACCAAGTTCCAAAATAGGATGTTTAGGGTTGTTTAGGTGAGGTGGTAAAGGCGTGCTCAGTTTACCTGGACGTTCGTGGGTCCGATTCAACACTGGAAATTCGAGACCTTTAGAAACGAGACTCCCACTTTTAGTCCTGGATTCGCTGATCCTTCGCCAGGTTTCTTCCTGGGAACAAAGACAGCTGGGCATAGAGCTAACAACTCTATCCTACCTTCATTGTTCCTATGGAAATCACTTAGCTTATCGCTTCTAAGCAGGAGATTAAAATTCCGGCACAAACATTAGCTGTACTGAGTCAAGTTATTATTCTCGACACAGACTCAAAGTGTAAGTTGGAATATTATGCAACTTTGGAGTGTTTAGAAAGACTTTGAACAAACCTAACACGCAAAAGAATAACTACACCCTCTAATACATCGATGTTTGCGAAACAATACCACGTATCTGACATTGCTCTTCCTATCCATTACCGTACCGTACTAATTAGTACAGTGAAACCTCATTAATATGTTCCTCATTAACACGTTTTCCCGCTTAGCACGTCGTAAAGTTGAAGTCCTGATGCCCATCATATTAAATCTGTATAAAAAATACCTCGCTTAACACGTCACGATTTTTTGCCTTTACTGCATAGTATGATCATATATTCCCTGGACCTGTAAATGTTCTTTGTAATCCCTTGTGTACGGAATGCGATTTCCAACAGAGATAAGAGCCCTCTTTTCTTGTACAAAAGCATAGGAAAATTAGCATAATGAAAATTGTTCTGATGGACTGCATATTCATATACGGCTGGAAGGTGTGACTAGTCTTAAGGAATAACAATGGATAGGAAGTATTGTTTCTTAAACATGGTTATGCACAAACCCCAGGACAAAGATTCAAACAATATCAACACAAATTAGTGTGCAAATAACTAGTAAGGCCCCAATTAGAGTACGGTTCCGGTGTATGGGACCCACACCAGAATTACTTCATTCGAGAACTAGAAAAGGATTCAAAGAAAAACAGCTCAATTCATTCCGGACGATTTCCAACAAAACAGCAGTGCTATGGAAAAGCTGCAAACTTTCTGGGATGGTTTGGGAGTCAGGGGACGAGCTGCTCGAGTAAGCAGTATGTTCTGAGGTGTCGGTGGAGAGATGGCGTGAAATAATATTAGTAGACGAATATGCCTGAATGGAGCTCTTAAAAGTATGAAAGTATGAAGATAAAGTGTGAATTCAAGATAACAAATTGGGGAAAATAGTCGTTTATAGGAAGAGCAATTAGGGATTGGAATAATTTACCAAGAGGGATGTCTGATAATCCAGCCTAGAAAGCCAAGAATAACGGCCGAGAGGATTCGTCGTGCTGGCCACACGACACCTCGTAATCTGCAGCCCTTCGGGTTGAGCAGCGGTTGCTTGGTAAGCCAAGTCCCTTAAGGGCCGTAGTGCCATGGAGTTGATTTTTTAGATGACTGATAAATTTCCAACTTCTTTAAAATCAATTAATAAAAGAGTAGGTAAACAACTAATAGGGAATCTGCCACCTGGATGATAGCCCTAAAAACAGATCAGTGGTGACTGATTGATTGATTGATTGATTGATTAATTGATTGATTGACTGATTGATTGATTGATTGATGAGCCCCCAATATTTAAAATGGGCAACGGAAACAGAATAGTAATGGTTAATATCTACATTAAACGAGGGCTTATTTGATACAACTGGTTACAGGTGAAACATTTTATCAGTGCTGTTCATGATTTCCGAAAGAACTACAAACTGATAACTTCTATAACATAGTAATATCTGCAACTCAGAGAATTTTGTAGTTGATGAAAATAGATTCTCCATTTTCATTGGGAAAGTACTCGTATTCTTCCCTCTAATCACAAATTTGAGATCGAACTTTCTATAGCAGTCCCTGTGCGAAGCCCCACTTAAAAAACTTCCACTCTTTCATTAATATTTTATCTTTGGAAATTAAACTGATGAGAAAGCTGGTAAATAACCAAAGTTCGACATTCAGCTAAGTAGCCTATACAGCACGGACAATATATTGTATGAACATGAACACTTACAAGTAGGCTATATTTCAACATAATACTTATTAACCGGTCAAATAAATAAAATACAAAAACAAGAGACTCTTTACAGGTTCTCAGAATACATGTTATTACGCAAAATTAATCTAAAGTTCATCGGAGAGTATGGATTCACAACCCATAGCTTAAGTGGCACCACAGAAAAACACAATTCTGTAATTCTAACCACTGCATCACATTTACTACAATTACTTAATAAGTTTGATGATCGAATATTGTGCAGATTGTTAGTATTGATCTGGTTAATAATAAAAATATGAAACAAATTCAATGAGGATACGGAAAAGTTCAATACGGAGAGAGTGATGAAAGCAAGGAAATCGGTCGTTTACGAAGATCAGTTCGAAACAGTTTGATTTACAAAATATTGAGGAAGTTGACGCTTGAGGTTTCTGTTCAGTACAAAATGATTTCTGTTACGTACAAATTAGTGGATATAACGTTACATGAAGATGTTTAGATTACATCTAAATGGCAATATGAAGATGTTAATGAGTGTTTTCACGTCCACTGGTTATAAGGCTGTGTGCCTCCAATGGGTTACACATGTACTGTATTAACAATTCTTTGGGTCATACATCCTGACGATTTATTGAAAAGCAGGGATGACTTCAAAATACGTACGGTATTAATAAGGGAAGTTTTGTTGGGACTAATAAACTGATCAGAATAACTAAATTAAATGAAAACAATTACTGTTCTTCGTAAATAGATAAATAAATAACCCTTAGTATGAGAACCTAGTAGTAATGTACGTTCTCCCATGGTTACCTAGGAGAATCGATTTAGGAAATATGAGAAAAGGTGGAAAGAATTGTTGAAAGAAATACTGTGGTGTGCTGATGCGAATTACATAATGTTTCGAAATAAGTAAATTATGTGCAGGAATAATTCACCAAAATCACAACCGAGAATTGTACAACAGCAAAAGTGTCTCTCAAGATATTTGCTTCCACTATTTACATCGATATAGCCAACTGTATACGTATACGCAAGCTATATGACTTCTCTTTGTTCTCAGGCTTACAACATTTCCTTTACATGATCGTCAGAGGTTTTCCATCTTAGGCTTCTCGTCTGTCGTTCTTCTGTGGCATAGCAAGTTGTTTCTCAACATTATCTCACAATATCTCAGTATTCATTCGAAAAACAAGACTGTCTTAATTTTTTACTGGTTTTATACCACCTTCACGTCGATCATCATGCACCTTTGTTAGCCAGTGGGGGTAGATTTTCTATTTATTCTAAAGGATGAGTATTTTATGAGCCAATCCCTGTCAATCCAACCTCTTCAGGTGTCCATGAAAATTCAACCTCCTTCTTCTCATTGTATTGGTGATCTTTTCTGTCCTCGCATATGCTTCGTTATCGGACCTCAGGTAGAAAGTAAATCCTTCTGACACTTTCTTGGATCCTAAGATATTCAGAAGGTACTTCCATATTCTCAATTGCAGGATGGTCTATTTTGGCCGATGTCTTGGCAGCATGTTGAACTACTGTGTTACAGAGACTCAAATTTCTTTGGAGAAGATGGATCTGAATTTGAAAGCACCACGGCACATTTTAAAAGCTATTCCTATCTTCCATTCTCTCTCCTCCCCTCCCCCCCCCCCCCAGCACTTCTTTTTCATTGTCATAGGCGTTAAGAATGTCATCCAGGTATTTACATTTGGTTGTCTTATGAACAATGCCATACACCATTTCAATCTTGCTTCTGTATAGCTTGTAAAATGACTCCCTTAAAGCGCTCCCAGTATAGATATTCTTCCATTTCATAAATAAATTATTGAATAACAGAGGTAACCGTAATAAGGGTCGTACCTCTGGCTGTTAATGTTAAACAAAATGTACTTACGAGATCGTGGAGGTGTTGACAAAGGTCGTAGCCAAACCCTGAGTCACAGCCCGTCACCAGAACAGCCTTATCCTTGGTTGAGATCTGTCAACACAGAACATTACACTGACTGTAACGAGGAGAATTCACACGGATTGAAGTTACCACGTCCGACAGTAAAAATAATTACAATGATCATTTTAAGGCTTGCTTAATTGATTGATTATCGGTACAAACAGGTAGAAACAATGGCAGGAAGGGACTCGGAATGAGGAGAGTTAGGAATAAACTAGATCGATGAAGCTGTGTGTATAAACTGGCTTTGGTGGTGGGATCATGTGAGGCTAATTGGTTATCTAGGAGGATAGCGGACTCGTCCATGGAGGGGAAAGAAGTGGAGGAGAGCCAATGCGATGATTGTTAGACTCAGTTTTTAGTGATTTAAAGATAAGACATGTAGAACTAAGTAAGGCCACAGTGCCAGTTTCAAATAGAGGACTGTGGAGGCACTTAATTAAGTCACAGAGGCTTGCAGACTGAACACTGAAATGTATAACCACCTATAATGTATATACGTACGTGAAATGTTCGATAAGATTTTGGAACAATTTTAGGAGCTGTTTATAGATTTCAAACAATCGCAAGTTAAATTGTTTAGTAGAACTACAAAGCATGAAATGTTAGACGCACAAATAAATATCCAATTTGAGCTATGTGGAACACAATGTGTCCTACTTTTCTTCCAACCCAGACAACAGAGAGGGTCATTGACGGTAGCAAACTGGTTCGAATTAGTGAGTGAATTTAAGCGAAGAAATATTTTCAGGTTTGGATGAATATAGTTTAGCGGAGGGATTTTTCAATCGTTGAGCTGAATTTGTCGCAAATAAGCCGACTTAAAACGTATTTGACATAAATGACTTCGCAGCTTGCTTTTGAACAAAGCGTCCTTCGTTTGAATTTTAATACCAAAATAAATGATCCGTTATTGGACATTATAAATTTTCCAGCTAACTCATTCCTGGTTGCCAGCGTTTCGCCCCCGTGTGCTAGGTTTAGCTCATCAGTTGTAATTGCACATCTACCAAGACGCATGGCTAGTCCGTGGAGGCCACTGCATAGTCTACTTGAAGCCACCGGCAGTGCCAATGCACTTTGTCTCATTACCAAACATTGATGCCTGCTTGGTCATCCCTATAGGAATCAACACCTATATCTTCGAAATGAAAAGTCACGTTCTAAAGGTTCAGATTCCGCATAAAACTGTTGGCTCCTCCACTTATGAAATAGTCGCACAATATTCAAAATCTAAGCCTACCTTTGCTTAGAAAGAGAATTTGAAGAAATCCAGTGTTCATTTCCAAAATTTGGCTGAACACTTTTCGGCCCAAGCCATAGGCACAGGTATATAAGCATGTTCCTATAGCTTTGGTGCTCACATTTCCTGCGTCCCACGATTCTACCTCTCTATCTTACGCACGGTCCAACATACTAGACATGCTGTATGGTGGAAAATAGAAAATCTTTATCGACGCTCTGGATGACAGGAAGGAAAGCTCTACAGGGATCAGGGCATGTCTGGAGAGTGGAGAGAGTTCTGGAAAACGACCAAAAGGACGTCCAAGAAAGAGGTAGAAGAATCTAAAGACGATGATGTTGCAACTGGCGGAGCCAGAAGCTGCAGTAGAGGATGTGAGGGCCGTACGACTGTGACTACGGTATTTTGCTCCTTGAATTTTGATTGTAAATGTCTGTACCTTTTTCCTTCTGCGATAGAGTACAGCCGCGGATCCACGTGGGGAAGGGGGAGGAATGGGGGAATGCCCCCCCCCCGAAGCGGTCAGATGAAAATAGAAAAATTTTAAATTATAGACATCTTAAAAAATAAAAGAGAGCATCAGTGCCTAGAGTGATATGATATTACAGTAAAAAAAGTAATTACAATGAATTGTGACAAGTGTACGATTTACTTAGCAACAGGGCACACATTGTAGTGTTAAAGATTAAGTAGGTCTGTTGCCGGTCCAACATAAATGGCAACAGTTACCCACTTCTGTTAACAATACTGAAAATTTGACCTTGAAAAATAAGGAAGAGAGTGAGAGAGGGACAGAGGACGCAAGTGTTCAAATGCCCATCCCCTGGTGCCAATTTCATTTCTTTCTCACGAATAGACTTGAGTTTTCAAAAATATAGGTTGTGAGGCCCACTTTACATCCAAACATACTTTCAAAACTCCGCCCCTTTCAAAACATAATAGCTCGTAGCATATCCCTGCTCGTCCTTACCTTGGGACGGACCTGTGTTATTTGTCTCTATGGAGGGACACTTTATTCCTAGTGTGCTGACTTCTCACTAAAGTGACCAGAAATTGCAGTGCATGCGAGATAATTCTTGCTACGCGTTTAACGTCGCATTAAGAACTGCAGTTTTCGTCGACGATGGGAAAGTAGAGGACCCTACTGGGAAGGAAGTGACAGTCGCCTTAATTATGATACAGGGTATGAAAATGGGAAATAATGGAGAACCATTCTGCGAGTGCCGAAGGGGGAGGCTCGAGTCCACTTTCCCTCGAAACCACGAGCATATCATGTACAAAATGATTGGTCCTGTGGTTTATAATCATAACATTAAGAACCATGTAAAACTGCAAAATCAACTGCTTTTCTTACGTACTGTATTTGTTTCCATTGTGATATTTTATTTCTTATATTCTTATACTCGAGACACTATATGGATAATGCGGCTCAAGATTTAGAATATAATGTAGATTAAAATTCAAATATCTTTGTGTTCTCTAAATGCAAAAATTGTAAGGGTGCTCTCAAAAACTATTTCAACATCTTGAAGGAATCCGAAACATTTTCGTAGGTTTTGGACTGTCCGCCACTGGATCATAAGAACGTAGTTCAATACAGGCAGAAGTAGTCGATTTCTCTTCTTCATCTTATTCCTGGTGGCCTTCCCAACTTAAGTGAGGTCTGCCTTTTTTGCATTTCGTCTCTCATTTTGCCCGGTCTTCAGGGTCCACAAGACCTGCAGCAGTCATGCCCTCTCTCAGAGAGTCAGGTAGCCCCTCCACTGCTTTAGAGGTCGGCATCGAGGCCATTTTCCATCTAAGCTGAGCGTAAGTGCTCGTTTATGGGTCAGCTCTGGTCACGTGACCATACCATCTGAATTTTGCCTCTCACATTTTGTCGGGAATCGGGGCAACTATAAGAGTGTTCCTGACCGCCCAGTTCTTAGTGTGTTCTAGTCGCGTGACTCCCAGCGTCCATCAAAGTATGCACATCGCCGTTACGTGCAGCGTCTGTTCGTGTCTCTTTGTTGCCGGCTAACGTTCCAAACTATACAGTATCATGGTGGAACAACTGAGTGGTAGAACTTCGATTTGAGACACAGGGGTACTTGCTGTGACAAATGACACCACCCGTGACCTGGTGTCACTTAAACCAGGCGGCTTTTACATAAGCTCGAGCATCTACAAATGTGTCACCGTCAACGGTGATGCGCAAGCCAATATTACGGAATGCAGATGTCTTCGGTAGTGGAATGTTGCCGACTAATAGTGTTCCATTGTCTGGGTGCTACACACCAGGTACTCTGTTTTTGCGAGGTTTATCCGCAATCAAAATGTTTCCAGCTTTGTTTTCAACTGGGTGACCAATTCGTAAAGCCTCTTTCGCGAGTCGCTAATCAGCATAACGTCATATTCGTAGATAAGTGTCCATGGATGTGGTGTCTGCAGGTCCGCGGTTACTGTGTCCATGCAGAGGATAAACAGGAGTTGTGACAGGGCGGATCCTTGATGAACACCCACTCGAATATCAAATGGTGCTGTTATGCCAGTTGCACAGCGGACAAAGCTTAAAGAGTTGTGGTCAAGGAGCTGAACCCAACGAACATAATTCTCTCGGAACAGCACCATGCGTACGGAGCGAATACCAGATGAGTTCATGAGGAACCTGGTCAAATGCCTTTTTCTAAATCTAGAAAGGCCATATGGCCTGTTCTTCTCTCTGCGTCTCTGTGACAACTAGTGGATAGTGTGGATAGCATCTGTTTTCTTCGGCCTTTAACGCAGCCACGTTGGTTTGATGAGACAGTACTGATGCTTTTATGCGTGCGAAAATCAGCCGCTCGAAGAACTTCATGGTGCGGCAGAGGAGCGGAGAAGAATTGTGCGGTAGTTGGTGCAGATAGTAACATCACCCTTGCCTCTCCAGATACTGGTCTTACGGGTGGATGGTATGTCATTTTCTTCGATGCATTTGTTGAAGAATTTTTCTAGAAATTCAGTTCCACATTGCCCATCTCCTTCCAAACTTCAAGAGGGACGTCATCAGTTCTAGTTCTTTGATGTTCTTCATTGGGCGGATAGTAGCTGCAACTTCAGTAGGCGTGGGGTGTGGAACTGCACTCTGCCCTGGAATGGCTGTGGGGAAAGCTGGATGTGGGAATTCCTCATTACAAATGACAGTGAAGTGTTCGCATCAGTGTCAAAGTAGAGTTTTCGAAGGGTATGTCAATGTCACTGTGCGTCCTAGTTGTGGATAATATGACCAACTGGTCAGTGGCAAGATGACGATATCTCGTGATCCTATAGATAGTATTGACTCCTCCGGGTCAATATAATTGTTCAAAGAAATCACTAATTTATTTGTCCTTGGCGGTTGCCACTGTTCGTTTGATAACAGATTTGAGCTCCCAGTTCTTGTTGGCGATTTTCTTGGATCACTGTACGCTGGACATCGTCATTTCACCTCCATACGTGTTTGCCCACGTAACGATTTCCGGATTTTGTCAGCCTTACTATGTCTTCCGCACTCGATCGAATTCGTGCCGTAATCATACCCCCTGTACCCTTCACAAGGCGATCAGTATTCAGGAGCGGAAGGATGATGTTTGTTAGCACTGTTGCTCTGACGTGAAGCTTCCACCACGTGATGTGTTCTGTGGTGGTGACAAGTCAGACACTTGGGCGAAGGTGAAGCTGGAACACAAGAACCAGGAGTATATACTTAGGAGTGATGTTGTCTGATGGTATCCCTTAACAGTCAATTAATAGCTTCAGATCCTTCCTCTTCACCATCCAGTAATCGATTTACGACTTGCGACGACCACTGCTGTATGTGGTAATGTAGTACAGGCGTTTCTTGAAGAATGCATTTACTTTTTCCAAGTCGCATTCCAAGGCGTGTTCACCAGCTTCACCATGCACGCCAAACCCGAACCACCATGCACTCATTCGAAACCATCCCTTGAATATCGAACATGGCTGCTGAGATCTCTACCGATTAACAGATGTTCGCTGACGACAATAGACTGGATGTATGACTCCATTTCTGTCAAAATACGCTTGTTCCTCTAATAGGCATCATGCCTCTGGTGCATGACAAGAGACGATGTGTACTATTGCTGACCCGGTGACAACTCGGATGTCAATCAAGCGAACGTATATACGGTCTACTTTGGTGATGTAATTTCACAATCTTTTGGAAACGGCAATTGACACATCATTTCAGCAGGATGTTGTGCCATAGTACAAGAGCTTGTATCATTCTCCAATGTTACAGGTTTTCGCACCTTTCCACTTTGTCTGCTGCATACAGGCAATGTTTACCCATCGTAACTTGAGTGATTCGGCTGCGTCCAGTCATTGTCTCCGTCGGTCAACTCTTGTTCTTTTCCGACTCCGGCGGTATTGGAGTATTCGAGGCCAAGGGAGTCTTTCATTTTTAGGCCCTTCGTGGCCCTTATATTTATTTGGCCGATTCTTTCACTTTTCGAAATGTCGGATCCCGTCCATGTTTTCCCTCTGGTCAATGTCAATAGAGAATGATTGCCTAGTTGTACTTCTTCTTAAAGTCGTAATCACCACCAACACCACAACTATCATTGTCCCGTTGTTGATCGTCGCAAATTGGGTAAATTTGCCTCGCTTTAACCTTGGACAGGTAGCCCTCGCACATTTCCCACACTTATCGGGTGACATCAGATTGCTGAAGGCTACAAAAATTCCTTGCCATTCCACTTGGTACAATGTTACATATTTCTGGTGGTGGATTTGTAGTCTGCCCGATAAAATTGATTAACAACTTGCGATCTGGCGGAGTTGAAGTTGACACGCTTGCTGCCTATATGACGTCACCTCAATATGCCGGCTCCTGGTGGCTGGGGTCTTTCAATTATTATTTTACTTGAAATATGCCACTAAGGCCAATAACACTGTTTACAAATACAGCATCCGGACTGAATAATTAACTGGTTTACTTTCTGTTGTCTAGAAGCACTTTCAAACACATTCAAGGTGTAAGGTTAATTATATTTTGGGATTATTCCTAACCCCTCCTCCTGCTAAATATTCAAACCCACTGAAACTGAGGTTTGTCGAAGTCCCCCCCCCCTCAATGGCCACTGGATCCGCCCCTGTTAGAGTAATACATGACGACGGTATTATAAACGTATTTTGTTGTATTATTCCTTCATTAAGATTATCTATTACTTTGTACATTGTTTGTAAGTAACTTACATTTTAATATTTTTTGACGATAACCAAATGTACATAGTGAATGGAAATCCACAGCCTGTTTCCAGTCATTCGACCGGGTCGGTGCATAATGGAGGAATAAAGATTGGATGAATTTCAGGACATCTTTGGCATCAAATATTTGATGCAGGTAACTTGTACAATGGATAATTAGTTATTTATATAGAAAATGTTTTACAAAATCACGGCAACGTAATTGGGCCTAAGGTATTCATCTATTTTAGTGATAAAATGCTGTTATTTCTGCTATTTTACATTAGAATAAACTGTCGAAGTTGTGGCCAAGTTAGACCATATGTCGTAGAATAATGGCGCAACGAAAACGTACCACCTACCTTGTAGCGTATGATCTTGATCTGAACACAAACGTGACCGACAAATTGAATTTTCCCAAACAAATGCGGTAAACAAGCTTTTCTGGATTATACATTAATTTTCTGTGTATGTTAAGAGGTTTAATTGCAGTACTATTGTATCACTGTATACTGGCCCGGTGCGTACATCGATTGACTACACAATGGTGTATAGTTCTTATTTGATAATTACCGAACCTATTTACACGTAACTCTGCTGAACCCAGGCTAACCTTGAGAGAGTCCAGGAATGCAGTAGCGGCTGCACCCACAAGGACTGCTGTCCAGAAGACCGGCCAAGGAGGGAATTCTCTTAGTAAGCCCAGTAGCTGTGCCAAGAAAAACACTGCTGAGCCCGCCACGCCGGCCTGCAGACCCCAGATGACAGATCGGTACACACGGTCCAAGGTGTAACTGTCCATCGCTGTGTCTGGAATATAAAGAATGTGTTACTTTGCCTCATATGCTCGATATACCCAGTCTCTGGATATTGTTCACAAAGGGCAGTACGAGATCACTACCATGTCCAACTTCGCTTATCAACAAGATGTTATGGGATTCATTGATTCATTACGGCTGAGCTCTTTACTTCAGACATTAGGGCCTACCTATGAAACAGGCGAATTAGGGTTTAGTTCAGGTAGACAACAATAAATTAACAATTCCCTCAGGTTTTTGAATTGTGAGTAAGAAAATTGCATTTCTGATATTCTAATGTATTTAAAATTGGTCCATAAGAGGTAGAGGTAGGGACCGGGTTTGACAAGAACTGCTTGTTTTACTTAGTTCATGATACAAATGAAGCCACATAAAAATTGAAGAAGAAAAAACATGATGAAAATAATGGCGGATAATATACGAAACGAACTAAAAAAAGAGAAAGCAAAAACACAATATAGAAATGGAGAGAGATATGTACAATACAGAAAACAATACAAAAACACAACAAAAGTGAAGCAAACTATAAATGAACAGACGAGAAACGTGAATTAAATGAGGAAGTCTATTATAGGTACTGAATAACCGTTGTTGACGCTGTCAGAAGATCGTTGATAGTCTGGACGAAGGCTCTATGTGGGCATCAGAAGGTGATGTGTCTCATTGTCTGGAATTCTTCCCCGCATTCATAACTTGGAAAAGGCCGTAAGCTCCAAGATGGCATCGCAGAACCACCTTCAATGCCTGGTGCGCACTCTGTTTAGTGGGACTCATACACTCCGTGGAAGATGAAATCCAGGCGGGGGCTGCGTAGGGTCTAGGATCTAATTCAATTCATTGGGGATCCTTTGCAGCCTATTCTTCATTCCAGTTTCAGAGTTCAGAGTAATTTTCTTCTATAAGTTGTTGAGCCATCAGAAGGGGAAATTGTCTGGGTTTCAATAGGACTGATGCAATTATATGGATATCTTGGTGAATCAGAAGTGATGTATTGTCCTGTACAGTCCATGTGCTGAAGACCTGGTGGAAGGATGTGGTTAACGACTGGAAGACAATGCGGTGGGCTTGTGTTGATGATACCTCTGATTGTCCGCATTGTCTGATTAAGGACGATGCCATTTTCTTGGTGTAGGTGCCTTTCAGCCAGAGAGAAGAGCAATATGCAGCTGTTTATACACCAGACTCAGCGCAGAAGTTTATAAAGTTGTCGCTGTCAATCGCCATGTGCTGTTTGAGCTTAGATAGGATGTAGTTTCCTCTAGATATTTTGGCACCTTATTTAAACTTCTCACAGACATAACTTCGATTGAGATAAACATCTTGAACATTACTGGCGATAATATTATACCGATTGTTTTTCTCCAAGAGTGCATAATAATTATTGTAAAATAATGTACTTAATGACTTCATGACTGTACTCACTTCATGTACTTCATGACCATTAATTACAGATTTCAGTAAAATGGACAACTATTTTCAACATTTAAGCATATTGCTTAACTCACGCTCCTGACCCACTCTAATGACTGGAAACAGGCTGTGAATTTTCATTTTCAGTTATCTCACGGGTTTCCGTGTTCCAACTTGGCAGAAGTTTCCCTCTTATATTACCTTATTCAGATAATTGTATTGGGAAGTACCTCAGTCCTCTTTAACGGTGCACAATGTCAACGGAAATTGGGTCATATATCTACGTGTCAATACCGAATACAGTTTTATTTACCTTCACGCAAAAAGTTCGTATCCTTTCTTTTCTAGGAGAAGTCTAACCCCACAAGCCATCTATATTCGCTCCTTACACAAGTCAAAATTCGAACATTGTACTGACTTCACATACCTCGTCGACTCCGTCAGCTACATTAAGGCACAGTGTCGAGGAGCTACAGTCAGTTGCATTTGGATATGATCCACCTCACCACCGCGGTCAGACAGGAGTAGCCTACCACTGATTGTTGGAATATCACCCACTTAAGTGACATCACTCACTGCAGTGGAAGCCTCCCATTTTGTTTTAGTAGCCTCTACTTCTCATATCTCTTACAATTCCCACTTGTTCTATCCGATCTTTAACACTCAACGAACAATCAATGGGGAGTTGTATCCTTCACTTTCTAGGAGGTTGGTGTCTGTTTGTGATTGACCAGAGCGCCACTGCATTGGCGCTGCGCCACTTCCTGGGATTGCTTTTATGTCGGAAGTGGTCGGGCACCTTCGCGTGCAATCGGGTGAGTGACTAGAGAAAGCAACATGGCTGCCGGACTATGTTAAAATGTGCTATGCGGACAAGTTCCGTAAATATCTAAACCATCGCGTGAGCGACAGGTTAAACAAATGTATCATGATGTGTATATAGTGTAATAAACCTAGTATATGTACACTACCGGTCAAAAGTTTTCGATCACCTATCACAACTATGGATTTGTGGTTAAAACAGAGATGTAGTTTTAAAAAATCTATCATAGCCCTGTTCTGATATAAAACAAGCATAAACATGTAAAGACCGAACGACTCTGTTATGTATTTGACCGGTTCTCCGCATGGAGGGTCGCTGATGAGTAACCACAACAACACTGACGTGTCTTTACCCAAGACGTGTCCACTCGAATAGGCCTCATTCCTTCAGCTGTCTGTGTAGCAAGCAGTTCATATTAGTTTTCAGTACACTGTGTGCAGCTAGCAGTGTGTTTGTGTATCTGATCAGGTGCATACCATATTACCTCCAAATGAGACGGAAGCAGGAGACTGGAACTGAAAAACGTGCTGTAATTGTAGCTCTGCATCACGAAGGGTATTCTAGTAGGACAATAGCAACAAAAGTTGGCGTAGCCCAATCTACAGTGGTGTATACATTGCAGCGGTTCAAGCAAACCGGTGCCAATGCAAGTGTTTCGCGATCTGGAGGACCCCGTGTAACATCATACAGGGAAGATCAGTTCATATGTGTACAGAGTAAACGTCAGAGGACTCGTACGGCACCTGAAATTCGCGAGGAAGTCAATAATATGCGAGCTGCTCCAACCTCAGTCTCAATAGTGCAACGCCGCCTTCGTGAACGAGGTTTAAAGGGGTGCATAGCGGCCAAAAGAACCTTTACTACGGACGCAAAATAAGGTGAAAAGAATGCAATGGGCACAGCAACATAAAAACTGGAGCGTGCAGCAATGGTCCAAGGTGTTATTCACTGATGAATCGAAGTTTGAAGTATTTGGGAGCCATCGTCGAATGTTTGTTCGTCAACTTCGTGGAGAACGTATGAAGAGTCAGTGTGTGACACCTACGGTGAAGCATGGTGGAGGGTCGGTTATGGTGTGAGGATGTTTTGCAGGTGATAAAGTCGGTGATTTAGTGCGAATTAATGGAACATTAAAGAAGGAAGGATATCACAGGATACTGATCAACAATGCAGTTCCATCTGGCAAGAGGCTTATTGTTTGTGGGTTTGTTCTGCAGTAGGACAATGACCCCAAACATTCTTCTAAATTGTGTAGAGGGTATGTCAATCGGAAAGAGAAATGTGGGGAACTGAAAAATATGATTTGGCCAAGTCAGTCACCAGACTTAAATCCCATTGAACCGTTATGGGATGAACTTGACAGGGAGGTCCGAAAACTGAGGTCAACTAATGTTGAAGAGCTATGGAATAATTTACAGAGTTGTTGGACTGCAATATCTACACAAACACTATAAAATCTTATTTCCAGAATGTCAAGAGTTTTTGCAGCTGTTCGGAGGGCAAAGGGTGAATACTTTGAAGAGGCTAAAAATAACCATATTGTATTCTACTTAATGATAGAGAGAGAACATATATATTTTGTTGGTCTATTTAGTTTTTACGATGTGTTTGTACATTGAAGAAAAGTACCTAGTTTTGTGCATAGGTGATCGAAAACTTTTGACCGGTAGTGTATAATTAAGTACATTTCATCTTTCTATGTGTATGAACCAGCACGTGGTTCCTAGCACCACGTGTTCTCAGGGACCTGTCCGTATGAGGTCGGAACATGGACATACCGGGCCGGATTTCTGAAAGTGTCGTAATGCTATAATATTACGTGGTCCTCCGGTATTTGTGAGTGTATGTTTCGAGTGCTGACAACCTGTGGAGGGAATATTGGAGCACGTGTATCATCATCCCTGCGGCATGCTGAACTAGACGAGGCGGACAAATGATAAGTGCACATCAGAGCAGTATACCAGAGGTCAGTCATTCCTTTAATTTTTCCTGTCTTTCCTAACTCGCATCATGGAGTCTAATGAGAAAAACCTGTTAGTGAAACAACGAGCGGTCATTAAAAGGTCACTGACACGTATCAGTAAATATCTAGACAAGTTTGTGGCGGGCTCCGATATTAATGCATTACGTAGCAGGCTGAAACAATTGCCTTCACTCTGGGAAGAATATAAGCATGTTCAGGGTAAACTCCAGATTAATGACGACGAGAACTACGAAAATCATGAACGGGATAGGGAACAGTTCGAAGAAAACTATTACGATTTAGAGGCGAGAATGACTACACTGATAGAAAAGAGCACAACCTCCGAGCAGAATAGCGATCAGTTATCTCAGCATTCTTGCGGCAATTCCCAACAGAATTCCATGGAGATACGTTTGCCCGTCATTAATCTCCCTACATTTCATGGGCAGTATGAGACTTGGACTCATTTTCAAGACACTTTTCAGGCTTTAATTGTTGATAATTTAAAACTATCAAACGTTCAGCGTTTTCATTATCTACTTTCAGCACTCAAGGGCGAGCCTCATCAATTAATTCAGAACATTCCTGTGTCTAACCCTAACTTTTTAGTAGCTTCGCAAATCGTATGCACGAGGTACAGCAACAGAAAACTGATAGCAACGCAACATATCAAGGCTCTATTGTCATTACCTACATGTCACAGAGATACAGCATCAGACCTTAAGAAGTTGAACAACCACTTAGTAAGCAATTTAAACGCTAATCAGAACCTCAACTTTTCAGTGTCTTTACACGAAGCCTTACTCGAGCAGCTGATGTGAAACAAGTTTGATCCCGCTACCCGTAAAGAGTTCGAAATGAAAGCTCCCAGCGATGATTTTCCGAGACTCGCTGACGTATCCACCTTTTTGGAAGAGAGAGTACAAGTGTTAGAATTGATGATGGCAACATGGGAACAAAGGGGGAGCGCGGCAAATACACCTAAGCACCAGTATGTGAGAAGCAATGAAAGCCCAATTCGAGTTAACTCATACGTATCTACAAGGGGGAAACGTGACTTTTGTGACTTAGATCATCCATTACATCGGTGCGAAGGATTTCTGCAAGCTATCACAAGACAACGGTATGATTTTGTGAAAAGAAAGGGTTTATGCTTTAACTGTTCTAGGCATCATAGTGTCAACGTGTGCAAATCTGATAGCTGTAAGACTTGCCAACGTAGACATCACACTTTGATTCACTTTGACAGTGCCACACATAATCAAACGACTACAAACAAGGTTACCTAAGCTAGTAGAGGTACCAGTATTAGAGACGACGAACAAGGTCAGAGTAATGCTAGTTACTGCACACTTAAATTCAAGCCACAGTCTCAAGTAATGCTGTCCACTGCAATAGTAAGAGTTGCAGACAAACAATGGTCGAATTCACCAGTGCCGAGCTCTACTTGACAATGGATCGCGATCACATTTCATAACCGAGTCGCTTGCAAGTAAGCTGAGGCTGCAGCGACATACTGTAGAAACTGTATTCCAATTAGTGGTATAAATAACACTGTTGTCACCGCATCTCAAAGTGTTGACGTTCGTATCATTTCTAATGTGTCCAGATTTGAAACTGTTATAACATGTTCTATACTCCCTCACATAACAGGCGATATTCCAGCAAACCATATTGATTGTAAATCGTGGAACCTGCCTGAGGATATTCCACTGGCGGATCCTCACTTCAAAGAGCCAGGACCAGTGGATATGCTCATCGGTGCTGAGATTTTTATGCAGCTGTTGCAAGAAGGGTGGCGGAAAAACTGTGATGAGTTACCCATCTTGAAGAATACTGTGTTAGGATGGATACTATCAGGCCCAACGAAGTTCCGGGCTCGGACTAGTGAGAAAGCAGAAACTCCACCTACTTCATCATTTTTCCTGAGACAGGACGATGACCTCAACATGAAGATGGAAAAATTCTGGTCAATAGAAGAAGTGACAACTAGAAAAATGCCCCTAACCAAGGAGGAGCAGTACTGCGAGGAGCATTTCAAAACTCACACCAAACGGGACAAAAGTGGACGTTTCATTGTGAGGTTGCCTACGAAGGTAGAAAGTCTGCAACTTGGAAACTCTTACAAAATAGCGGAGAAACGATTCAGACTACCGGAACAGAAGCTTGAGAAGAGACCTGATCTGCGAGCCGATTGTGTGAACTTCATGGAGGAGTATGAGACCCTGGGTCATATAAAGCTGGCCCCAGATATGTGCAAGGATTAAGAAGCATTCTGCTATCTTCCACACCATGCAGTTTTGAAGGCAGAGAGTACCACTACTAAGACACGGGTTGTATTCGACGCGTCCTGCAAAACTGACAATGGCATTTCCCTCAATGACACTCTCGCGGTGGGACCTACTGTTCAACAAGATCTACTATCAATTGTGACAAGGTTTCGCACACAACAGATTACGATGACGGCAGACATTACAAAAATGTACCGTCGGATCAGAGTAGACGACACGGATGTTAACTTACGGCGCATAATCTGTCAAAAACATCCATCCGAGCCTCTACGCACCTACTAACTGAAGACTGTAACGTACGGTACATCCTCAGCGTCCTTCCTAGCCACAAGGTGTCTAACTCAACTGGCTGAAGAAGAAGCCCACGTGTTTCCTACAGCATCTCGCGTGTTGAAGCGGGACTTCTACATGGACGATGTATTGTGTGGTAGCGATACAGTGGAAAATGTTATACAGCTGCGTGGAGAACTACAAGAGTTGCTGCAAAGCGGAGGCTTCCCGCAAGTGGACTTCGAATCACCCCGCTGTACTTGAGACGATACCAGTGAGATGAGAGAATCACAGTTACCGCTACGATTTGATAAGGAAGACAATATTAAAACGCTAGGATTGCTGTGACATCCCTTTCTCGACAAGTTCCAGTTTGAGGTTCACATCAAGGAGAACAATGGAGGCCATACGAAGCGGAAAGTGCTTTCAATTATAGCCTCTATATTTGATCCACTAGGGCTCGTAGGACCAGTAATCGTAATGTGTAAAATTTTCATGCAGCAGTTATGGCAAGAAAAACTAGGATGGGATGAACCACTACCATCTCCTTTACTTGAGGGCTGGATTAAAATCTTTACTGATCTTCCAGCACTGAACAACATTCATGTCGACATGTTGATTCTTTGCACGGGAAGAGTCGTCCAAATATATGTTCATGGCTTCTCAGACGCTTCTGAACGGGCCTACTCAGCGTGTGTGTATATCTGCAGTATCAATCAACACGGTGAAGTTTTGGTACATTTTGTATGTTCGAAATCCAGAGTTGCTCCTCTGAAACAACAGTCTCTAGAACTGTGTGGGGCTCTATTGTTGACATGTCTGGTGGACAAGACTACCAACACCCTGAATCTGAAAATCGACAACACTTTTTTGTGGACTGACTCTACAATAGTACTCTCGTGGCTTGCAACTGGACCGACAAGATGGAAAACGTTCGTCGGAAATCGTGTCTCTGAGATACAGCAGTTGACTGGAAGAGCCGAGTGGGGTCATGTTGTGTCAGAAGACAACCCGTCCGATGTTCTTTCAAGGGGAGAAGGACCACTCAGCCTACAACATAATGAACAATGGTGGCATGGACCAGCATGGTTAGTGCAAGACGCAAGTACCTGGCCCACTAAGGATTCAAATGATTCTGCAGATGACCTTCCAGAAAGAAGGGATACGGTACAATGTTTAATTAGTTCCACTCCATCTGACGAAGTCACGACACGGTTCTCATCTCTCCGTCGTCTACAGAGGGTGATGGCTTATTGCAACAGATTTGTTTTCAATTCCAGAAGACACAACGTAAGAAGAACGGGACCATTATCTGCAGAAGAACTAGCAATGGGACTTCAGATATGTATCAAACTTGCTCAACGTGTGACATTCGCAAAGGAAATAGGCGAGTTGAAGTCGAACTCATCAGTTTCACCGCAAAGTTCAATAAGAAATCTGAATCCATTCCTAGATGGGAACGATGTATTTTACGAGTAGGTGGACGCTTACAAAACTCTTTGAAACCATTTGCAGAAAGGCATCAAATCATATTACCTCAGCGTCATAATGTAACCAAATTGATTGTGGCTGACGAGCAAATTCGGCTGCTACATGCTGGTGCAAATCATGTAGCAGCTTCTCTTAGGTCCAGATGTTGGGTAGTGAGCATAAAGAAAGTGATACGGACTGTCATTCACCAATGTGTGAAGTGTTTCAGACTACGAGCCTCAACAGCAACGCAGCTCATGGGGCAGCTACCCTCTCCTCGAGTACCTGTGTTTCGTTTTTCCCTGCTAAGGAGAATGTAGTTTGCTTTATTGTTATTTTTTAATAATTATAAAACAGAAGTGATCGGTATGTTTTCTATATTTCGGTTTCGAGTGCTAAAGAGAATGTGTTCTTTTTTGTTGCTACTTGTTTAACGTCGCATTGACACATTAAAGGTTTTCTGCGATGGAAGAGTGGGAAAGAGCTAGGACTGGGAAAGTAGCGGCCGTGGCTTTTTAAGGTGGAGCTCCAGCATTTGCCTTGTGTGAAAATGGAAAACCACGGAAAATAATCTTCAGCGCTACCGACGGTGGAATTCGAACCTACTATCTCCCGAACGCAAGCTCACAGCTGTGCAACCCTAAACGCACGGCCAGCTTGCTCGCTAATTGATTGTTCTTATTATTATTATTATTTTAATACTACACGCGCTTAAATGTGTCAGATACAAGAACTTTGTCCTCCATCTCCTTATCCTATGGCTACATTTATTAAGTAAAAACATTTCGAAGAGTGTAAAGTTTTGCATTCAGACATGGCTATGTGGTCGCCAACAAAAACCGTGCCTGCTGCACTGTTATACTTCGTCCCTACTCTCTAGACCTACTGTTGTTGCATCATCTGCCCAGAGCTTCCACACTTTCACTGTGTGTATTCTGGTGGTATTTAAGGGTGCCGTAACTAATGAACGTGAAGAGACCATGATGCCGCCACATAACGACACATTCGCCTACCTACATAAAGGTCCTCTTCAACGCCATTGAATGGCCTATACCTTTTCCCCCGTTGTTATGATGTGTAATTACGCCGGAAATCCCGGTGTAGACTGAACCTAGAATCTTCTGTATATAAAGCACACCTTCACTGCCCTTGGATTCAGACTTAATGTTCTTTGTACTTCTAAATTGTTGTGAATAGTAGTTTTGGAGAAATCCGTCCATACAGTCACAAATGAATCAAGCGTTAGTAAATAATAAATATGAAAATGCTCATTTGCATGATCTACTGACAGGCCCCGAGCATGGTCGCCGGTTATACAGTACAACAGGACCGTGTCAACAGGTACTCAAATGCAATATTCACGCCCAATTTGCGTAACTCCCAAGATCCTAGGAGTAACGGTGTTTCACAATGGGATTTACCACATTTCGAAACATTTTACTTTACTTGGTATTCCCTTACCTGTCTATACTTATAGTCACTTCATGTGGGGTTGGCGGAGGCTTTAGTTACAATCTTAAAACTAGGTTGACCGAGCTCGATAGCTGCAGTCGCTTAAGTGCGGCCAGTATCCAGTAATCGGGAGATAGTGGGTTCGAGCCCCACTGTCGGCAGCCCTGACGATGGTTTTCCGTGGTTTCCCATTTTCACACCAGGCAAATGCCGGGGCTGTTCCTTAATTGACGCCACGGCCGCTTCCTTCCAATTCCCAGGCCTTCCCTATCCCATCGTCGCCATAAGACATATCTGTGTCGGTGCGACATAAAGCAAATAGAAAAAAAACTAGGTTGGGAGTTAAATGGCGGACGCTCTTTCTATCACCACGTTCTGGTCTCACTGGAAGTCCCAACCGAAGTAGTCGGCAATCGAACCCGATACACTTACAATAAGAGCCAATAATCTGATCATAGCATCAGAGTGTACACGAGTCTGAGAGCCGTTGTTATAAATTATGTCAATGACTGTCGTGTATAGAAAGGATTTTCACGAAATCCGCCTCTAGTGGGAGTATTGTAGCTTCATCTGTCTGACGTTTGAAGTGGAGTTCTATAGCTACTAATGCAATTGCTTCTACGTTCCACTAATTATGCTTACGGTTTTAGGAGGCGCTGAGGTGTCAAACTTGTGTCCCATAGGAGTCGTTTTAAGTGCCGGTAATGATACCGACACGATGATAGATTATTTGAGCTCCTTCAAATACCACGGGAATAAGACGGGATCGAATGCTCCAATTTGGGCTTGAAAGCCAGAGTTCTATCCTCTCAATCACTCAACTCTGCAACTAGAAGTTTTAACACAAGCACTCATTTGTAATGATGAGTCAGCCCTCACTGATACAGTTGATTGGTTAGTTTTATTTGCAGCTATTATTTATTTTTCTAGCATTTAAACGTCACACTAAAGCCGGGAAAGTAAAAGGCTCAAACTCTGAATGTAAGGGATCAAGGGGCGACCTTAACTCTTAGTATGCTTCAATCACTATTTAATCCGTTCAGTAAAGAGTTGAAGGGTCAATTGTCCAGTAAGATTGATAGTCAGAGTAAAAGAGTTGAATGGTGAATTTAACAGTAAAGGTGATGTATTGTCCAGTAAAATCGATAATAATAACGTTGAACAGTCCAGTAAAATCGATAATAATAATGTTGAACTGTCCAGTAAAATCGATAATAATAATGTTGAACTGTCCAGTAAAATCGATAATCAGAGTGTTGAATTAAATTCAGTGAGTGTTGAACTGTCCATTAAGACTGATAGTCAGAGTAAAGAGTTGAAGAGTGAATTGAGTATTTTTAGTAATGAAATATACAGTATTAATAGTGAATTAAATTCAGTTAGTACGGAACTGTCCAGTAAGATTGAGAATCATAGTAAGGAGTTAAATTAAGGGAGTGTTGAATTGTCTAGTAAAATTGATAGTTTAAGCAGTGCTGTGAAGGGTAGAATAGATGAATTGAACCAGAAGTTTGACCATCAAAGCAGGGAAATTCAGGAATTCAACAATAAGGTAGAAGCTCAATGCTTGGAATTGACTGAGAAAAATTGAATGCCGATTTAATGTAGTTAGGAAGGAATTCGTTGAAAACAGCAAGGAATGTGATAAGAGAATAAAAATAGTGGAAGATAAAGTCGAAGAAATAGATAGAATTAAAACCAGTCAGAATGTTTTAGCGAAGCGAATCGATGAGAAGACTGAGAAACTGGAGAAAGACCTCAAGTCAGTAGAAGGAAATGCCAGAATGGTAGTGGAAGAAGGAATTAAAACATGTCATGTGAAATTAAGGCAGGAGATCAGTAAAATCCAAGTAGGTAGCAATATATGTAATAAGTACTTATCTTGTACGAAGGACTCTGAATTACCCAAGTTTAATGGTCGGCAGTTTAATCCGATGGATTCTTGAAAACGGTGGAGAAACGGTTTTCTAAGAATCTTGACGATGGTTTACTTGAGTGGAGTATGGTTGATGAGATGTTGGATGTTGCACTTGTTGGAGAAGCAAGATCGTGGTTTCAAGTTTATAGACAGGGTATTTTGAGTTTGGAGGAATTTAGGGAGAAATTTAGTTCTAAATTTTGGAGTGAAGTTATTCAGAGAAGGGAAAGAGATCGCGTGCTATTTGGCAAATATAGACCTCAGGAAGGTGTGTCTATGACGGAGTATTTCTTGGCACATGTTATGATCAGCCAGAATATTGAAAGGTGGTGAAGATGGAGTAATCATTGGGGCATTAAGTAGTAATTATAACAACTTCGAAGTGAATTATGGTGAGAATTTCAGTAATAGAGTGAGCATGTGTGAGAATGGAAATGTACGTGAGATGAAGGAAAGTCTATCGAAGCGAGCGTGTAATGTTTTATTTAAGGCTGCGAGATGTGTGAATGATCGGAGAGAGATACAGTCCGCCAGATGTTGAGGCATTTTCCTGAGATGGTCGGATTAGCTGCATGTATGCAGAATATCGTTACGATTAAGGAATTAGAGCAGCTTTTAGAGAGCTTTGATGCTTTGAAAGGGCAGGGGAGGACTAGGCAAAGTGAAGGTAGGAATTATGGGGATAATGGGAGACAAGGTAATCAGCTAGTGGGAGATAGGAGTAATCAGAATTTCAGTCATTCTAGGCAAGGGAATCATGGTGGAAATTCTGGAAGGGGAAACAGACACTCTAATCAGGGAGTTAATCACCAGGAATATTTTCGCAGAAGACCTAATCAAGGAGAATCAGAAGGTAGGGGGCGTACAGATCAAATACCTCCAGATCAAGCGCAGAGACATGACAACAGTGAACAAGCCACGCCAAGTAATTTAAACCGGAATCGGACTTCTTAGTTGGGTCAGATTGGCAGTCCGATACCGAAATTCCTATTCACGCGATGAAACAGAAGTTACGATGTAGACGTGAAAGAAGAATTATTGTATGGCCATGTGTTTTGTGATCAGGGAGATTTTCAGTATAGGGGGCCTGATGAAAGTAAGAAAGATGTGTAGGATGACTTACTTTGTGCTAGTTGTAATGGTAATAGCAGTGTTGCAATCGATAATCTTACAGAAGTTTCTGAAATTGAAAGTGAAGTGTTTTGTGAAGTTGATGAAGGTTGTTTAGTAATTGAAGAGTGTTTACGGAGTATACATCAGAGTGAGGATGTTCTTATTTATTTAAGCGTACGTGAGGAGTTTTAAGGTTATGTGTGAAAATGGTGACTTTGAGATTAATTAAACTTCTGATAAGAGAGTCGATAGTAGCAGTGTTATTGGCATGAACGTGGTGCGAGTGGGAGCTGATATGAAAGGTGGTCAAGATGGAGTAATCATTGGGGCATTAAGTAGTAATTATAACAACTTCGAAGTGAATTATGGTGAGAATTTCAGTAATAGAGTGAGCATGTGTGAGAATGGAAATGTACGTGAGATGAAGGAAAGTCTATCCAAGCGAGCGTGTAATGTTTTATTTAAGGCTGCGAGATGTGTGAATGATTTGAATGACGTGCTGAATGATATCGATGTGGAATGTGTGAAAAAGTATGTGATCTGTTTACTTACATTAATTATGTGTTTGTGGAGGAGAAAACATAGTGAGATTCCTGCGCATTGCAGAAATAGGGATTTCTGTCTTATGCATGTTTTGAATGAAAGCTTGTATGATTCTTGTGTGACTGGATGGGATGAATGTTTGTGTGTTAGATAGATTGGATTCTAGACATAGTTAGATTTCATTACGGTACGCATTCCTCGCTTATCGATGCTGATGTTAAGTATATATATAGTTTTTTCAGTTATATCAGGGTCCATATACTGTGGATAGTAGAATAGCCAAGTGTGCTTATAGGCTCCTAACCGCTGACGACAAGGTCCTTGGGACATTTAATATCTATAGACTTCGCAGATATAAGAGATAGGATCTGCACCTTGGGTGTATATATTATCAATTTTGAGCTCATTGTACAATAGTAAGAAGGGATTGTATTCAATGATATATGAAACAATTGGAGTTGTGTGTATATAGACATAGTATTATTGTTTGGACAAATTGTATTTCGCGTGTGCGAATACAATGCAGTAGACGCAAATCATTATTACAGTAATTTAAGTGTTCAGTTATATCATTTTGTGAAGTTCTGTTTTATGGTGAATCGTAATATATGATATCATCGATTCACCAAGGGGGCGTTATGTGATAGTACATATATCACACCCTCGCACTATATGTTGAAGTGAGATATATTATTGTCAGTATTCGATTATTATTATTATTATTATTATTATTATTATTATTATTATTATCAGTATTTAATTTATATATTTTGTCATTTATATTTGTAAGCTGGGAGATCTCCATATATGTAGGATGAGTGATTTGTTTTGAACAATGAGTGGGAAAAAATTGCTATATTGGACTCTGGTAATTTGTATGACTTATGCGGGCATCCCAGTGTCTTATGAGATGTACTTGTTGTTGTCGGTAAGTTCGATGAATCATGTGAATAGCCCAGAATCACATGAGCTTGTTGATATTGTAGTAGGAAAGTTCTATGACTCATGTGAAACACCCCAGAGAGTTTGTTTATGTCTTGGGACCAAGAAGTAGTTCAGGACATGGTCTTGACAAGAGGATCTACCATGATTGGCTGACCAGGATCAATCTCGGCGTATCATGTAAGACCTGAGGTCTTTATATACTGCGACATCACAGCGGAAAACGACAACCAGAAAACCACAACTGACACACGGTACGGGAATGAAGTAGTGTTGATACACGGTACTGGAGTGAGACTGCTGTACTACAATGGACTGGACTTCAAACGTTCGTGGAACGTAGTCTTGTTATGTTTGTGGAAAGTGACTGATCGACAAATTGTGGAGTGCTTACACATTAAGTATTGTAGCACTTGTGGTGCCCTGGCATTATATGTTGGTGAACGCTATCTCAGACTTTCCATAATTTATGTTCAAGATCGACAATAGTGTGTTGCTCAAATGTATATATCTTTACAACAAGTGTTAAAGTCTGTGAACACAGAATTACGAGGTACAGTATCTGTGTGATGTTATAACTGCCGATTATGAGAATCGGCAAGTCGTGTTGATACAGAGACAGTGAAGGGTATTTATCTACATATATGTGCATTGTTCAACGGACTATCTGCAAATGGTGGCATAATTCTCACTTTCGTTTTCCCACTGTTTTCATTGTTGTCGTTGTAAATATGGAGTCTTCCAGCAATCTTTTGTTTGTGTATTGTAAGTGTATTTTGGTGTGTTGATGAGGTGCTCATGCACGGATTTTATTAAGAATATAGATAGATATTTTAGAATCAGTGAAGTTATTGATGAACCTAGGTGCAGTTCCTACCTATTTAGTCGTTTTCAGAAGGTTAGGTAAGGCCTAAAGCAGATGTACCAGTACGCAGCATTATGTACACGCCCTGGTATATAAAGAATTATCATGCTCTATCTAAATTCGAGGGATCCATTCTGGTGGACTCTGGCGCCCATACTACGGACATTTCGGTTAATTATGTTTATTAATTTAATTTACTTCAAGTATGTTTATTAAGTTTTTATATACTTTTATTTATGATATATTTTATGATATTCAAGAAATCATTTATAAGTAGTCATCAAAATGTTACAACATATCTGGTGATAAAGTAAATAATATAATCTGACTTCAAAATTGCAAAATTATTCTGATTAGCAACACATAATTATGGTATATAATCAACCTCTTAAATACTGTATCATTCTGTTTTTCACTTCTATTTCATACATTTTACTCATCATTACTATCATCGTCACCATCATCCCCGCTCTCAGGACCAATACAAGGATCTCTTGCAGTAGTGGCTAACGATAGGCCATGATGGTTCGTGAGTACCACTACGAGTATCCCAATTATACCACTGGAACTGGCTCGTTTCTTCTGAATTATTACGTTAAGTTTACATCTCCCTATTCCATAAAATTAACCATAGAACTTCTTACGCACTTCACTCCTATCAACTGATAGAAAAACGTACCATTTCACTGTTATCAGTATGGATCGAAAGTTCATGCATTTGCGTATATTTTTCCCGCCATTGTATGAATATGCTGGTAGATTATATATGCAATTCACTGATATCTGAACAGAATATGAAAACTTTTATTGTGCATAAAATGCATATTTTGTCTCTTTTAATAGATGCAACATGTTTTTGATTTTGTGCCCTAAAATGGCACATTAACAGAATATTATCATTCTTATTATGCTTATAAATGCATTCCCTGGCATTTTGTACTAATGTCTAATATGTTCCACGAGTGCAAGGAATGTGACTGATGACAATGATGACTCATAGATAAGACGGTTCATTGTGATACGAAATGGGCATTTAGCTGCGCAGTATGAGGGAGTGGGATATATGCTTCAGCAGGAACAGCAGGATAGCGAAGCTGGATGCCATGTGTTGATGCAAGTGTAATGGACTAGTATAATTTGGAAACAATATTCTATAACTCATGGGTGAATGATGGAAATATCGATTATTTTTATGACTATTATTATGAATATCATTATGACTTGTGAGGTGTGGCTATGAAGTTGTTTACATCTATTAGTATTAGTTTTATTATTAGTTATGTAGTTATGTCCGGACTATATCTGGTATAAATCGTGGTCTTATTACTTTTGTGATGTATGTGAGGTCATGTTACTACACGTTTGCTTGTATGTACATTAGTAAGAGTTTATTTGATGTAAGAACACGTAATTAATAGTACGTAGTTTACTATTACCTGTATGTATGATGTATAAAGCCAATACAATGTTGTGCAACACACTGTAATAGTCAAGAACAACGCACTTTGTCACTAGAGTTTAATCGAACATTCGATCCCTTTGTAAATAGGCTATTGGAGACTCTCGAAGTTACGAGAAAACATGTTGTGTCATATTCTTCTAGAAGCCTGGCCAGGCTATGTATATAAAGAGGCAGTCTCGAGGGTTGAGTGGAGTTCTATAACAAGAGTTGTGAGTGCAAGTCGTTAATCGAGTACATGAATTCATGTTGTGATTGATAGTACGTTCACATGCTTCTTCTTCCTATTCTTCGTAACAGTGTTTTTTTTTTTTCAAGAGCATAGTAGTCAAGTGTTCAAGATGGGAGTTTATTAGTGCGTCCGTGTAGAATATGTGTATATAATTTGTAAATAAATTAGTGTACACAATTTACAGTATTTCGTGTGTGCGTCTTTGTGGTAACAACAGTGTTTATGATGTAATCCCGGTATTTTCCCACACACGCTTCGGAATCAGCGTTGCCAATTTTGCTATTTTAAACTAAACCAAGCGATTTTGGGTTCTTGTTTAGCTACAAGATTTGAAAATTCATTGTTGCTTGTATAGGGAATTATCTACTTTTTAAAGACCTTTAGCTACAAAAATTGGTTTATCGTTGTTGTTATAGGAATTTAGCTATTTTTCCATGGCTGAGCAGCGGCTTCATCTTTATGGAAGTTGACAACAATGTTGGAGCCCTTAGTAAAGATCAGACAACTATAATATATCTTCTTAATATAGGACAGGTAGAGGTCACTAACAACAGAACAGTAACTCAGTTTGCCATTGATTCACGTGGCTTCACGTAGCAAATCAGTCTTTTACAATAGCAGTGGTGCAGCTTCGGTATCGGCTTATTGGATATTTTGTTTAGCCCAGTCGTCTTAACAGTGCTGAGTGTGTTACATGTAGGTTGTGGAATGTATATAAGTGTTAAGTGTGTGTATACGGTGTTGTTTAATAAACACACAGTGTAAATCATGCCAAAAACAAAATTAATTAGTGTAGGTAGGCTTAAAGGCTATCAAGACGAGCTTTCTTTTGAATTTATTTATACAAATTCTAAAATACTATGTTGTAAGACATGCAAGAACAAAGTAGGTAGTGAAAAACGGTGTCAAGTATTGCAGCATATAACAGCTTTTGGAGTGTTTTGGGAGTAGGTTAACACAGTTTCCCTCAGACCTCTGTCAGATCTTTGTAGCAGCAGACATTCCTCTGTTTACTCTCAATAATCCAACACTCAGAAATTTCCTTCACAAGCATACCAATGAAAACATTCCAGATGAAAGCGCTTTACGCAAAACATGTGTCAGCCGGTGTTACGAGAAAGTAATGCCCAATATTCAAATGTCTTGAAGTAATTAATACGTGTGGGTTAGTATTGACGAAACGACGGACTCTGAAGGTCGTTTCGTAACGAATATACTGTAGTAGTTGGAGCCCTTAGTAAAGAACAGACGACTACACCATATCTTTTTAATATAGGCAGAAGTAAGGAGGACATAAAATGCAGACTAGCACGAGCAAGGAAGAGCTTTCTTAAGAAAAGAAATTTGCTCACTTCAAACATTGACATATGAATTAGAAATATGTTCCCGAAGACTTACATCTGGAGCGTGGCATTGTATGGAAGTGAAACATGGACGATAACTAGCTGTGGTGTTACATAAGAATGCTGAAGGTGAGATGGATAGATCGAATCACGAATGAAGAGATACTGAATTGAATCGCTGAGAGGAGATCGATTTGGCTAAATTTGACGAGAAGAAGAGATAGAATGATAGGACACATCCTAAGACACCCAGGACTTGTTCAGTTGGTTTTTGAAGGAAGTGTAGGCGGTAAGAACGGCTGGAGTAGACCAAGGTATGAATATGACAAGCAAATCAGAGCAGATGCAGCATGCAATAGTTACGTAGAAATGAAAAGTTTAGCACTGGGTAGGGTGGTATGGACGGCTGCATCAAACCAGTCTATGGACTGATGACTCAAACAAGAACAACAACATAGGACAGCTAGAGGTCATTAACAGCACAACAGTAACTCAGTTTGTCATTGATTCAATGAAACAGTTGTGGTCTGGTGGTATTAGGTACACAATGTACTCCTCATGGTAACGGACGCAGCTACAGTAGTTATATGATTACATCGGGGACAACAAAAAAAGTATTTTTAACTAATTTAACTCACTTAACATGTCGCGCACATGGACTCCTTCGCATAGTAGAGACTATTCGTTCATGCTATCCATTAGTGGACAAGATAGTGTCGTCTGTTAAGAAATTATTTGTCTAAGCTCCATGAAGTGTTCAGATATTCAGAACAATAGCACCCGATACCACCACAACCTATTTACGCGCTCAGGATCATGGCTTGAGGCTGCGCTCTATTCTCCTGAACATTTACAGAAAATTAGCGAAGTTGTAAAAGAATTAGATCCAAAAGAAGCAGCATCTATTGAGCTAGCTCGGCAAACATTGTCATGCAAAGAATTAGAAAGTAACCTTGTGTATGTAGCAGCTCATTTTCATTGTATTCCTAAAGCTATTACGTCAATGGAAGCAGTTGAGATTCCTTTACACCAGTGAAACTGAAAAATGAAAATTCACAGCCTGGTTCGTTATTTGACCGGATCAGGAATGGAATGAAGCCGCCATCTAGCGGCGAGGATAGGCATTGTGCCGGCTGTTGAAGCCTGTCGCACTCTTCTGGGGCAATGATTAATGACTGACAGATGAAGTGAAGTACTGGAATATTGGAGAGTGCTGCTGGAATGAAAGATGACAGAAAAACCGGAGTACCCGGAGAAAAACCTGTCCCGCCTCCACTTTGTCCAGCACAAATCTCACATGGAGTTGACGTAATTCGAGCCATAAGCCGGAGCACTGTCGCCTGAGCCACGGAGGCTTCCCTTTACACCAGTCATTTGCAGAATTCGACAAAACCGTGTCCACTTTAAGAACAGTTCCCGGGGATGTAGAAGAAAGAGTGAAACAAACGTTCTCCTGAGTATAACGTACTGTTTGAAACTGTAGACGTTCTATAACACCAACAGGATAATCATGATCTGTCACTTCATGAGATGTAGAACGGAGTTTTTCGTGTTCCATAGCTTTCCTGAGGGACAACAGACGAAGTTTGGCCATGGAAAGAATCCATCACTCCTTTGTTGTTAACACCAATAGTGAAAAATTCACCGATGATGAGGCTGGTACTTCAAAATCCATGGAATAACGACGTAAGTTACATGCAATAATTTTATTTGAAGGAAATAATCTCAAATTGATTATGCATATTTCGGTATTTTTAGGGCATAAATGTACACATATTTATACAGTTTTAGCGCATGAACTTCCAATCTATAGTTATAAGTCTATCGCAATATCAATTTTTGTCTTTTCCTCGACCTTCCAAGACCGTCTATTAGGAACTGAATTTTGGTTCACCTAAAGCATAGAAGTTCATGAAAATATTTTGCTGATCGTCTTCCTTAATGTTCACATTGCACTTTATATGAAAACTTGTTCCTACAATGAGTTTCAAGTTCTTAGCGGGAACCACTTTCCCTGTCGTGTAGTGTATTGTAAAACCTGAATTTTTCTTTGTTTTCTACAGTTTAATCTTCGCGATTTTCTTAGTATAATGCTCAGCACGTTCTTCTGAAGTTACCCTTTCATTTTCGGTCTCATCGATACTTAGAGTCATGCACCGCGAGATTTTCTTCTGTAGCCACATTTCTTGAAACTGTTGTGTTCAGAGGTATTTCCTGTAGAATTATCTGTGGTTAAATTTCGAGGTGTAGGAAGTGGGGCAGCCGTTGGAAAACTATCTCTCGGAAGGTGATTCCATTTAAGTTTCTTCTCTGCTAGGCCTATATCATCGCTCGACTCTGAATCAGAGTGACTAGGGTTATAATCATCTCAAATGTAACCCAATCTCAAACTCTCAGATTCAGATCTACATTCGTCATTTTCACTATCTGGAACAAAGTTGTGAACCCCATAAATAATGTAATAACAAGCACCACATTTGAAGTTACCACTAATTGTGCCCAAGATAATTACGAAGATAGTTGTTTGTTTCTTAGTCAATTCTGATTCGGCAGCTTTAATTAAGTATGGAGACTTGTTCCGGTAAGACAATTCAATGGATCTAAAATAGTAGAAATCAATTAAATTTTTTCTTTACTTATCTTCATTTATTTCAAGTGCCCGATTACCTAAAGCCATTTCCGTTATTTTTTGCCCTCTGATTTTAATTTTACCCATTGTAGGAAGCTATAACTTCGTTATTACGGTATATTATACAACAAACACGCTAAAAACAGAAAAATAAAACTGATGCGCATTTATTGTACTGTAGTGTAACTACGAACAAACTGAACCTTCCACCTTCTCAACAACCCGCCAACCAACACGGAAGTACATACTAGCCGTTGTTGTCAGCTCTACAGAATGTCAATTGCACGTTGTTGTCGGAAAAAAAAACATGCCAGTTTTAGATATAAAAAGCATTTTCAAATAGCTTGCCATAATATGACATGTACTCAGGTTAAGAATATGTCAATTTTGGCGTGAAGCTGATGACCTTCGATGTTAGGCCCCTTAAAAAACAAGCATCATCTTCATCATCGTATAGGAAAAAGTATCATTAGATCTGTCATCAACTGACAGTGGCTTTATGTAACAACCTATGAAAGGGAGACGTATCAATCTTTGCCAGCTGAAAGAACGGTCAAGTCATATTAAGATAAATGCCATTTTGATCAAAAGTCGACATGTAAGCTTTTGCCATATGACTACAGAAATGACAGGTCAATCATATGTTTCAAACGTTTTCATGATAATAATAATAATAATAATAATAATAATAATAATAATAATAATAATAATAATAATAATAATAATAATAATAATAATAATAAGCTGGTGATATTGTTTTGTATAGCACCAGTAGGATAGAATTGGAAGAGAGGTTGGAAAGCTTGATAAAATCCTTGGAAGACAGAGGCCTAAACCTTAAAAGAAAGAAAACCGAATACCTGTGCTTCGGAGGTGAGGGGAATGAATTGTTAGAGATGGATGGTACATGCTTTAAAAACAGTGGATGGTGTCTAGTATTTAGGATCTTTTGTGTCTAAGGATGGCAACCTAAACACGGAGATTAACGACAAAGTGCAGTCTGCCTGGATGAACTGGAAAATAATGTCTGGCATCCTGTGTGACCTAAGACTTGCCATAAGGGTTAAAGGAAAAGCCTACAAGACAGCAGCGCGCCAGCCATGTTGTATGGTGCAGAGACTTTGGCAACAACAAAGGCACAATCTAATAAATTAGATGTTGCAGAGATGAAGTTGCTAAGCTGGATGAGTGGTGTTACTAGAATGGACCGCATCAAAAATGAGAAAATCAGAGGAACAGTTAAAGTGACAGAAGTATCTTATAAAGTACAGGACAGACGACTGCACATTATGCAAAGGGATGAAAGCTATGTAGGGAGGAGAGTGATGGATATGGGACTCAGTGGTGAGCGGTGAACACATTCGTTACCCCAGCTGCAAATATGTTAAGCAATCGTTGCCCCACTACACTCTCTAAAATCAGCATTTCACCCGGTGACGCTTCGTGATAGTACAGTCATGGTTTTCACAAAAATACGCTGGGACTAAATATTTGTTTTTAAGTTATAAAGCCTAACCTAAACTGAATCTACAAAATTTAACTGGTATTTTAACGTCGCCGACGTTCTATAGTTTCACTCGCTTACTGAGTATACGTACATCAACGACAAACGAGGGACAATATTCGTCACGACGTTATATTCATGAAGAATGACACAGAACTCACGGAAACTTCACCTAGAGGAACACTACAAAACTTCACTATATACCACTATACAAAATTATTTTACTTCGCGCTTAGCTCTGTGTTCATGCTGGGCAACCTAAATATATTTTCTGCGGCTATCGGAAAACATACTCTACAATTGCCATCAATGAATTGCTAAAAAAAACCTTTATACATGCCGAAATCCAAAAATAAAATATATTCTACATTGCAAATGATTTCATAAACTGGCTCTATTTTTATTAGCAAGACGAAGTGGCTATACTGTTAACATGTTGATATTTTTCTTGTAGTCTCCAGTGTGTGGCGCTGAACACTTCGAGTGTCAAGTATTAAAACTAACATCCCTTACCTAAGCTAGCTGGCCTGTTGCCGTAAATTGCTGTCGGGGGAGGACCCACAGCCCCGTCCCGCTCCCAGGATAAAGAAGCTTCAAGTGCATGCGTCAATCAAGCGTCTTAAATTTCGTTGGGGTAGCTCTCTTTCGCGCCGGCAAGGAAATCCAGCTCACTGGAAAAGCTGGACTGCGGTAGTGCGAGCGGATTGTCGAGACAGTTGTACTTGGCTTTGCTTAGATGTTCGCAGTTTTTTTAACTTTGTAAAAAGCGTTCTAAGAAATAATAATAAAACGCAAACCCAAAATTATTTACCCCAGCACCGTTGGGTAGGTAGGGTTCAGTGAACGCCACTGATAGGACTAGAAATAGGGGGAGACCAAGAAGGAGGTGGACAGACAATGTACGAGAAGATCTGAAGGAGAAGAAATGATAGGAAGATCATGTGTGGAAAAGACTTGCCAGAAACGGTATACGATGAATAATAATAATAATAATAATAATAATAATAATAATAATAATAATAATAATAATAATAATAATAATAATAGAAAAAGCAAACCCCATGGCCCTGATTGGCCTTGACCTACAGTAGAAAGCGACCGCTGCTCACCCGGAAGACCTGCAGATTACTAGTTTTATGTGGTCAATGCGACGAATTCTCTGGGCCGTTATTCTTGGCTTTCTAGACCGGAACCACTATCTCACTGTCAGACAGCTCCTCAGTTGCTCTCATGTAGGTTGAGTGTACCCTGAACCAGCCCACAGAGCGGGTAAAACCCCTGACGTGGCCCTGAATCGAATCCGGAGCCCCTGGATGAACTGGAAAGAAAGCTTAGTTTGTTTCAAAATATTGCGTAAACATGATGAAATACCTTACATTACCATAGAGTACTAGAAAGTGCTAGATAGGCCTTTTTTATCGTCAGTTTAACCGGCCATTTCGTTAACCCAACAAGGAGGCATGTTAAGTGGGCGTCCACTGTAATTCTACGCGTTGTATGTTGAAACATTCGACCTATGATGAACAAGATTTGAATCTACATCCATCTGTAGAGTTGTTGTAATTGAACTACCGTGTATTCCAAGCCAAAGTTCCAATGTTCTCTGCACTTCGACTCCGTTCAATAATTACGCAATATTTAAAGTGTAATATTAAGTCTCCCGCCTCTGTGGTGTAGTGGTGTGATTAGCTTTCACCCCCGGGGGCCCGGGTTCGATTTTCGGTTCTACCACAAAATTTGAAAAGTGGTACGAGGACTTGAACGGGGCCCACTCAGCCTCGAGAGGTCAACTAAGTAGTTCGATTCCCTCCTCAGCCATCCTCGCAGTGGATTTCCGTGGTTTTCCACTTCTCATCCAGGCAAATGCCGGGATGGTACCTAACTTAAGGCCACGGCCGCTTCCTTTCCTCTTCCTTGTTTGTCCCTTCCAACCGTCTCATCCCTCGACAAGGCCCCTGTTCAGCATAGCAGGTGAGGTCGTCTGGGCGAGGTACTGGTCCTCCTTTCCAGTTGTATCGTAGACCCAAAGTCTCACGCTCCAGGACACTGCCACTGAGGCGGTAGAGATGGAATCCCTCGCTGAGTCCGAGGGAAAAACCAACCCTGGAGGGTAAACAGATTAAGAACAGAAAAAAGAAAGAAATAAATAAATACAGAAAGAAAGAATATTGCATTCCTTTGATTCGGATTCCACAGAAAATTGAATGTAACGTGAGTATGATTACGATATCAGCACTCACCTCCTCGCTTGTTTACAATGTTTCGGATTTGATAACTTCAACTTGAAATTAATTGTATTTGGGTTTTAATTTGTCCGTCTCTGTGGCGTAGTGGTTATTGTGATTAACTGCCAGGTTCGATTACCGGCTCTGCCACGAAATTTGAAAAATGGTACGATAAGTGGAACGGAGTCAACTCGGCCTGTAAACGGATTAAGGAAGAAATAAATAAATAAATAAATAAAGAAAGAAAGAAAGAAAGAAAGAAAGAAAGAAAGAAAGAAAGAAAGAAAGAAACGAAACGAAACGAAACGAAAGAATATTACATGCATTTTATTCAGATTCCACGTAAAACTGAATGTAACGTGACTATAATGTGTGTGGAGGGGCCTTCGATTCCCTCCTCAGGCATCCTTGAAGTAGTTTTCTGTGGTTTCCCGCTTCTTCTCCAGGTACATGACGGGATAGTAGTTAACTTAAGGCCACGGCCGCTTCCTTCCCTCTTCCTTGCCTACCCTGCCTATCCCTTTCAATCTTCCCATATTTCAGAAGGCCCCTATTCAGCATAGCAGGTGAGGCCACCTGGGCGAGGTACTGGTTCTCCTCCCCTGTTGTATCCCAACCAAATATCTCACGCTCCAAGACATTGCCCTTGGGGCAGTAGACGTGGGCTGAGTCTGAAGGCAAACCAACCGTGGAGGGTAAATGAATGAAATAATAATAATAATAATAATAATAATAATAATAATAATAATAATAATAATAATAATAATAATGTGCCTAACGTCTGTTTAACTATTATTTGTTTTAATGAGTGGGAATGGGCACGAGAAATTGGCTGGCACTCACCTTCCTGCTCCAAGTCCTTTGAGTACAATCCCTTGATATCACACTGTGTACTACGGTATGTTGTTTGTTCTGCTACTTCACTGCCACTCCCCTCTCCAGGACTAGAGAAGGTGAGCTAGTCTCCCACATTAACCTTGAGCAAAGTCGTCAGTATCTCGGGCATAATACAGTGAAACTCCCAGCTGGAAGGAGGGCCAAGTGCGTACCCAATGTTTTTTATTTTATCCTGTTTCGAAATCAGTCCGTATGCGTTGTCATTTCTGAAACATACTGCAGCATTTACCAAAGCAGTGGATTGGTTTCAAGTTTCAAGCGGACCATTTATTAAATAAGGCAGATCTTTTCGTTTCTTTTCAATTTGCTTTACATCGCACCGACACAGATAGGTCAAATGGCGACGATGGGATAGGAAAGGGCTAGGAGTGCGGAAGAAAGTGGTCTGGCCTTAATTAAGGCACAGTCCCAACATTTTCTGGTATGAAAATGGGAAACCACGTAAAACCATCTTCTGAGCTGCCGACAGTGGGGTTCGAACTCACTATCTCCCGCATGCCAACTCACAGCTGCGCGCTTCTAATCGCATGGCCAACTCGCCCGGTAGGGCCGATATTTTTTATTATCAATACATACTTTTTCATTGTAGACTGTTATGCCTTTCAGATTTCAGTCTGCAAGCCTCTGTGAAGTAAGTGTTTCACAATCCTCTACTTGCAAACAGCTGTGTGGCCTCGTCGAGTTTCGACTTTGTCTCCCTTTGCTTCTCTTACCCTCCATGACCGAGTCTATTATTCTTCCTGGCAACCTACCTTAATCCATTCTTCTCACATAACCCCACCGCCGAAGCGGATTTCTTCGTCCATCGTGTTCGTTTCCAACATAACCTGTATCTTCTCATTCCAAATACCTTCCTACATTGTCCCCACCTGCTATTTGTTTTACGTCGCAGCGACACAGATATGTCTTATGGCGACGATGGGACAGGAAAGGCCTAGGAATGGGAAGGACGCGGCCGTGACCTTAGTTAAGGTACAGCCCCAGCATTTTCCTGGTGAGAAAATGGGAAACAACGGAAAACCATCTTCAGGGCTGCCGACAGTGGGGCTCGAACCCACTATCTCCCGAATACTGGATACTGGCCGCACTTAAGCGACTGTCCCCACCTGATTACACCAGCAATCATTCTCGCTACTTCCTCGTAGGTTACTTTCAACTTATCAATAAGATATCCTGAGTCCACCCATCTTTCACGCCCATAAAGTAGTTTGAAAACAGACCGATGTAAGGCAGTTTCACCGGGGAGCTGACTTCTTTCTTACAGAATACCGTTGACCAGAACTGCGGGTTCACTCCATCAGCTTTGTAGCATCTTGGTTCAATTACACGTAGTCAGGGGCGTAGCCAGGGGTGGGGGTTACTGGGGGTTAGAAAGTCCCTACCCCCATGGAGTTTATACTAAAGAAAATAATCAGATACTGACAGTAAACACGTTAAAGTCGATTCAATGGGTTGGCTATTCTGTACATTCACAGAGACATAAATTTAAAACCAAGCGATCTCTTGAATCTGTTTTCTAAGAAGCCTCGAAAGTCGGAGTTTAGAGTGTAATCTGAACATGCCATTCGCTATAAAACTGTTGATCTCAATCATATTGTTCTTCTTCTGTATTTTAATGTATGATTCTGTACTGTACCGGTACTCCAATCGGAATATCAACAACATGTATTTGTATCAGTGTCCTTATATTAACACTCATGGAAGAGCGCACAAGCATTGTCATTACATCCCCCCCCCCCCCAACTCCTATCGGTCGATCCTGGCTACGCTACTGCATGTAGTACACAAAAATCGTGGGAGAATAAACATCCTAAATATTTGAAATGATCGTTTTTGTTTCTTCAGCCAATAAAATGTTTTCTACGAGGAAAATGTAGAAAATCGTCTAACTTAATTTTTTGTCTGAAACATGTTTCCATGGGTCTTTTAGTTTTTCTGGAAAATGGCCCGAAAATGTCGCTAGCTCAGGTCATTCAGGTCGCGCGCGCCAGCGCAGGACACGGGACACCGTAAGTACTTTCGGATTACGTATCAGTTTTAATCAAATAATTTTTATTTGTTTATGGTTTACAATATAACTTTTAATATTTGAATACTATGTACTGGACTGCGTAATGTAGAAAAGAGAACTACTTTGAAGAATACTTGGAGGTAACCGGCTTCGACTTGACAGCACTGTATAATCAACGTTGCCAATCTGTGTCCGAGGTAAGCGATTCTCGAACATATATCGCTTCGCCGTTCCCATATCTGACAACAGCACAGTTTTCCTTACCCGCCTAATTCAGTGGCCGCAGGTTTATACGTATGGAGGGGCCAGGCCTGGAGGAACAGTGAAACTAGTAAGGAACGTTTGATATGGGAGCTGGAGGACCTCGAGGTCTTGATAGCTCTCAACAAAGGGAGACTACGTCGCGTGGAGGTTTTACACTTCCACTCTGGGTTTGAGCCTCATTCAGTTAACTTACGAATTTGTGATGTCACAGTAAGCCAAGAGAGAACTCAGCAGAAACGTTACTACTACTACTAAAAAGTTTTCATTGCGTACTCTGACACACTCTCTCCGTCCAGGAGATGTGGTGCGGAGAAGGCGAGAGAGGAGTGGCCGTGGCCTATAAAATGAAGTGTGCCGGCATTCGCATTAGTGAGCAGAATGGAGAACCACGGAAAACCGTTCCCAGGACAGCCTAATGTGGGACCATCATGTCACCTTCGAATGCAGAGCTGCAAAGCCACGGTAAAGCTGCTCTGCTCGGTCCAGAAACTTTCCACTGGGCGAGTTGGCCGTGCGGCTAGGTGCGCGCAGATGTGAGCTTGCATCCGGGAGATAGTGGGTTCGAACCCAGCTGTCGGCAGCCCTGAAGATGGTTATCCGTGATTTCTCATTTTCACACCAGGCAAATGCCGGGGCTGTACCATAATTAAGCCACGGCCGTTTCCTTCCCATTCCTAGCTCTTTCCTGTCCCATTGTCGCCATAAGACCTATCTGTCCTGGTGCGTCGTATTGCAAAAAACAAACAAAATCTTTCCCCCTCGTATGCTGTTATAAAGTAACAGGAGTGTGCGTCCAGGAGTCCTAGAGTCCGATCACAGACACAGATCTAGACTGGCAATGAGCAGCACGATTCTGAAGCCAGAAGCGTGCGGCAGCTGCCATCTTACGTCACTACACTATCTCATTGCATTAATGTAAAACAGTGTCCGAAACGGGAATACTGGACAGGAGATAATTAAAATAATTAATAGGACATCGAAATAAGAACAATACTACGGATTAATTATACCTATTAGGTAATTTATTTTATTGTTAAAGAAAAGAAACACTGACATATTAATTTACAATTGCTTTACAATAGCCAGCCTGTTATAGACCGATCTATGGTCAAATCTGTTTCCATTCCATCTCTTACAGCATGATTCTCACGTATCTTCAAGTACAGTGATGCAATTATACTAATATAAGGCGTACCGGGCTGAGTGGTTCAGACGGTTGGCCATCTGATTCCAACTTGGCAGGTTCGATCCTGGCTCAGTCCGGTGGTATTTGAAGGTGCTGAGATACGTCAGCCTCTTGTCAGTAGATTTACTGGCACGTAAAAGGTCACTTGCAGGACTAAATCCCGGCCCTTCAGCGTCTCCGAAAACGGTAAATGTAGTTAGTGGGACGTAACGCCAATAACATCATTATTATTAGTGCCTATTATTCTTATTCTTATTCTTATTCTTATTCTTATTCTTATTCTTATTCTTATTATTTGAATCATTGCCTGAATGGTCAGCCTTGAGGCGTTAGGTTCAGAGGGTCCCGGGTTCGATTCCCGGCCGGGTCAGGGATTTTAATGGTCTCTAATTAATTCTTCTGGCTCGGGGACTGGGTTTTTGTGTTTGTCCCAACACTAAGCTCTACATATTAACACACTACCAACCACCAAAGAAACACGCAATAGTGATTATATCCCTCCATATAGGGTTGGCGTCAGGAAGGGCATCCGGCCGTAAAACAAGGACAAATCCACATGTGTGACATAGTTCGCACCCGCGACCCCACAGGCGTGGGAAAAGCGGTAGAAAAAGAAGAAGAATGTTGTTATTATTAGGTACTAATAAGGCGATAAACATACGTGTCCACTGGGTTTAGATCTAAAGCATGTGAGCTTAGACTTCAAAACAAATTTGTTTCATACAACTGAGCTGTGACTTCATTAGGTATGTTCCGTTTCAAGACTGAGCTTAAACCATTATTGTATTCGGTATGAAATACATCTCAGGAAGTTTGCACACGTGAACAACATCTTTCGCAGGAACATAGGCCTACAGATTACCCCTATTCCTAAAAGAAATGAATCGATAAGAATGTTCTTTTTGTACAGCTACTTCTTTACAAGTATCACATTGTAGAGAATTGAAAAAACATCTCTACCACAAATTCTGAGATATACGGTATTCAAATAATATTCCGTTATGATAAACCTAACACCTATTTCGATTTATTCAAGATTACTAATCCTTCAACTCTAATTTTAACAGTATTTTTGACATCTTAACAACATATCTTTAAAGATGTGTGTTAATGATGTATTTAGTTTTAGTAACTAGAGGCTATTAGTTTGCTCGCTGAATCTGCTTACCCTCCAGGGTTGGTTTTTCCCTCGACTCAGCGAGGGATCCTGCCTCTACCGCCTCAAGGGCAGTGTCCTGGAGCTTCAGACTCTGGGTCGTGGGATACAACTGGGGAGGATGACCAATACATCACCCAGGCGGCCTCACCTGCTATGCTGAACAAGGGCCTTGCGGGGGATGGGAAGATTGGAGGGGATAGACAAGGCAGAGGGAAGGAAGCGGCCGTGGCCTTAAGTTAGGTACCATCCCGGCATTTGCCTGGAGGAGAAGTGGGAAACCACGGAAAACCACTTCCAGGATGGTTGAAGTGGGAATCGAACCCACCTCTACTCAGTTGACTGGACTGGCTGAGTGGACCCCGTTCCAACCCTCGTACCACTTTTCAAATTTCGTGGCAGAGCCGGGAATCGAACCCGGGCCTCTGGGGGTGGCAGCTAATTACACTAACCACTACACCACAGAGGCGGACCGAGGCTATTAGTGCCGTATATTATTTGCTAGTGCTTCATTGAGTTTGGTCAGATTTTACCACATGGGACTCTAAATAAAGGGTATGGATCTTTGTACATTATTATGAGGGTATTTAGGGGTTGTAGTAAGTATGTAAAGGATAGAGCATATAAATCTCAGGCAAGACCCCAACTAGAGTATGATTCCAGTATATGGTACCCTCACCAGGATTACTTGATTCAAGAACTGGAAAAAATCCAAAGAAAAGCAGCTCGATATGTTCTGAGTGATTTTCAACAAAAGAGTAGCGTTACAAAAATGTTGCAAACTTTGGGCTGGGAAGACTTGGGATACAGAAAACGATCTGCTCGACTATGTGGTATGTTTTGAGCAGTCAGTGGAGAGATGGCGTAGCATGACATTAGTAGACGAATAAGTTGTAGTGGTGTTTTCAAATGTAGGAACGATCACAATATGAAGAAAAGTTGGAAATCAAGAGGACAAATTGGGGCAAATATTTGTTTATAAAAAGTTGAGTTAGGGACTGGAATAACTTTACCGAGGAAGGTGTTCAATAAATTTCCAATTTCTCTGCAATCATTTAAGGAAGGAGTAGGAAAACAACAGATAAGGAATCTGCCACCTGGGTAAGGTAAAGGTGAATACTGCCCGAAGGCAGGTCCGAACCTCAGCAGAGGTGTGCCTGAGCCGGAGTTTACGTACGGTAGGGTGACCAGTTCCTTTCCGCTCCTCCATTCCCTTACACCCCACCAGCAGCGCGTGGCAACCCACCCAAATCTTGACCACGCCCAATGTTGCTTAACTTCGGAGATCTCACGGGATCTGGTGCTTCAACACGGCTACGGCCGTTTGTTGCCACGTGGGCGACTGCCCTAAATGCAGATCAGTAGTTATTGATTGACCGAGACTACTGTTATTCAATTACTAACATAACCAAAACAAAATCTTAAGCTATAACCAGTGTTGTACCAACATTTCTATTACTATTATCATTATTATTATTATTATTATTATTATTATTATTATCACTATTAAGCCGGACTCCATCACAAAGGGGCTAACGCCAACAAATATATAATCGGAAGGAAGTGATCTCTGTCTCCTACATAATTAGGCATCTTTAATAGTTGATTTAATTGCATTAATAACTAGATAACAAGTGTACATGAGAACATGCGAGCCACTTACCGGTGTATTGAAGTTCCAATTCCTTCCTTCTTCTTACTTCACGAATACGAAAAACCACACCCAAACACTACGCAGATATTCACCACTCTGCTACACTAGTTTGCCGAATAATGCAAAATATACATAAAAACAATATAAACCAAAACTGCACATGACACGGTAACACACGTTTACAGTAAGTGTGCAGTGACGTAAGATGGCGGCGGCTGCAAGTTTCCGACTTCACTAGCACCAATGCTACGAGACAGAGCGCTGCCAGTCTATTTTTTACTATACAGCATGTCTGTGAGTCCGACCACCAAGTTGCGGCTGTGCCTCAAGTGTCCACTCACAGCTTTTTCTTGGTCCAGTTCATCCTAGCGAACACTATACAGTGTACAATAACCGGCCGTGATGATTGAGATTATCCGCCTCTGTGGTGTAGTGGTTAGTGTGATTAGCTGCCACCCCCGGAAACCCGGGTTCGATTCCCGGCTCTGCCCTCTGGTTCGAGGGCTGGAACGGGATTCACTCAGCCTCGGGAGGTCAACTGAGTAGAGGTGGGTTCGATTCCCGTCTCAGCCATCCTGGAAGTGGTTTTCCGTGGTTTCCCACTTCTCCACCAAGCAAATGCCGGGATGGTACCTAAATTAAGGCCACGGCCGCTTCCTTCCCTCTTCCCTGTCTATCCCTTCCAATCTTCCCTTCCCCCACCAAGGCCCCTGTTCAGCATAACAGGTGAGGTTGCCAGGGCGAGGCACTGGTCATCCTTCCCAGTTGTATCCCCCGACCCAATGTCTTACGCTCCAGGACGCTGCCCTTGAGACGATAGAGGTGGGATCCCTCGCTGTGTCCGAGGGTAAAGCCAACCCTGGAGGGTAAACTGATTAAGAAAGAAAGAAAGAAAGAAAGAAAAGATGATGATTGAGATCAAGACAGTCAAAATGAAGATAGGAACCAACTCTCTAACTCCATTCAGATCCAGATGGGGTAAGTTACATAATGTCGTTTCAGACGAGGTCTGTAGCGCCAAGAGGTCAAATCACAGTTGTGTTGCAAAAACCATTCCTTCGATATCTAGTGGTCACGAAACGTCAAAAACAGAATGGCGAATGTCAAATACAAATACAATACTCATTCACTCACAACCTCTGAGACGGAAGAGAATGACCGTAATATATACGTCTGATAAATTATGGTTGCAAAACATTACCTTAAGTTCAACCACTTGACATTGGCAATGGTAGTTAGAGAAGTTGTTCCTATCCTCTTTTAATTGTTCTTATCCCCTCTATCACCGCCAGAATTGGACGGCATTCTTCCTACAATTATATACGAAGATCGTTGTACTGTACATAAGTGTTCAGAAAAGATACTCAATTATGACTTGCAAGCCGGCCAGTAAATTCATGAACGTTAAAGCATGAATTGGTTCAGGAAGGTTTCATATCGAAGAGACAGTCGGTAAACGGTGGGTGACTAAAACAAGCTATGTTAAATACTCACTGTGTAAGAGCAACAGCTAGTTTCGTGTTATCTCCTCCAAACGATGCGAGACTCTCACAGAGCCGTGTAGTTACACAAGAACTTTCTCCAGTTGCTTGTGAGCTTGGAGCGTTCCTTATTCTGAGGGCGTTACGAGTAGAAATCTGTACCTGTCAATTTTGCTGGTGCTCTTCGACGTGCTATACCTACTATCAAGTAAAGGAAAGGAAATTAGGGGATAAGTGGCTAAAAACCTGATAATTAACATTACAAGGTAAATATTTTTCATAAAATCCTTAAACAAAACCACGAAATAAGTTAATCGCCCTCCTCCTCCCCACTAATGGCTCTACAGGCATGGTGGATTATGGCGTACTAAGCAACCGCTGTTCAGTCTGAAGGCCTGCAGATTACGAGGTGTCAAGTGGTCAGCGAGACGAATATTCTTGGCCGTTAATCTTGGCTTTCTAGATCGCAATCTCTCCGTCAGATAGCTCCTCAATCATTCTCATGTAGGATTAGTGGACCTCTAAGCAGCACTCAAATACAGATAAAAATCCCTGGCCTCGCTGGGAATCGGACACGGGGCCTCCGGATAAGAGGCAGGCTTGCTAATCCTGAACCGTGGCGCCGGGTATGAATCTTACTTCGGTTCTTGATTATTAAGAAATAACTGACTTTGTGTTATCAACTACTAAGTGTTGACAATATTAAATTCCAGAATACAATTCAGGATGCTGCCCATAATAATATAATCCAATACATAAAAGGAACTAAAAATGGTAGTAGTCTACAACACTTCTTTGCCAACAGGCTGGACTATTATCTGCGCACTTTTTAGCGATAGATTTACACCCTAGTGCTGCATCGGTCGCCTTCGGCTATCTTCGAGATTCGTATTGGCAACCTATGAAACACAAACTAAGAATTGCTTATCATCGCTGTGCGACTTCTGGCGTACACTTTAAGTACTCGTACTGTTGTTGTTTACACAGCAAAGCCAAACTGTGGAATTCATGCTAGGAACACGTTTCGCATCAGGAAATGTTATTTAGTATTATATATTGTGTGTGACACAGTTGTTGCCATAAGATAATAAAGGTTTAGAAAATTCATATCGATCGATCATATTATCGATTCAATTCAGATTTCATTTTCATTCAGTTGGCGGTACTACCGGCAGTGCTCCCTTCTTACTCCTCAACCGAGTACAAAAATCTATCACTAAAAAGTCTGCGTACTATAAATAGCCATGTAAACAAATCTTCCGTTTACAGTGAGGCGAGGTCGAGTTCATATCGTGCACTCCGCTGCAGTCCAAGCGTACTATAGTACAGTTTTTACGCGTGTAATAGGTCTATGTATAATTAGAATGTACTTATCTGCTGATAAGTTATTAATAAATCACTTTGGGAGTGGCGACCCCATCGTACTAATAGCATATATGTATATGATTCATTCATTACATCCCTGTCCGACTCGGCTGAATGGTCAGCGTACTGGCCTTGGGTTCAGAGGGTCCCGGGTTCGATTCCCGGCCGGGTCGGGGATCTTAACCTTCATTGGTTAATTCCAATGGCCCGGGGGCTGGGTGTTTGTGCTGTCCCCAACATCCCTGCAACTCACACACCACACGTAACACTATCCTCCACCACAATAACACGCAGTTACCTACACATGGCAGATGCCGCCCACCCTCATCGGAGGGTCTGCCTTACAAGGGCTGCACTCGGCTAGAAATAGCTACACGAAATTAAAAATTATTAAATTACATCCCTGGCCCGTTCTCAGACTGGAAAGTAGGTTGTAGGTATCATTCATTCATTCACTTCTCTGCTAATAAAAAGTTGACTGCTTTTTCTTTTCCTCTTGTTTCAAATTAGAATAATATCAGTTCGGAAATACCGTTTGTGTGAGTGTAATTTTGTGCGTGTATCATGAACGACGCACCTGATACGGGGCAGGTAATTAATGTTGCCTTACATACATGCTACGGCAACACCCCGTCGATGACTTCTGACTGCTTAAGTGCCTAAAGTGCTCAGTATTCGCAAAAACTTCTGTCGCCACAACAACCTGTCAACACCCACTGAACAGAGATGCATGTAGCAACTGCCGCATTGCTACAGAGAGGTTAGGAATTAGTACCCACCGTTTCAGCACAGCCAGCCATCAAACCAGGTAATTCTGACTCAGATTTTTTTAGTGAATTCAACCTTCAGTGTAACAGAATGCGTCTTAGTGGAAGTGAACCCCATTCTACAGAGGAGTACGGCATGCTCGTTGATACCATAAATAATGCCAGTTCAACTCATACCACAAAAAGTTCTGATACACCTGAGGGTACAATGGCTGGTGAAATAAATATTTCATCCACATTTATAAATCAATCGAACGCTACTAAACATTTGTCCCTCTCACTTGTCAGTAGCACAACAGCAGCGAAAATAGGTATAGTCACAATGATCAAGGTGCTTTCGTTGTTATCGTTGAATTGAAAGAATCAACAAAGATGTGGGTTGTCTCCACCCAATGGCCATATAAAACAAGACAATAAATAAATAAATAAATGGCTCTCGGTAGGATGCAATTTAAAGAGCAGGTCGTATGTCGTCAAAACATCCAGGACATAAAAACCATGGGGCGAAAAAGGCTTTGATTTGAAATGACCTCAGGAGCAGTGACGAATCGACTTGTGGAATCAGAGTTTCTGTGTAAACAACGTCTAGAAGTTTACATTCCATCTACTGTAATTCAAGGCAAGGTTTATTAAACAAAATGTCGATCTCACACTTATTGAAACTGAAATAATTCGGCAGATACAATCCCCTCTACCAATTGTTCACGTAAAACGCTTCAGTAAAATCTTTCTTTCTTTCTTTCTTTCTTTCTTTCTTTCTTTCTTAATCTGGTTACCCTCCAGGGTTGGTTTTTCCCTCGGACTCAGCGAGGGATCCCACCCCTACCGCCTCAAGGGCAGCGTCCTGGAGCGTGAGATATTGGGTCGGGGATACAACTGGGGAGGATGACCAGTACCTCGCCCGGGCGGCCTCACCTGCTATGCTGGACAGGGGCCTTGGTGGGGGATTTGAAGGTTGGAAGGGGTAGACAAGGAAGAGGGAAGGAAGCGGCCGTGGCCTTAAGTTAGGTACCATCCCGGCATTTGCCTGGAGGAGAAGGGGAAACCACGGAAAACCACTTCCAGGATGGCTGAGATGGGAATCGAACCCACCTCTACTCAGTTGACCTCCCGAGGCTGAGTGGACCCCCTTTCAGCCCTTGTACTACTTTTCAAATTTCGTGGCAGAGCCGGGAATCGAACCCGGGCCTCCGGGTGTGGCAGCTATTCATACTAACCACTAAACCACAGAGGCGGACACTAAAATTATTCCCGGGGAAACAGGTCTGTTCCAGTTTGTCTCTTAACGTTTCGTGCACAACTGCCAGCGTATATTCACTTATTGGGAACTGCTGTAGATACCCAGTGCAACCATTTGTGATGTCTGTGCGATTATGTAAGCGTTGTTTGAGAGTTAATAATTCTATATAGCCTGCAATGTCGAAGTGCCCCACGCTGTAGCCAATGCTTGGGGCTTCATGATATTAGTAAGTGTTCGGAATTAATTACCGCCTGTTGTGTTCGCTTCAAAGGAGCTCAAGTATCCACCTAAAACACTGGATGGCTGCGCGATTCGTGGCGTGTATCTGTTAGCTTGCGTTCGGGATATGATGGGTTCGAACCCCACTATCGGCAGTGCTGAAGATGGTTTTCTGCAGATTCCTATTTCCAGGGCTGTAGTCCTAAAATTCTCACAGGTTATGCTCTAAGACAGGGCATGGCAAATTCCGGATGCAAGACCACCCTGACGTTTAAAATTAGTGGGTTACAGCTAGTTACAAGAAAATTCCCTCAATTTGGCATAAATCAGGCATATAGAAGACATTTCATGATGATAAAGAAGAAATCCATAGTTGAGTTGACTAGTTTGAAAATCTTAATTTTCTTACACAGTATTTTTCTACTGGACCTTCTTCCAGCTATTTATTAAAAAAAATCCAAAGTTCCTCTTTTCATTTTCAATCGCACTTTTCATTGGAACAAATTCTTGAACGGGTGTATGTTGCAGTACGGTGGTTTGGCAGCCACGCCTTCATATATATTTCAGCCTTAAATCGGTCAACTGGTGAGGCATTTGAATGTATGAACGTAAGGCTGGAGACGTAAGCAACAAGCAGTGGTGACGTTTAATAAGTGATCGATGGCAATCTTCAGTGTTCATGATTACGAGCGGAGCTGGACAGTTAAAGCTCACTGACAGAATAGCGAAATTATGAAGAAAAGAAGCCAAAGTAGAATGTACACGCAAGAAATGAGATGGCACGCTCTAATGAGTGGAGTTAACCCTAACTTAGTCGTGCACGGTCTTAAAAACCAGGTACACCAGGCGAGTTGGCCGTGCGGTTAGGGACGCGCGGCTGTGAGCTTGCATCCAGGGGATAGTGGCTTCGAATCCCACTGTCGGCAGCCCTTAGATGGTTTTCCGTGGTTTCCCATTTTCACGCCAGGAAAATGCTGGGGCTGTACTTTAATTAAGGCTACGACCGCTTCCTTCCCAATCCTAGGCCTTTCTTATCCCTTCATCGCCATAGGACCTATCTGTGTCGGTGCGACGTAAAGCCATTTACAAAAAAAAGGTACGAAACATACACTTCCTGCTCAAAAAAGGTTATCAGTCACAAAATATCAGCATACTGTACATAATGAGTACAATCAATAGAAATGACTTAACGTACTTTGACTCTAGTGTTCATGTGCGCTCGTGTGTGTTTGTACGCGCGCGTGCCCTTTTTCTTGACCTTCCTTATCTATTCCTCTGTCCACTATCCGGTTTCCATAATTGGATCCTACAGTATATTCATAAAGGTATAATATTCCTTCAGCAGGCCTCACAAAGTAGGCGTAGCATGGGCGCCTCTCACACGGAGAGCACGAGTTCGATTTCTGGCCAGGTTAGGAATTTGTACCTGGATCTAATGGTCGGTTGATGTCCACTAATCCTACCTGATTACAACTGAGAGGCTGTAAGACGGTGAGATAGCGACCCCGGTCTAGACAGCCAAGAATAATCACGCGTCACCTCGTAATCTTCAGGCTTGTGGCTTTGATTATTGCCTGTCAGGAAAGCCGGCAAACAGTCGGACTTACACTTTCTGTTACTGAGGGATGCTTTCGACTTTAGCTGTAGAATTTGAACGTTAGGCCCTAGGAAACCTGCATACGTCAATATGATAAGGCAGAAGCGTAAAGAAACCGAGAATCACATTCAGTAATTGCAACGATAAGAGCAGAAAATTCGGCAGACGCGACTAGTCACACACAGAAGTTGTGACCGTGTGGGTACAATATACTCACAACTTGGCTACGTAAAACATTATGTAATTGAAACTAACCAGCCCGAGTTATCAACGAGTTTGGGGAAATGTGGACGACAGGACGGTTAACTCTGTTGCCTGCAAAGCTCACGACAAACAAAATATAACACACACGGTCTAAAAGACCGTGCGCGACTGATTAAGGGTTAACCAGAGGGCATACGGCGTATACCCGCGTATACCCTCGACTACAACCCTGCCTATATCTACACCAGTTAAACACTCCAGCTGTATTATTTGTTCAAAGTATGACTGCACATGGGCGAGGCGGCAGTAGTGTTCTTTAACGCAATGGTTGAGGACAGCAGGGCAAGCAGTAGGCACCTCCGTGGACCGAGTCTCGCATTACTGACAGGGCAATTTTATAGAAGTATTTGTGAACGGCACAAATACAAAATAATCTACATAAGAATGACAAAAATAAAAAAAATACACTAAATATAAATCCACGAGCGTTGTAGCGAAAGGAAGCACTGAATCACCGACTGACTAACTGAGCAGTCAAAGATATAGTGACCGAGCTCGATAGCTGCAGTCGCTTAAGTGCGGCCAGTATTCAGTAATCGGAAGATAGTGGGTTCGAACCCCGCTGTCGGCAGCCCTGAAGATGGTTTCCCGTGGTTTCCCATTTTCACACCAGGCAAATGCTGGGGCTGTACCTTAATTAAGGCCACGGCCGCTTCCTTCTCATACCTAGGCCCTTCCTATCCCATCGTCGCCATAAGACATATCTGTGTCGGTGCGATGTAAGGTAAGGTAAGGGTTATTCTGCCCGAAGGCAGGTCCGAACCTCCACAGAGGTGTTCCTGAGCCGGAGTTTACGTGCGGTAGGGTGGTCAGTTCCTTTCCGCTCCTCCATTCCCTTACCCCCCACCAACAGCGCGTGGCAACCCATCCAACTCCTGACCACGCCCAATGTTGCTTAACTTCGGAGATCTCGCGGGATCCGGTGTTTCAACACGGCTACGGCCGTTGGCGTGCGATGTAAAGCAAAAAAAAAAAAATAAGCTCGCTACTGTACCGTACCTGAAGACGGAGCACCGGACATAAAAGAAGTAGGCCTAGTTCCTGGTATTGCCTTATTTTAAACTCGTAGGACCTTCATAAAGGCTACCGTCGCTTCTTTCCTAGCCCTTGCCCTTTCCTATCCCACTGTCTTCAAATAATCTATCTGAGTAGGTGCGATGTTAAGGAACTCGCTGAAGGAAGTATGTGGTATATAATTTGTTACGTCTTAGGAAATAAAAACAAGAAGATACTTTTAGGAAATGATTTATTTACTGAAAATGTTTAATGCTACATTCAGATAGGAAAGAAGCCCTCTTCACACGCACATTCTTCGGATTACATAACACAGATTATAGTTTCATGGAAAGTTTTTCTTTATGCACTAATTTTCAAGCGAACACATTGAAGCCGATGAGAGGTCTTATTGAAAGTCAGGTACGTGGAAGCAAAGTGAATACATATTTTCTTCTTCTCGTAGATTAGTTCATACACTCAGGGTATTTGGTAGGACGTACAGATTGCTCCTAGGAGGAATTCATTACTTGGAACCATAGCATGTTGATATTGCATTTACAATAATTTGGAGTCGAATAATACTTCGTATGAAGGTGTTTACAGAAGGGAATTTGACAGTATCCTTATGGGAATGATAAAAAAGAATACATGGCTGATCCAAGTTAAGAACCTCACGGAGGCCCATTTACCAGTCATCATGTATTCTAGACATGTCACCCTGATCAAGAAACAGTGACCTCAGTGAAGTGAACAGATCTTGGAAGCCATTAAGTGAGTTAGACGTTTCTTTCAACCTGCTTTCACCCTCACATTAACTCATTCCCTGGCATACTCCCCAGCTGGAATTGAAATGCCTTATTCACACCAGCAACAGTGAGGGTAGGCTTTGACAGTTATGGTGCATAAACGAATCTAAAATTCATAACAACTTTTAAAGATACTTGTATGTTTTTTCAGGTTACTTTATTACTATCCCAATTAACGTTCATAAACCTTAGAATTGATTAATTTCCTGCATTATTACAGGCTTCCAGGAAACAAAGTCATTCGTACTGGGTAAAGGGCCTAGTTGTAATCAGAAAGAATTGATTTGCGTAACTATAAATCTACGTCTCTCAGTACAAAATGGACTGTGTTGAGAAAAACTAGGTGAAATATTTAATGCAAGATTCAGTACCTCCTGAAATATTCGTCATACCTGCTGACCTTGAATACTCTAGGATACTTTGTTCTTGATCGGTGTCTGTCCAGTCATCAGAATCAAGCAGGTCTATCTCTCTGAGATAATGATGATTTTCTGTGCCTATTGGTTACGGTAATACATGCAGTATTGCTCTTACCTCCACCCTCAATCTCACTTTAATCCCAACGTATTAGTAAATCAGTTTCCGAATCGTAATTAGTAAATGCTTCTTCTGTCACTGCACCAATTTTACTTTCCTCAAAGAATTGTCTCCTACTACACCAAATGAAAGCCATTTATCAACACGTAAGAAGCACATGTTTAAAAGCGAAATCAAAGCACCTCCGGTGGATTAATTACAACTGCAAATCGAGATCCCAAGACATCCTTGTTTATATGTGAATGTTTGGCAGCATTTATGTTGTATATACTGAAAATATAACCAGCTAACGAAGAATTGTATGTGAACATCTACTGACATTGTTGACAGTCAGTATGTTAAGACTTGTCTATGTCAAATGATCTTTTTGGTCTAAGCTTAATCCCACTGTGTAGGAAACACCCTTGTTGAATTTCAATAAAAACTGAGAAGATTGCTCAAGATGACCAATGGGGAGAAAACATTCGTGTATTTGTAGTACAAAAACAGTTCCTGAAAATGTCACACAATCGTACAAATCACATTTTACAATAACATAAAATCGGATATTTCAACTGACTAAATAAAATAAAGTAATTACATAAACAAATTGGTAAATAGAAGAGAGAACATCTGTTAATACTGATAGTCGTCCAAATGTTTCGCGAAAGCACTGAGCTGAAAATGCTTGACTAGCTCCGAAATTGATCACGAAGATATCCATCTAGTGTTCAGTCATGTACTGCATCTTTTGAGCATTATAAGAGGTAACTCATCATCAACAAACAGCTAACTCGTGACGAAAGATCAGACTACATTAAAGGTGTATTTGTCTTGGTGCTAGAGCCTGAGAGGATCGTCTGATTATCGTGTACTTGTCTTTGTATGCTTTAAGTTAGTCTTGTTGGCTGAACAGCTCAGGTGAGATCGAGTTCGTCTAGCATTATTAGCTCTGGACTAAAAGGCTCCTGTATGGTCCTGATACCTATCTGAGTACCTATTACGTTATTCTACGAACGGTGTAAATATCTGCTGGACATCATGTGAGGGAAAGTTCACAGCATTGCACCAGTCTCGGTATCTGAGATGTGAATTTTTCGGACGCTGTCACACCCAGATTCTTACATTCTTGATACTGGTCTTTCTACAAACCTGGATATGCTAGTTACTACCGTCATTGATTTTAATAGAATCCAATCTTATTATCACTGTTTTTTAATGTTTATAAGACAGTAATTTAATCTGTTCTGTATGCTGTTTATTAATTACAGAGATTGGAATGAACTCATGCGAAACTCCCCCATTTAAAGAATGTACTTCCAGCTGCTCATTACCAGAAACAAATGAGCGCAGTCTCACTAGTACATTACGGGACCCTGTCAACTGATGTTAATCGATTTTTTTAAGGTGACTTATAGTATACTTCTAGACATAGTCCAGCTGGTAAGGCGTGTTTAGAACCTCCTTCTCAGGATATAACCCACTTACTGTGCTGATATTTTGTTACTCCAGAAATATAAGAAAATATTCATACTAGGAAAAATGAGCCAACGCCTAAAATATTGCATAGTCTGTCAACTACAATAAGCAATTATTTTATAACTTGTACCACATTCTATCAATGACCAGTGACATTCAATGCACCGTAGAACTCGGAAGAGTAATTTCGTAAGTATTGTGAGACTAGTAATAATGTATTTTGAAACACCGCCCTGAATCCATACGTTCATTGAAAATATTTTCATATTTGTATCTTTCGTTTCTCCATCTTGTTACCTCCAGGATTTTAAAAGTGTATCCAGTACCACAGTAGTTTGTTTGTCTCATTAATGGGGATTTGCGGATCGTTGTTAACATTGACATTAACTTCATGAGACTTTAAAAATACACTGATAAACACATCCATGAATTAGGAAATATATCACAGACATAATCAGAAAACAATTATATTTCATGTAAAGTTGCTTCATTAAGTAACTTTCTACCGTGATGTTAGATAAAGCGAAGAGATTTAGCAACTAGTTACATGGTTTGTTTTGGAAGGAATGTTTTCCATAACAAATAGACGTATTATTGAAAGGGTAAGTAATGTATTGGAATTTGTTATTATACAAATGATAGTATACCTTATACTCCTGCAGAGTACGTTTTTACTGTAATATTTGCTTCTAAATTTCTGGTAGGTGTCTTCATTATTACTAGAGATAAGTATGTAGTATGTAGTCACTTCCCCACAAGATACATGTTCAATTCAAAACGCGGTACTTAACCTTGTGATAGATTTAATTTGTGTTCTTGACTTGGTATTCAAAGCTGCCTAACATTCAGGTCATAGGCCCTCTAGTTTGTGACATTCATGAGCTAACTGTAATTCAGATTTCCACTATATTCAAGGTATCGTCTTTACAATGGGATCAGTGGTTGTAAAATTACGCCAACTCTACAAGAGTTAACCCGAAGTCAAATTCAGTCTGTTATGATATGTATTAATTGGTGTACGAGCAAGAGCTTCTTAATTGGAAGAATTTGATTGGAAGAAAATTGTACACTTTCTACCAAAGAATACTGAACATATCGTGTATCATTCTTCAGAAATTACAGTAATATTGATTTCTGGAATGACATACAACCTAACTATCTAGTTATATATTACCAATATATTTTAATCAGTTCTGTGCGAATGGTGTCTTAAATACGATAATTATGTAAATAGTGACTTATGGAATTACGTATCAGATAATCATCATTGGAATCAAACTTGTCTTCATATTCTCGAAGAAATCAGGTACCTGAGGCAATGTCCAAGTAAAATTGGAAGTGCTTTTGGAAGTACCTTCATTTTAAACCATGCAAGGCACAATATGATTTAAATATTTACAAAGAATAACCTGATTAGGTCTATTTTGTTCCAAATTCAATGTTTCTCTCCTTAAAATGGGTGAATTTACTAATGCTTTGAGGAGCAAGTAAGCTTTCTGAAGGTTGAATTCCTTCGTGAACGAGCAAGGGAGAGTTCTAAATAAACATGGCAAGAAATTTCAGGTATGAATAAGGCAGTTATCATTTTATGGAGTTCATTAAAACCCTTTCACTATTTTGAGCAGCTTTGGTTCTGAAAATAAGTACCTATCCATTAGACTAAAGGATGTTTATTCATGTACCACCGTCAAAGTCTGCGTGATGTCTCTTAATTAGACTAACAGATGTTTATTCATGTAAAAGGAAAGCAAAGTCGCCTCCGTCCAAGCCATGAAAGCCCTTGGAGGAGTGGAAGGTAAAGGCTTCCACCATTGTTAACCTCGGCACGTGATGGGGTAGAGTGGTTAGCTCTACGCCCGGCCGCCTTTGCCCCCAGGAATTAACCTGGTACTCATTTTTGATGTAGGCTGAGTAAACCTCAGGGCCATATGCACCTCCGGAAGTGGAAATCTGGTTTCTTAAATTTTACGACTTCCTGACGGGGATTCGAACCCACGTCCTTCCGGGCGAACCGAACACGCCTTTACCGTCTCTTAATACACGTTCCCTAAATAATATAATATTATCATTCTTTTGAGGGTTCTAAGAAAGGGAATTTTTAAAACGTGAAGCAGATCTCTAAACAAACCACATGTATGAAGCATTATTAAATCCACCCGTTCATTGGTGGAACTACTTTTACCACTAATAAATCACCTCACCACTGAGGTTAGAAATTAACAAAAATAGCACAAAAATATCGATGCACATGCGATACTTAAGAGATGAGGTCACCAAATTCGAGGAACAATCAACGGATCAAATATTTAGAAACATAAACATCTTCCAAGATTGATGTAACCCTAGTTGTGCGAAGTTGCAACGCTCCAACGGGGTAACTCTATATAAAGGGAAAGATTCTCGCCTTCCTTTCATCCAGTGTATAATCTTACTGGTCCCAACATAAAATTAGTGAAGAATGCACATCATATTGCATTCTTCCATATCAATTACACTCGGAATTTTGATCACAGTCGGACAATGCTTAAGAACTAGAGGTGGAAGACACATGTCCGCCGGATCCCTGTACATGCCACAACGGAAGAAATATCTTCCAGATGACGAGCAGTATTAAAACACTAATTGTAGAGAGACCTCATAAAAGAGGAAATATACCATCATTTAACAGCTGATAGAACGACATTCATCTTCACTGACTGGCTGATCGGCTTACAGAGCCTCTGGTTGAATTTACGGCTTTCACTGTTGGAAGTTTCTGAACACGGCCATGTCGACTTTCTTGCAAGGTACCACGCTCCTCACGTTCACCTTCTTCAGTTTCTTCTTCCTCTTCAGCCAATGTCTCACCTTCCTCATCTTCCTGGATGACACTGCTCTGGATCCATTCACGAATTCGGTCCTTCTTAGCTGAACGATCGACGGTCGTTTCTATGCCATACTGTGTTAACGTGAAAAGGAGTTTATCCTTTTCCTCTGCACTACTGTGGAAGCTATACATGGAAGGACATAGACTGTCGTCTTCTGGGGCGCCCTCTGTAAAGAGAAAATAAAATATATGTAGTATTACATTAACTAAGTACACGATATTCTCTTATGTAATGGCTATGATCAGTGAGAAATCTACCTCCTAAGCTGTGCTTTCTAAGATATTTCATGGGGAGTTAATAGCCAAAGTTCAGCAGTTCGATGTTGGACCATGGAACATTTCTGGGGTAGTTTTACATAACTCAGTTTAAATGTTCCCAATATATTTTCTCTCTGTAATATTCATCATATTGTCCGCCTCTGTGGTGTAGTGGTTAGCTGGAACGGGGTCCACTCAGCCTCGGGAGGTCAACTGAGTAGAGGTGGGTTCGATTCCCACCTCAGCCATCCTGGAAGTGGTTTTCCGTGGTTTCCCACTTCTACTCCAGGCGAATGCCGGGATGGTACCTAACTTAAGGCCACGGCCGCTTCCTTCCCTCTTCCTTGCCTATCCCTTCCAATCTTCCCATCCCTCCACAAGGCCCCTGTTCAGCATAGCAGGTGAGGCCGCCTGGGCGAGGTACTGGTCATACTCCCCAGTTGTATCCCCGACCAAGAGTCTGAAGCTCCAGGACACTGCCCTTGAGGCGGTAGAGGTGGGATCCCTCGCTAAGTCCGAGGGAAAAACCGAACCTGGAGGGTAAACAGATGATGATGATGATGAATATTCATCATATTTCTATTCATAAATACTTCAGTTAACTATAAAAAGTATTATGTTTAAATATTTTGCACTCCTGCGAGTATAAATAATGTCATAAAAGGAGAGAAGTCATAGAAATACAGTACATGGAATACTGTCGTTACAATGGTTATTCTTCAACTCGTTGCCTTTAGGTTTTAAAAATATCCCTCTTAACGAAGTATATACATGTATAGAAATAAAATTTATAAAATAATGAGAGTTGTCCTGTTATTTTTGCATTTCAGATCAGAGGAATACATCTTCTTGTGATCAGTTCTGTATTATATACGTTGAATAAACAGGCGATAAACTCAATAACATAATTAACTATCAGCAGTAAACTGAAATATAAAAGTTAGTCTTCTATGAGCATATATTTTCGTACCTTTGATGGGATGATGTATCGATAAATGTTTAGCAGGAAGATTACATTACAGAATTGGTAGTAGTATACTAAAATTAAAGACGACGAGGTATTTGTTCCAAAAATGGAACAGTGGGCAAATAAAGGTTCCGGAAATGAAATATCGAAATACAATAACTTACCAAATAAATAAATAAATAAATAAATAAATAAATAAATAAATAAATAAATAAATAAATAAATAAATAAATAAATAAATAAATAAATAAATAAATAAATAAATAAATAAATAAATAAATAAATAAATAAATAAACAAATAAATAAATAAATAAATAAATAAATACATAAATAAATAAATAAATAAATAAATAAATAAATAAATAAATTTTACACAATGAATGAATCGCGCGAACACAACATAGCATCGCCTTCGGCTGACAGGTGTCGCATTTGGGTTCATTGCTGAGTGAACGCCTGTGTCCACCCGGCCTTAGATCTGAGCAGTGGTCTCTCGGCAAGCTGTTGCGCTGTTGGGTTTGGTTTTGGATTTTTGGTGTGATTTTAAGTATCGGAGCAGGTTTCCTACACCTAGCTCTAATTTATTACGATTACTCATACCCGAGTACGAACACCATGGAAGTGCAAGTTATCAGGTTCAGACACAGCCTTACCCAGGTTTATAGCCTCCAGTTGAAGTAGCAACAAACAAACAAGGTAATTTATACAGATCTGTTTTATGACAAAGAGAGTAAGTAAATGGGGAGCAGTGCGATGGGCATATGAACCTCCTGTCTCTTAACGTCGCCATTGAAGTTCAACCCACTTAACTTTCTGGTCCCTGACCCTGACACGTGTGTATCTTTACTGCTGACAGAGGTACTCCACAACAGTATACATACCACAAGTACAAAACAACAGCTCTCAGTTTGAACAGTTTCTTACTATCGCTTACGATCTACTTACCAATGTTCCGGTCAGAGACGCTCCGTCCCAGCCAACGATCGTCCAAGAAGCGAGCGAGGTCGGCGAGGCTCGCAGGCCGTTTCTCCGCTCGAGGCTCCAGGAACTTGCGAAAGAGCCGTTGTGCTCGCGATGACAGCTGCTTGAAGAGTTTGGGACGACGTACAGGCATGAGAACGTTGCTGCTGGCTTGCCATTGAAAATAACGTGCATATCGTGGATCGTCGGGTGCTGCCTTCTGCCAGGGTAGACAGCCAGTAAGACACACGAACACCACGATGGCGAACTGCCACACATCATGCGAGGTCTCAGCCCTATGGGTAACAGATATTAGGTGGTGTGTATAGAAACGCCACAATTGTTTTTACTGAAAATTCGTAGTAAATACTATGATTTGTATGCCTAAATTTCTTAGTAAATGCATTCACTCTTAGCAAAGTCTTAGGAGGTTAGCATTTCCTAAGATGAGTAATAATTACTAGGATCGTATGCATGCATTTTAGCAATTGCTTTTTTCCTAAGTGTTTAATAAGCAAAATCGCAGCATGCCCCAAGGTTGAATTCGGCCCTTAGAATCTCATTTTTGCCATATTATTTCTCAATTGAACGAGTAAATACACCAAGAAATGTGTGTAAAAGAGTACCCCGGACATTTCACGTTAAAAATATAACTTATTCATACATCAGACTAGTTGTCGAATGGAATCAAAGAAGAATGTACATGGATTATTGAATTTTGCTGAGACTGTACTGTGTGTAGAACATTTGTCTGTATACTCAGGGACATGCGTTTTGACGTAACAATAACTGGTAAACAGTTTTCAAAGGTTGCTAAATATTTCAATGAGTTAAGTAATGAAGACGGTATGAAAACAGGAAACCATCCAAAACCATCTTCAGGGCTGTCGATAGTGGAGTACAAACCCACCATCTCCTGAATGCAAGCTTACGGCTACACGGCACAAACAGCACAGAAAGCTCAGTCTGTAATGTTTATCTTCATCCTGCCTACTGTTTTTATATTCATCTCGTCAATATATTAACATTTACACTGCAATTAAGATCTTAAAGTTGTATAGAAACTCATACTGATCACTGTGAAAGCACACTCTTAATACTGTAGGTTTGGTAAGTCACTCACTTAATATTTGAGCAGATCATTGACAGTCGTTGTAATTCTGCACTAATTGCCAAACAACTCTTACGCCCAATGAAGCATTTTTATTTTCCCGTTCCCTACTGCCTTAAATAACTTTTTTCTTCGCTTTCGCTTGTGATGTTTGGAACATCACAACATGAATTAAATTATTGAACTGTATAATTAATTGATAAGATGTATTTATTTAATCACTGGTAGGTCATTTTTAAATTATTATGTATTTATATAGGGTTTTAATCATCCATTTCACATCATCATTCATTTCTTTGTATCGCGGCTATAACGTATTCTGAACGAACAACTTATTATGTAAAGTATTTCAACACCATTCGTATTAATAGCTTGCAGTAAATTTTCCAATAGCCGTAGTGAGGTGACCGAAGTCAGCAGGCTAATTTCAGCCCATTACCAGGAAATGTACGTCATCAACCTTACGAGAGACCGTACCCCTTCCACGCTATGAAGAGACAGTTGAAACATTATTAACGCCTACTTTTCGGAGTTCACTACCTGACGCTTTATTTCCGCGGGAAAGTTCAGCCTATGTGAATGGACGTAATGAAGCAAGATGATGGATTCACAGCAATACATAGAAGAAGGGATGAGACCTCGAATCTTACTGGACCATGTGATATGGTTGATGGAGGGAGATTTTGAAGGCTATATACTCGACGACATGAGCTGGAGAGGACATTCACATTCACATTCGCACTCGTACTCGTACTCTTACTCAGACACTCTTACGACGATTCTACGTTTGCACATCGGAGAAGATTTTAACTTAGTTCACTTCGCATCTGAGTAGTATATGACTCAAAAGTTACTCTCATTGGGACCTATCTCAATGACGAGAGGTAAAGTCAACGGGAGACCGGTTTTGACTAGTATAGGGCAGGAGAGCTTTTGTTATGAATTTAGTTACGCTACTGTTCCGTAATACGGAAGAATACAAGTGTATTCTCTCCATGAACATAACCCATGGTGGTTTTGCTTTTAAAATTAGGACTCATTACGACTTTATGTAAGGAGTACAGTAGGAAGTGTTAAAGGTAGGAAAGACATAGTGCAGCTAGTTTACAATGCACAAAGCAGAAGTAGGACTGGAATCCACAAGAACAGATGACGCGCCTGTACGAAAGATTCATCAATCATCAGCTTCTACATAACAGAGTCTACAAATGGTGAGCTAATGGGATAAATTATTGCAAGTCTTCGCGCAACAGTTGATTTTCTTAGAGTTAATTTCATTCAATTTTTCTTTTATTTCCGGAAGTTCAGATTTCGTTAATACGCCGTTACGTCACGTTTTTCATCTTAATAAATAGCTGTTTTAATTTGTATTTTCTGAAATTATTATTAATGATCCTTAACTTCCAAGTTAGTGTACTTAATGGATAGTGTTCCGTCACCCCACCCCTGGGAGTTTTTAGAGTCTCATTACGTATTATCATTATCATTATCATTATTAATTATCAACTATCATTTTCAAGCCATAAGCTTGCAGGCTGGCGCCCATAGGATATTGTTTATGGAGAAACAATGAGATATCATTTATTTATATTAATATTAAGGTGACCTGCCACGTCATAATTTTGCCACACACCTGTGGGCAGAGTGGGTACGTCACACGCTTTCAAATAAAATATGTTCTTCATTAATTACCTTCCAGTAACGCTTTTCCCTGTAATTGTTGCATATTCTCTTTAAGATCATATAAACCAGACTTGCTGTAAATTGTGACTTGCTGAGAAAAGCGGGATGCTCTTTCAACAGGCTTACAAAATATATCCGACTGTCCTCTATCACCGCTCCTGAATTATCATTGTCACATGTGTGCCTGTTTGAAGTTATGATTATGAAGAAACGTGTTCTACACACCGGAAGTAAGAAGGTAGCTGGTGCGCATGCATAATTGGTGTTCGTACATAGTCTGCACGATAACGAAGAATTTCCTTGTAAAAAATCACAAGTTTTATGCATACAAGGGTAACATTTTACTTTTACTACTTACTAAAGTAGAAGTAATAGAAAAAGCTGCATTTTATGCATTTTACCCAGTCTTCAAACCATTTGCAAATACTGCCGCTGCAAATATTCCATTACTTGTTTTGGAGCAACAGATTATGAAAATGAAAATGAAAACCTACAACCTGTTTTCCAGTCATTGACCGGGTCAGGGATGTAATGAATGAAGCAGATATAGGTTGTTATTACAACGAGGTTGCCACTCCCAAAGTGATTATTGATGAATAATATATGCTATAAAATGATAATGGAGAGTGTTGCTGGAATGAAAGATGACAGGGAAAACCGGAGTACCCGGAGAAAAACCTGTCCCACCTCCGCTTTGTCCAGCACAAATCTCACATGGAGTCACCGGGATTTGAACGACGGTATCCAGCGGTGAGAGGCCGACGCGCTGCCGTCTGAGCCACGGAGGCGAGCAACAGATTATATATTTTTAAAATCTACATTCAAAGAGCAATATGCGAGGGTTGTGGCATAAGTGATTGCATTTACTATTTCGAAATTGCACGAATTTATCTCTGTATTGCACCCGCTCACCCTATGAGTCCCAGACTAGCCTTAATCTCAGGGGTGACCGATTCTTTAATAGATGCCAATATATATCACAATATAAATATGGGCGCACAAATAAACACACGAATGAACGGGGCATGCAAATCAAGGTAGGGGAAGGCTCAATCATAGACACAATTTAAAGGACTCCACAATAGGTCTGGGAAGTAACAACTTAACTTCCATGGGCATACTTGAATAACTACAATAAAAATATATGGTGACCGATTCCTTTTGAAATTGCAATAAGGAGCAATTTATTAATATCATCTGGCAAATTTCAATTCATGACTCTTTCACCTTTACAGTTTCAATCGTGAAAAGAATACATGGCTGCTTTGTTACACCCCTGATGGTGTGGATATCATTGTGTGGTTTCGACTAGCTGATCCATGGCGATCGAACCAACATCCCTATGAGTGGTTATGACACCACTGACAATCCTTTTAGGAGACGTGAGCGCGAGGGTAAACGTGGATTACCGTCGCCTTCACGTTCCCTGTGATAGTCACCTCTGGGTATTTACATTCAGGTAGGCCGGATTCCCACCGCGGAAATGTTATCGTATCTAAAACGGGAACTAATTAGACGGATGGACCCTAGCGTACATATCCAGATTCACGAACATGCCAGGACTAGCTCGTCAACTCCAAGCTTAAATCAATATTTACATTCGTCAGTACGACAAGAATGTACTGGAAGGATGAACACTATGCTCGCCTAATTATGACAGGTGTCGTCCGTGGGAATATCCGCACCTACTGTAAGTAAGCTCCCAATTGGAGTACACATTATGGGTCCGAAACAACCCGACACCCGACGACAGTCTCCATTATTATCCTCCTCCTCCTATTATTATATATATATAATTCGCTGGGGCCATCAAGGACCACGTTAAGTCTTGTTGCATTTGACACTGAACTTGGCCTTCTTTAGAGCCCAAATTTCCCTCATTCTTTGTGAGTGGGCCTGCTTACTCTCCTCTGTCCAAGGGGCACCGTGTCTTCTCTTCGGTTGCTCGTCTCGGCTTAGCCCGTTCGTCAATATTTTCTTGCGAAGAGATCTCTGTTAAGGGCGTCTTCAGCTGAGATATGTAGCATTTGCAGGTCTTCTTTGGCATTTCAAAACCAGGGAATTGTGGTTTTGGGGTTTGAATCAAAAAAGTGAAAGATTTCTTTAGTTAACTTTCTTCTGGCCATTCTTTTCAGATGACCGTAAAATCGTGCCCGTCTTTTTCTGATTGTGTCGGTAATTTTCTCTATTTTGCTGTAGACTTCCTTGTTGGATCTCTTTTGATGGATTCCATGTTTGTACTTTGATCCCAAGATTCCTCTCACAATTTTGCGCTCTCTTTTCTCCAGTTCTTCAAGGAGTCCTTTGTTGGCATTTAGAGACAGGGTTTCGGCTGCATATAGAACTACTGGCTTCAGAACTGTTTCATAGTGACGTATCTTGGTGTTTTGGGAAAGGCATTTTTTGTTGTAGATTGTGCGGGATGTTTGGTAGGCTATTTCCAGTTTGCGTACTCGCTCCTGGAGTGCTTCTTTGTCCAGTCCATTTTTCATGATGATCTCACCCAGGTATTTGAATTTGTCTACTCGGGTGATGTCCCCGTATTTTGTATGGAGTTTTGGTGGAGCCTCTTTGATGTTAGTCATTACTTCTGTTTTCTCAAATGATATCTGCAAACCAGTTTGTTCGGCAATTTCCTTTAAAATTTCTACTTGAGTTCTAGCGGTTTCTATGTCGTTTGAGAGAACAGCAATATCATCGGCAAATGCTAAGCAGTCTGTTGCGATCCCCTTGGATTTGGTTCCTATTCTCAATGGACTGTAGTTGGTTTCCTGTAATCTCACCCGCCAGGTTCTGATGATCTTTCCAAGAACACAGTTGAAGAGTATCGGGGATAGCCCATCACCTTGTCGAACTCCTGTTTTGATGTCAAAGGAATGCGAGAGACATCCGTGGAACTTCACCTTGGATTTTGTATCGGTCAGGGTGGCTCTAATTAATGCCAGCAGTTTCAAATCAACTCCAAATTCATTTAAGATGTTTAGCAGGACTTCCCGGTCAATGGAGTCATACGCTTTCTTAAAGTCCACAAAGACAGACACATACTGCTTGGGCCTTAGTGTACAATATCTGATGATCGTTTTGAGATTTTGGATCTGTTCAGCTGTTGAGCGACCTTTTCTGAACCCTCCTTGGTATTCACCTATTTGATGTTCGACTTGTGCTTCCAAACGCTCCAGGATGGCAAGTGATAGAATTTTGTAAGTCACGGGTAGCAAAGATATTCCTCTGTAGTTGTTGATGTTCTTCATGCTGCCTTTTTTGTGTAGTGGATGGATCAAAGCTATTTTCCAATCTTCGGGTAGGGTCTCCATGTTCCAAATTTCTTCTATTTGCTTTTGCAAGATATCAAGTGATTCCTCTGGGGCATATTTCCATAGTTCTGCTACTACTGATTCTTCACCCGGCGCTTTGTTATTTTTGAGACGGGCAATGTGGCGCTTGATTTCATCTCTGTCGGGTGGTCTGGAATCTCGGTACCTGAGTAAGGGTTCCTTAGTCTCAATGGCGCTTTGCGGTTTAGAGCAATTAAGTAAATTCTTGAAGTAATCTGCCAGAATGCTGCAATTTTCTTCATTTGACGTCGCCAGTGTGCCGTCCTTTCGCTCAAAGCATAGAGATGGTGGTTTATAGCCAGTGAGTTTGCGTTTGAAGGCTCTGTAGTACTCTCTGCTTTCATTCTTCCTAAAGTTTTGTTCTATCTTTTCAATGAGAGATTTTTCGTATTTACGTTTCTCAGTTCTGAACACCCTAGCTGCTTGGGCACGTTGGGTTTTGTAGGTTTCCCAATCATTTTCTGATTTCGTAGAGTAGTACTGTTTCCATGCATTGAGTCTTTCTTGGAGGACTGATTCGCAGGTACCATTCCACCAGGCATGCTTTTTGCTTCTCTTGATTTCTGCAACGTCTTTGGCAGCCTCAACAAGGAGACTTTTGGCGTTATTAAAGTCACAGTCATTTGGTCTAGTCTTCTCCTGGAACTCCTCGACCCTTTGCCGAAGTTAATCGTTGTCGAAGCGTGTGGTCTGTTTGGTTGTCTTCCTTGTGTTTGCGGGAATTGGTTTGAATTTGATAAGAGACATATAATGATCTGAGGCCACATTGATGACTTTCTTTACCTTAACATTCATAATCTCAGGGCTGTTTCTCCTGGAGATTGCAACGTGATCAATTTGGAACTCTCCGAGAGCTTGGACGGGAGAACGCCAAGTCATTTGCTTTCTGGGTAGATGGCGAAAGTGGGTCGACATGACCTGCAGGTTGTGATTTTCGCAAATGGACACCAGTCTTTGGCCGTTGGGATTGGTTCTTTTGTGAGCAGGGTAATTTCCTATAACTTTCTTGTACTTCTGTTCACAACCTAGTTGGGCATTAAGTCACCCAAAAGAAGCTTGACATGGTGTTTGGGGATTTTGTTTAATTTTTCATCCAGTAGGTCCCAGAAATTATCAACTTCGTCTGGATCAGACTTGTTCTTATCGTTTGTAGGAGCATGTGCGTTAACTAGGGCGTAGGTTTTGTTCGCGCATTTAATTGTGAGTATAGACAATCTGTCATTCACAGGTTCGAAATTTGCAACCGATTTAAGGATCTTGGTTCTAACAGCAAACGCGGTTCCAAGCATCACAGCTCCATTGAGGATTCCTCTTTGCGCTTTGCTCTTGAAAAATCGGTAGCCTTCGGATTCAAAAATCTCTTCATCTGGGTACCTTGTTTCCTGTAGGGCCATTATGGATATCTGATTTTCGTGAAGAGCTTTGGTGAGGGTTTTCAGCTTGCCAGTTGGTGTAAGTGAATTTATGTTGAAAGTTCCTAGAAAGGTTTTAGATTTTTGGCCTGAGTTTTTGACTCTTCGGTGTCACGGTTCCGATCCTGTTTGGGCACTAAGCGATCAGTTAATTTCCGATTCACTTGGAATTTTATTATTAATTTTTAAATTTTAATTTTCAATCCTGATAATTTAGTCACATATGTTAAACCCCATATGAACAACCAAGATCTGATTTCACGTCGGTCGGAACACAATAACGGTACTCGAACCGCAACCTTACTTCATGCCGTACTGTTATTAATTTATAGGGAGACCATGTTCTCCCAAGACAAATTTCACATCCCATGGCACCTCGCGGCTGGGAATATCCATCCAGTCCCTGCGAGTGCTAAATTATTATATCCTTCTCATTTGAAGTCCATTTATTTCACTGAAACTCTTTAAACATTTTATTTATTAAACCTCGGTGCGTGGAGTCTTCTGCCACTCATAACACCGGAATATAACATCGACGTAGGCTTCGGTATTCATCTATTTTATCATCAACATCAGTAAGACTCAATTTAATCTCGTGCCGGATTTTTGTCCCGCTAAACTTTCAAAATCAAAAATGGGCTTAACCCACTCTGGGCCTTCAACATAGCGTGACCGTCATATACAAGTGACTCTATCGCTTCTAAACAAATTATATTGAATATTATTGAGCCCAAAATCGTTAAATCAACAAATAATATTAAAATCAAATTTACTGCCTGACTTAAAAGCGTCCACGTGCCCCATGCGATCTCCACATTTAAATTACTTTAACTTGCAATCTCACCAAGCATTATTATTATTATGATTATTTCATATGACCTTCCGTACGCAAACACATCATTCAACTCACTGGCACTTTCATGTATCTGGATTTCTCACAACAACGATACCTAAATACAGTACCTTAATCACCAAAGTGATAGAGAGATAAAAAATATAAACTGGGTTAGTATAAAGAAACCTAACGCTTTAAATGAATTCAAATCAATGCATTGACAACAAGCACACATTAACTGATACATATAATCCATATTTACATTATGTACAAGAAACAAATGATCAAATAATTAATCTAACCCATAATTACGTTAATAAAAATTAGTCCATCCGTCTATCATGGATTCGTGAAGCGATCCAAGCTTTAAGTTCAGTAACCATGATTAATATACACATATCCTGCTCTTATCGCGATAACATCCCCAAAATAAATCAAATTTGGTTACCGGTACTCATCACTCTGTAGAATCCCATATGGCTAAGAGAGATGAGAAACCATGGACCCCCACATCCGTCTACTCGTTCATCTTGGTGGTCGTTATAACACGGATAAAATCACTCCTGAGCGATTACCCATTACGAACACCTTAATGATTACTTTACACAATTTTATACATTAATTTCATTATAGATGCCTAAGACCCATTACACTATCACACATTATTGATCTTCGTTCTGCCCGCACCAGAACTTCGACACTCACAACGACGTGTCTTCTTATTCAATCCGGCGCGATTCGCGATTTTCAACCGGCACTTCCCGAAATATGTCCCGGCTGTCTAGTGTTCGCCGCACTTCGTCGGTTTACTGCTCATGATAAGTTTTGCCGTCTCAGATGAAACTGATTACTTCAGGCTAGGCAAACTGCCTGTTTAAATTGCCGTCGGCTTTTGCCGATAATATATTTTAGTCACTAGAACTTTCTTAGTATACAAGAGCCATCGCAAAAGTTAAACACATTATTACAAATAACACTGCCCATTTCCGTACTCACAATAACTCGTGTTCATTCGGCGCGGAACAGTCTACACAGATTCGTGGCTCTGACTTTCAATGAACAAGATACTGACTTACAATGAGATGAGGTTCGTTTCAGTCAATCGTATTTATAGGTGATGAGCCCTTCCACTTGGTTCATCAGAGGTCGTTCCCGTGAGAGGAGCGGGGGGGGGGGTTCCGTCAATCGGCACTTAGAAGCCGATTTGGACGTTTTTGAATTTATCCCACTTAATAGTCTGATATTAAACACTCTCGTGTCGCAATCTTATTCAAATCCGATCGTAGATTACGAAGATATTACTGGATGCTCTAAACGGCATCTATGTTAGCGTGGTATCTTCTAACCAATAGCAATCCAGCAGTGTTCAATTCCTAGAATTTGGTACCTTAATTGATCAAACTTACAATCAATTAACATGGGGATGACATCTAAAAATTTCCATCTTTGCAATTCGGTGACTGGAGTATTTTAATTATAATTAATTTAGAAAACATCTGGAGTTGAAGTTTCACTATGTCGTATTGGCGCATGTGTGGGGTTATAGAATTTTTGTCATTGGTCAAAACTGCAGTGGGCCTTTTAAATATTTGTTCTTGCTAACTTGACGACTAATATCGCCGGCGGCTCGGGAAAATGTATTGCGACACTTCTTAGTATTGGTGACGTAGGGCGAGCAGCCTTGTCCAGTAATATACCGTCCGTCACTTCCTTGTAGCAATCAACCCCTTTGTGTTGAGTTTTCCCCTTTCTAATTTCGTACCTATTGGGACTGCCATCACGTTTACGAGTTGTTCAGATAAGCCACTTACCTTTCGACATGGAAATACACACTCATTTTACTGGCTTAATTCCACTGGCTCCAACTTGTCGCGTGTAGCCTAGCAAATGTTGAAATCTTTCGCCAGTCCAAGTAATTTCCACTGTGTATTTCATTGTCTCAATATCCACCAATTTATTTCACTATATCAGATCATGATAAATTATGAACCATCCCGCACGGGTACAGTATGTCAAACTAATCTGGCAATCAAGGTTCGTGTCCACATTTCTGTACGATATACGACTCAAACAAACCTCGAATGTATAGCATGTGTGAACACCACTACATGGCTCTATAGTTTAGGGTTAGAACACAGAGAGCGATGTTAAATCAGCTGTGAGTGGACCACCGTGCAGAATTGATGTGACCGGACTTGAACAGCGTCTTATATCAGGATAACCATCGCCCGGGGGAGGGGTATCAGAGAATGCCTCAGAGACTTGGTAGAAGCTCTCTGGAATAATTTCCTTCTATATCGAACTGTCACGAGGTCGGGAGCAGCGTTTCAGCGAGGACGCGAAGCAACCAGTGACTAGTTAAGTACAGTTGTGGGGACTGATGTGTTGTATACAGTAACTGACCACCTGGTGAAGACCGAGCGTAGATGGGATCGAGAAACGAACCACCCACAATATTTCGCGGGAAGATCTTCACCTGTGTAATATCGCATTGATTGGGGGCCACGCGCACTCACGGATGTTCAAAAGTCGACACAATGTGGAACATGCAGCGACCGCCCAGTACGCTGTCAGCAGGAAGGTGACCCGTTCCTTTCGAGAGCCATCGCTATTGATGAAGTTTGAGCCAGGGCGTATGAACCAGAGCTCGAACGTCAGTCAGAAGAGTGTCGACATTCAGGATCTCCGCGAAGGCAAACGTTTCGTCAAAAGTCCTTCCCCCTTTTGTCGGGTATGACGTCAGGATGCGATTGTAGGTCACTTCCGTTTCACATGGCACAACAGTGACAGCAGATTACTGCAGAAACTTCCTGCTGAGGAAGGTACGTCATGTGATCATTAGAGAGAACCGTCCTGAACTGGACGTTGCAAACATTTTTCATTACAATGCAGGACCACATGTAGCAGGGTGTGTACAGCGGCTACTGAAGAAATGGGGATGAGAAGTACTGGAGCAAGTATCGACCTGACACCAAAAGTAAAGGAACCATTTTGTCCTAGACGATTTGTGCCATTGCAAATGCCGTGTGACAATGGACGACGCGTTTCACACGTGGTTAAGCAGATGGTATTCGGAGTCCCCCATATCGCTGGCAGCGTGTTGTATATTACGCTATGGGGGACTACTTTGAGGGTTTTCGGGGTGCATATGTATGCTGTAATGCTATTGTAACAATGAAGCTGTAACATAATTCCAATTACTAAAGCACTAAGATATCACAATGTTGTTTATAGACTCATACGGATGATACCTACCCACATAATTTTCACTGTCCATATCCTTTAATTTGTATATTTCAAATTTTCCATCCGCGTTCGCATTCCCCAAAAGAAATACTGTGACTTATATTCCTATCATCGTATTTTGTAAGTTTTTGATTTGTAATGCCCAAACACTTCATGAATTGAATGTAACCTCGCAGATCTTATATACAACAGTGAAATTATTAATATATAAAATGATAAGCCAATGAATTTAAGGGAAATACAGTTTGATGAGATAACCGACAAACCACGATACCCCTGTTTTGCCGATAAATACTTTATAAAACTGCCTTGACGCTCCAGCAAGCATAGCTGAACTTATTTATTTATTTATTTATTTATTTATTTATTTATTTATTTATTTATTTATTTATTTATTTATTTATTTATTTATTTATTTATTTATCCCACGTTGCACAAAGTTCTTTGTATTTGCAGACATGATGGCCAAATTGTTGTAGTTTACATTGTGCAAAAATCACGACCAACGACCCCTCTAAGTAGACTGTTGTTTCTGTACTGGATATACATGACACTCTCAACGCGAATTGAGAAGCGCGAAGGAATATTAACCAGCTAGCCAAGTGTGTAATTACAGAATATATCATATCGTCATGTTATAGCGTCATACTCGTAAAATCAAGTGAAAAATGTAAGAGAAGTGTGAAGGAATTCCAATAATTTCAACAGAGACGTTGGCAATCAGCCCGAGCTTACAGTAAAGAAATAGCTTATTTTCTCCTCTCTAGAGTTACTTGTTTGTTTGTTCGTCTCACCTCTCGCAGCACTTTCTTCTGAAAACTGTCATTCACATGGTTCTTAGTCAATAACAGCCGAGAGTGAATATGACGATCTTCACTGTCGGGCTAACCTGCATATGAATTCCTGTTCTACCAATTGAATCAACGTCAGAAACACAGCTAATAAGATTAAAAAAGTTAAATTCCACTTTCGGTCGTTAAAGAAATTTTCCATGGTATCCTACTTCAACCCCAGATGTCGGGGTAGTGGGGGTAACTGACATCCCTACCAGTTTTAGCCCTGTAATTACAAATACATCCATCATTACAGATACCACAGGCACTAAGCTGGCAGATTAGGTTACTTCGATGTCCCACGCCACTGAGAGGAAGTAGAAACACCAAAAGCAGTTCCCTGTGCACTCCACTGCAAATGAAGCCGGCATGGTTCGCTGCTTGAGTTCGATACATATCAGTTTTACTGATATATTCATAAACCCAAACAGTTGTACTGTATTTCATGAAGAATTTGTACAGCATTCAAACTGGAATAAATTAATGGAGTATTTTAAGTTTTGTCGTTTTCTTGTTCAATTTTTCAACAGGCTCAATTATCTTCAGGCACATTATTAATGGGGATTATACAAAGAAAGAAAGAAAGAAAGAAAGAAAGAAAGAAAGAAAGAAAGATAGAAAGAAAGGAACGAAGAAAGAAAGAAAAAGAAGGTAGAATTTAGTGAGTCAGGAAAGAGGATTAGTTACGAGTTAATGGTGTTCGGGTAAGGGGATATATTAACGAAGATATAGTAGATTATAGAGCCTCAGACGGCAGCGCGTCGGCCTCTCACCGCTGGATACCGTGGTTCAAATCCCGGTCGCTCCAAGTGAGATTGTGCTGGACAAAGCGGAGGTGGGACAGGTTTTCTCCGGGTATTCCGGTTTTCCCTGTCATCTTTCATTCCAGCAACACTCTCCATTCTCATTTCATAGCATCTACCACTCATTAATAAATCACTTTAGGAGTGGCGACACCATCGTACTAATAGCCTATATGTGCTTCATTCATTCCATCCCTGACCCGGTCAATGACTGAAAAACAGGTTGTAGGTTTTCATTATTCACTTTCATAGTAGATTATAAGGTGTCATTAACAGCTATTAAATGGGGAAGGGCAGAGCGTGAGGTGGGACTACTCATCAGGAAAACCTTAGTACGCAACGTACAGTAGTTCCTGTTAGGTACATATATGAACGAATGGTGTGCATAGATTTAGCGGGTAGAATAGAATTGCTCTGCGGCCGGGCTGGCTTGACGTAAATGTGGGCAGCTTACGTACCAAACGTACGTCACACTCAAAAGAGAGAACGAACACTCTCGCCACGGGACAGGTGCTGTGACGTTCGATTGTGACTACGAAGCTTTCCTCGTACCGTTCAACGAAATGTTATATTGATTGGAGTGCAGTATATAAAATCGCAAGAAAAATCGACTTTTTGAAAATGGTCGAGTTTGATTTATACTGCTCTCGATATTAACAGACATGGTTTTATTTTCCTATATTTACACATTCAAGAAAACTGACAAGTTACAAGTATCGTATTACTAAGTACAAATATACGAGTTTGAAGCGTGCAAGCTACGATTTACAACTGCTTGTATGGGAATGATGTTGTTTCCAATAAGAAAGGTTTCTACAAGTTGCTTTATGTCGCACAGACACAGATAGGTCTTATGGCGACGATGGGATAAGAAAGGGCTAGGTGTGCGAAAGAAGAGGACGTGGACTTAATTAAGGTGCAGCCCCAGCATTTATCTGGTGTAAAAATGGGAAACCATGGAAAACCGTCTTCAGGCCTGTTATTCAGTCAGTAATACGTAATGTATTTACGCATTTCAACAAGTTAAATGCTTCGTTTTGCACAGTGTGTAATGCTATGTGAGTTTCCCTGTTTATCGAGTTTCTGAAATAGGCTATCAGACTGCCATAGACAACAGCTAGCTTCTAAATACTGAATGAGTTTCATTACTAGTGAAGACACACACATTTCTATCCAAGTACAATACCACTGCAAATGCAATAACAATTAGATACCTATGCAGAATATTTTCAAATAAATAATCTAACTGATGTTATTCCCGGTAAACATGATTTGATTTTTGATGAGCTTATCACACCATTTAAACTCAAGCAAAAGCAAGCTGCAGGCTATCCGCTTTACTCCTTAGTATAAGAGGAAACTTTCTAAAGCATACTTCTCTTAAAATATAATAGTGAATATTGTAATCCATTGCATAGGTCATAAAAATATTTTGAGATACCAGTAAACTATTTATTGTAACCGGTAAAAATACGTAAACAGAACATAAATAACTAATTTATTACCGTGTGAGTTATATTGAAAATTGCCTGTCCACTGGTGTAACCGTCCAGGCTTCTCCAGCCAGACTAATTTAATATACTAGCATTTTACGCGATATCACTCGATATCAAGTTTATCCGCCATCGGCAATTATTCGTAATATCATATTTATTCAACGTCATGCATTTGTAAATAAGGCTTTTGCAATCATATTATATAATTATAACATCATTTATTATTTAAATTATTATATTAGGTAGGATTGGAATTCATTATGTACTGTAAATATGGTCAATATGTTGAGACATAGTTGTTGTCATTTCATCTCATATTTGTGTATACGGAAAAGGTTATTCTTATAGCGGGGGAATATTACATGAGTCATTGGGTTAAACTCATGAGCCAAGGCAGTAAACAGCGACCCGCGCGCGAGGCTTGCATACCAGCAGACTACATCATCGCCACGCCTACTGGTCTTGTCAAGAAGAAAGAAGAGGGAGATGATAATGCGATCTACGAATCAGATGCTTCGTTATAAAGAGATCTGAGATTAAGCTGTTACCAAGAGTGGGGAGAGCCCAGTGATATTATCTAATACGGAGTCTCGGATACTCACTCACATCGCTACTTCTGCTGAGAACCTAACTACTATTAGAACTTCTACTGTGAACTTTACTTTGAACGACGTTATTGATTTTGAGACAGTGTGTGGTCTCTCCGAGACATAGTTTTTTTGTACAGTGTGTTGTCGCTTCGACACAGTACTCAGCTGCGGTAATGTTATCGGATCTGCGTGAGACGAAACAAGCTTACGGCTTGTGTTATATTCAGTAAATCTTCTGGACGAAGAACTATGTTTAGTTCAAGTCCATGGAATTTGGTACAAGTCTGTACCGTATAAATAGTATAGCTCAGTTGGATTGAGATTTCTACTAACATGGAAACATTCATATCTCTGAATTTTCTCCTTATACGATCAACGCTGATCAGTTTTTACAAGTATAGGGCCAATGTCTAATTTAAAGACTAGGCAATTAGGGAGTGCTAGTCCAGATAGCCCGTACCACATCAGAGAAGGAAGGATGTCCATGGAGCCAATTCTACATCGAGAAGAAGAGAACGAGTAACCACGGAAAGCAGATGACTTCAACGGAAACTGCAATTGGTGAGCGTCAATTAGATAAAGCAAGCAATAGTAATTTGAGTAACGTAAATTCTAAATCCCTCCACGCTTTAAGGAACTTTTCCGATTCATCTCATTATTTTTGTATAATAAATTCATTTGTATTTTATATTGCGTTAATTTTCTTTCTTAAGCGATACTTAATGGTTAATTATTTAAAATCCTACCCCTGTGATTTAAGTATAAGTCTCTATGCTAGTAAATATAAATTTTGGTTTACAGTTTTGTTTAAAACTGTAACCCTGGCGCCCAAACATCACATAGAGAAATGGGAAACCATGGAATGTTAATTGTTTCTATTTGCGTGGCAATTTGCGGGCAAGCCACATATATTTGATATTCATGTATCCCAAGGTAATAACTTTCGTCTCCTCAAGTGGGAAGCTTAGGGTCGAACAGTTACACTGGAAATAAAGAAATATCACTGTTCTCTTAATATTCAAGTGGTCGTTCACCGTTCATTACCATCACGTCGGCCTCGCTTCACGACCTGTGACGTAACCACAACTTTGCTCTCACTGAAGAGCTCTCAATGATCGCTTGTTCGCTCCACCACTTATGTGCTGTGTGCGCACGGGACGAAAAGCCCAGCGTGAGCACCTCTGTGTTAGAGGAAATAGAATGCGAATCATCTTAGCGTATTCACAGTGTGAGGGAGCAGATTTTCTATGAGACACTGAGTGACATCGTAGTCAGGGCCGACAGCATGGATAGGGCAACTTCCATGCAAGACTAGGAAAATGAAACGATGGATGGGAAAAGGTGATGAGTTAATATGTGGAAATTGTGGTTGCCAGTAGGAATGGACAGAGTTTACTAGATTTATATACTAGTACGGGAATAGCATTTGCGAATTCGTTCTTCAACTTTCTCACAGGGGAGGGTGGGGCATCAAATCTACAATAAATTATTTCATAACTGACATGGAATTCGGACAATCTGTTAGGATCTTGTCGTCATCCGTGGTCATCTTACCGCTGCGGGTAATGCATGGCTACGCCTCCAGAGGGAGTATAACTTCGATTTGACATACCCTGAGTAGCTAAGGTGTCAAGGTATGCTGTATGACCATTGGAACCCCATCTAGCAAATTAACTGTGTATCCTTATCCGTCTGCAGACAGACTTCACTTTCTCTGTTCTAGGCCTTGTGATATTTAGTTTTCTGTAGATCAGACAGTGGTCAGTTCCATATAAAAATCTTCATATACCAGACGTTACAAAACATGTTCCCATAATTTTTTTGAACTGTGTATACTTACCATCCTTTCCATTCCCTCGAGTGAAATTTTACTGCCATCATTGTTGTCCCCAGGAGCTCCATTGTTTGGAACCTCAACAGAAAGATCTACGTTGGTAAGATTTTCGAAATATTCCTTCTATCTCTCTATAATGATTGCTTGGGATCTACAATGACTTCATTTGATTCTCTAAAAAAAATATTCATTTCCCTTTTCTCTCCCTTTCTAAAATATTTCATTACAGCCCAAAATGGATTCCCTGCCACTTGACCAAGCTTTTCTAGGTTGTTACCAAGATCTCCCGACGATATCTTCTTGGACTCTGCAATTATATTACGTCTACATCAGTTCGTTTCTGGAGCCACTTCTGATACGCCTTCTTATGGTTACAAGAATTCGATATTCCACCAAAATGTCCACTTTTCCCATCTTTACGAACAGTTCTTCCTAGGTATTCCCCTGTCGTTTCTACCCAATAGCCCTGTATTGTACCCATTCTCTTCTCTGTCCGGAACCTGCTGATTGTATTTCTTTGGAACATTTCATAAATATTATCCATATATTTCCTCGTCAAGAAGATTGTGTATCCTTATCCGTCTGCAGACAGACTTTACTTTCTCTGTTCCAGGCCTTGTGATATTTAGTTTTCTGTAGATCAGACATTGGTCAGTTCCATATAAAAATCTTCATACACCAGACGTTACAAAACATGTTACCCTATCTTTTTGAACTGTGTATACTTACCACCCTTTCCATTCCATGCTACAGCATGTGTTGGTTGCTGCATACGGTGTTGGCCCTGAATGCTGCGCACTTCAGTTGAACACGCGCTACGCTCCTTCCCACTTGCAGAGTAGCTACGTGCTTCTTGTTGGAGCTCAATCACACTAACGCGATTCTTAAATAATTGTTTATTCCTAAGTCATTCAGGTCCCCGTAAACTTGACAACGCAAATTTATTCAACTGCCGAAACTAAAAGCATGTATTGAGATAAGCTGGATGTGAAAATAAAACCTCATTTAGCCTTGAAAATCGCGAAAGATAATATTACAGATAAATTTAACGACATTTTCTGTGAACGCTATGATAGTTAAAATACCTTTTAAGCATCTTACTTTTGAAGCTTTCCTACATCATAGTTCTTGTCTTGTTGCGATGGTGAAACCTTGGAGTGGTGGAAGATCATACCGACTAATCATTTGTGAACTGGAATCTTCGTGGCTCGAGAGTATCGGCATATACCGTATTAACTACATCTTCAAGTGAAAAATGAACTAATTTAATTTGGTAATATGTGACATTATACTAAAGAAAAAACACACTTTCATCAAGTGGCCAAATTGTTACCCAGTAAACTAGATGAATTAAGTTACCAATCTTTGTAGCAGTAAGAATTTTTACCTTGCCCTCCTCCTACCACGTAGCTCCAGATCAGAGTACTGGAGATATTTTCTCCGTCAAAGCACTTTCTCACGGGAGTAAGCTGGTTGAGGAATCATTCCAGTTACGCCAACGAGAACGGCGATCAAGATGGAATAGTGCGTTAGCCTCAAAACCTCTGATTTTTCCTCGGATTACTTTAAAAAGTCAGTTTGAGGAAAGAAATGAACTCGGATAAGGAAATTTCTACATCCCTGAAGAAGTCAATGAGATGTCAGAATTATTTCCATATCCGTTTCGTACCACTCATTTTATAAACCATTCGCTTTGAGGTAGGTATACACTGTATGAGTGCCAAATTTACTGAACTGTTGTTACGGAAAACATGGCCATGAGTATCACGTTTTTACCGGGCAAGTTGGCCGCGCGGTTTAGGGCGCGTGGCTGTGAGCTTGCCTCCGGGAGGTAGTGAGTTCGAATTCCACTGTCGGCAGCCCTGAATATGGTTTTCCGTGGTTTCCCATTTTCACATCAGGCAAATGCTGGGGCTGTACCTTAATTAAAGTCACGGCCGCTTCCTTCCAACTCCTAGGTCTTTCGTATCCCGTCGTTGCCATAAGACCTGTCTGTGTCGGCGCGACGTAAAGCCACTAGCAAAAAAAAAAAAATATCACGTTTTCGTGTTTGTGAAAGTTGTGTAGGTCTGTGTTCTTGTGGTGCCCAGCTATATTCAAGTGTACTTTTTAAGTTCTAAGTTGTGAACGGCGCCCTACGATTATCATGGCGTGGTTTCCGCTTAGAATGGCTATTGCCGGCGCTGGGAATCCAATTTAAGACACGTGACACGAACATCTTCCCAAAGAGACATTCCTACTACATCAATAGGTGACGTCATAGAATATGTTCCTTACGAAAATGAAGCTACACATACGGAGACATGTAGAAGAGCGGCCATTACGAATATTTGATAGTCTGTGATGTCCATAAAGAGCTCGTAAGAAGGGGTATTCAATCGTATTTACGAAGTAATGAGACAAGAACTTTTAAAATACCAATATTCCATGATCATCATAGCATTAGAAACGTCAAAGCAAAGAGGGTAAACAAAACAGCCGCCAGCTGGCTGGATGTCAGCTAGACCGTCAGGGCAGAATGCCAATTTGGCCTCTTAATACAAAAGAGTTAGCACATTTGCTTACCTCTGGGAAGTCACATATTTGTTTAGATAATCGTGCATCTTCCGTGAGCAAGGGCGACAGTTCGTTCTAGTGGGCTGCCCAGACATTAATGATGTCTCTGGCGCGTGAACCGGACGACTTCTAGTATGTCTTTTAGTACAAGAGTCCGTCTTTCAGTACTCAGCCATGCTTTACTGCCTTAGCTTTTAGTGAAAACAGAAACTAAATGCTGTCCCTCTTCCACATGACTTTCCCTCCTGCCCCTCAAACACCACAAGTGTTAACTATTGTTGTACGTTGGTGTTAAAAAGTTTCGAGCTAAAATACTGGCGCTGGCAGTGTAATTATTCGTTTATTCCAGGATAAGGCTAAGATAGCACCTAATTTAAAATTCTGAGACATCTGTTCCAGTTTCAGGATAACTGCAGTAATTACAGTTACTCATGTTATCATCCTCTTACAATACCATAGCTTGTCAAATAGTTTATTCTCATACAACTACTCGGTGTTGAAAACCATATATATCCTCCGCTACTAATACAAGCCAACAACAACTACAACAACGAGGTGCTTATGACTCTCCACAGCTTCAGTTTCGGTATGGAAAAACTCAGGTGAACGATGGAATAAATGAAAGAATGTGGGTGTTGCCATTGATTTAATTCAGCACAAATTGTGAAGAGTAAAGCTGAATCATTACATGATGGACGGCATGCAGTGTACGAAAAGACATACCTTTACCATGTTTAAAAGTATCAAAAGTAATCCCCTAGTGACTTGAAGAACTACAACTTCTTTTTTTTTTCTAGTTGCTTTACGTCGCACCGACACAGATAGGTCTTATGGCGACGATAGGACAATAGGACAGGGAAGGGCTAGGAGTTGGAAGGAAGCGTCCGTGGCCTTAATTAAGGTGTGAAAATGGGAAACCACGGAAAACCATTTTCAGGGCTGCCGGCAGTGGGGTTCGAACCTACTATCTCCCGAATACTAGATACTGGCCGCATTTAAGTGACTGCAGCTATCGAGCTCGGTACTACAACTACTAAGGAACAGACGTCTGTAACTCCTCTGATTCCGAGGAAACAGTGTGAGGTAGTATGTTTAGGTCACACGCCTGTTCCATGATGTGTACTCGTAGTTGCTTTTACCTCCGTAAATATGAGCAGTTTACAAAACGCTTAAACAATTTCACAATCTGCATAGTTTGAACACAGGTATATTCGTGAATTCGATATGAACCCTGGAACTTCACATCGACAATTTCTGTTTTCTAGTGATGAGAAACAGAGAGACATATGGACAGCGCTGATCAATCACTAAAAATTCAGAAGGTGCAAACTGGCTATTAAAGGTAAGGTGGGAGAACAGTAGAACCGTTATTATAAACAGAATACGTCAACTAATTCTTTTGTATCAGAGGAGACTTGTAAAAGATCTTAATCAGATCTCATAGCCAATTCTATAACTACATACAGCAAAGAGAACATCGACTGAGTTCTTCGTTTGGTGAGGAACACGGTATTCACGTTCTTTCAAGGAAGTATCATAAAAACGTAACGTGAGTTGTACTGCCTAGAACTATAAAATGTAAATAACAGTACACGTAGAGGGTTGGTACAGTAGGTAAGGCTAAGCAAACATCTCACATCGCTTGATAACATATACATTGTCTCTCTCTAGGATGACAAAAAGATTGTGCTACATATTCGAAGAGAATGCGTCTGTAACACTCCGTGCACACACACACACACGAAGGGCAAGCCTTTGGGCCAAGAGAAATGTGTTGCATCCTAATTATGCTTATTTTGATTAATAAAACTTCGTTGTCACAAAATTCTCGTTATAAGTTTCACAATAAAATCCGACATTTTATGTCCAGGAAGCTGATAGTAAATAACCTTAAAGAAAAATGCTCTCTTTTATTACATTCCAGTAATGAGGGACAAAACCGATATTCTGCTAAAACAATAAGAGAAGAACGTGTTTTTTTCACAATTTGCTTTTCGTCGCACCGACACAGATAAGTCCTATGGCGATGATGGGACAGGAAAGTCCTAGGCTCGAGAAGGAAGCGGCCGTGGCCTTAATTAAAGAACAGCCCCAGCATTTTCCTGGTGTGAAAATGGGAAACCACGGAAAACCATATTCAGGGCTGCCGAAAGTGGGGTTCTAACCCACTATCTCCCGTATGCAAGATCACAGCTGCGCAGCCCTAACCCCACGGCCAACTCGCCCAGTAGAACGTATTTTGAGACGTGCCTAACTCCACCTAGTAAAGTGAGCCAGAAAAAGAGTAGTCTCAGAAAACGGTTTCTTAAGGGGTTTATGCTGTTAAATGTTACTGGAGAGAGATTTACAGGATTGTCGTTTAATAGTTTCCTGATCAATGAGAACGATCTGATGAAATAAACAACTGGGACTAGGTGAAACATAATGTAGAAAACTAAATATTTCATTATGCATATTAATAATAATAATAATAATAATAATATCGTGTGGCTATTTCTAGCCGAGTGCAGCCCTTGTTAGGCAGACCCTCCGATGAGGGTGGGCGGCATTTGCCATGTGTAGGTAACTCCGTGTTATTGTGGTGGAGGATAGTGTTCTGTGTATTATGCATATTGTATCCATAAAAATATGAAATTTAACAACACATGATGCTCAGTGATGCAAAAGAGTGCTTCAAAGGGTGGCTAAATTTCTTGAAAATAGAACTCAGAGAATTACAGTAAGTGAAGCATTAGCTATGATCAAGAGGTGGGTTCCCCAAGGCAGTATTATTCGAAGTTCATGTTTTCATATATACGGTATAGAAATTGTACGAGTAATGAAATGGAATCACAGATAAGCCTTTTTGCAGATGACGTTATACTGTATAGATTAACAAATAAGTTGGAGGTTAGTTGCGACTACAAAAGGATCTTGACAATTTTGTGAGATGGACAACAGACTATGGTATGTTGGTAAACGGGATAAAAATTCAGGTTGTAAGTTTCATCAAGAGAAAAAGTCCTCTCAGATTGAATTACTGTGTTAATGGGGTGATAGTACGTCATGGGGTTCACTCTCCAAGTTCCTAGGTGTTATTATGACGAAAGATCTTCATTTCGGAAATCACATTAACGGGGTTGTGAATAAAGCTTACGGATCTGTTCATATGGTTATGACAGTATTTTAGGGTTGTGTTAGGGATGTGAAGAAGAGTGTGTATAAGTCTCTAATGAGATCCCAATTAGAGAATGGTTCCACTGTATGGACCTACAACAGAATTCCTTGATACAATAACTAAAGGTCCAAAGGAAAACAGTACGATTTTTTCTTGGCGATTCCCGACAAAAGAGCAGTGTTAGGAAAATTTTGCAAACTATGGACCAGGAAGATCTGGGAGTATGTTTCGAGCTGTAAGTGGAGGGATAGCATGGAATGACGTTAGTAGACGAATAAGCTTGATTGGAGCATTTAAAAGCACGACAGTTCGTAATATAAAGCTAGAATCCAAGACGATAAATTGGGGCAAATATTCGTTTGTAGGACGATGAACAAGCGATCGGAATAATTTATCAAGAGAAACATTCAATAGATGTCCAAGTTCTTTGAAATCTTAAAAAAAAAGACTAGTTAAACAAGTTAAGGGGAAATTGGCAATGATGACTGATGATTGCTTTACACCAAGTATGCGAGATTTTCAACATGTCGAGTCACGGTACTTATAGTTAAAATTCTACTTTGTTCTGTAGTTCCTGTGACTTCCCTTCGTAGGTTATAAGCACCTAGCTTGGGTGTTAGGGTGCTGAAGAAGAAATTAATCTTAAAATATAAGTCAGGAAAGCCAAGTCTCATTGATATGTTAGCCGCGAAATAACTTGGCATTGCTACTAGCACTATTGGTTGTTGTGGGCTGTTCGGACTTAAGTACCTGGTCGATAAGTCAACCATGAAATCAAATGGAAATTATTTAAAAGTGTGCTGATAGGTAAGACTCTGACCGGAAAACCAAACAGCCCCTCATTCCACAGGCATTGTGAATTCCCCTGTGCAAAAACTGCTACTGTGCTCATCTGCTGAAGATTCAGTCCTAACTCATCCTTTATCTTCTCACTCCTAGTACGCATCTGCACTTCTTCCCACCTGTTTGTACCAACCCTATCAGTCAAGGTCAGAAGAAAGTTCAAACTGGAGGGGAGGTGGATAATTATTTGCATTCTTTAGTACCTGCCAAGCAGGAGGTAACAATTTTCTCTAGCAGTGGTACCTACTTGTAGGTCTCGTCCGTGGCGGTGATGAGTACCTCCGGGGGTGTATAAGGCAGCCACTCGTTCCGCCTCCGCACCAGAGTCCCTGAGCGCCGGGTCTCTCCGAAGTCACATAGCTTGACTCGTGAGAAGTCTGAGCGGAGGACAAGAACATTGTCCAGCTTCACGTCCCTGTGGACCAGCTCCCGCATGTGTAGATGCTCGAGCGCTGACGCTATCTGCAGACACACAGACTATGTTCTAATGAAACAGGAACAGAATCTCCTTAAAAAAGGTCCATTCTAACTTAGGTGTACAAGCACGAAGGAACAATTTATCATAGAGATTTCTTGGTTAATTAAAACAAAGAGATTTGCCCGCACTTTGATAATAAATTTGCTGCATTTCTCTGCTCATAGAACGAGTTAAAATGATAACATTTCTTACAAATTGCCCTAAACCCTGCTTGTCATTTTCTTAACAAAATTGGCATTAATTGGCAAAGTATTGATTCTGCAAGCGTATATTCAAGAGTAAAACTATAAATATTTTATTGTGAAAAATCATGCAGGAGTACAAACTGACGCTGATTCTTCCATTCCGCTTTTGTGTGAGGAAGTGTACAGCCGAAAATGGGAATTATCTATGTTCAGCAACAACTCATCGTTGCATTTACTACCAAATGATTCACAAGGATAAATAGATTTACAAAAATATTAGGCTAACATACACTGAGATTGTTGAAAGGAGAACACAATGAAGTTCATTTCTACCAATAACACGTTTCGTGCGAAGTATTGTTTTGTGAGGACAACACAATCATGGTGCAAAGTTATTTTGGAATTACAAAACGTTTGATATCAAAATTAATGAATTCAAAAAAATGTCTCCGTGACCGACCCATGCACTGACTAGTGAGGTTCGCAGCGGACGTGGGTACAAATGTGGTGCCGTCAACAGCCCACCAGCATTTTCAGTAATGGGATTGCCCGTCTCTTCACCCAGTGGGGTACATGTCCTAACAGTTCTGGTGCGAAACATTTTACTAGAACTGCCAGCTGACCTGTTTTCATTTGACCAGCCCTATACGTTTTAAGAACTCGTTACTGTACTTAACTTTGCAGCTACTTGAAATATTATGGACTATTCCTGTTTCTTGTTTATTTTATAACTGGGGGTAATTCTTATTGTTGGCAAAAGCAACTTTTAAGCCAGTCTCTTAACACCCTTTTTGGTCAATTCACAGTTCATAATTACGATATTTTTAATATACTGTACTTGAACAAAAAAGTATCCGTCTCAGAAAATGCCGCACTATTCTATTGTCTAATATTACGTTATAAGAGAGAGTTTCAGCTTCAGCGTTTCGAAATTTTGACAAATGTCTTGACAAAGTAGCTAACTTTACACTGTACGCTTTGAAAGTTCCTGTGATGGAAATGTTTGTTTCTGGAGAAGCTATAGTTACTTTAGTGGCATTTATCAAGACACGAGCATATCCGGAACCCTTTGAAAGCCCGACCTACTTCACGGTATAATCCTGTAGTCATATGGGAAAAGTTGACTTGTCAGCTTTTGGTGAAAATAGTGTTATGACCATGTTGTGACTTGACAGTCATATATTCTTTCAGTTGGCAAAGAATGGTACGGCTCTCTTCCATAGGTTATTAGAAAAGGCCACTGTCAGTTTATGACATGTCCAAATGGTACAGTTCCTCATACGCCAGAAACTGACAATGTTCTTAACCTGAGTACATGTCATATTTGGCACGTTATTTCAAAATGCTTTCGTCTGTCTTCGGTACAAGTGTGGTGCCGTCAACAGCCCACCAGCTTTTCCCCCTTCAACCAGTGGGATACATGTCCTAACAGTTCTGGTACGAAACATTTTACTAGAATTTCTGCCAGCTGACCCGTTTTTTTCCCGTTAAAAATGTGCAATTGCCATTCTGTGGAGCTGACAACAAAGGCTATTATGTACTTCAGTGTTGGTTGGTTGCTGAGGAGGTGTGAGGTCCAGTTTGTTGGCAGTTGCACTAAAATACAATACATACGTATACGTGGCATCAGTTTTCTTTTCCTGTTTTTGGTGTATATGTTGTATAATACATTTGTACGCCATATGAACAAATTTATAGCTAAGTACATTGGGTAAAATTAAATGCAGAGCCCAAAAAATAATGGAAATGGCTTTAGGTAATTGGGCACTTGAACTAAATGAAGGTAAGTAAAGAAACAATGTAATATTAGCAGTGGCGATGCGTGACGTTTCGAAAAGTGTTACTACACACCTTCTGAGAGTATATTTATCTAAATCGTCCACAATGTCTTTATTTTAAGCATTTTTTCTGAGGGAAATAGAATACATGGCCAACAGTACAGTTTATTCAACTTTGCACAACCACATAACCAATCCAGATCTAAGTACAACGAGTCGCTGTTGTGCCATCAAATGTCTCTGCTACTAACTTTTCACCAAACTGAAATTCTTGTAACTTACCATAGAGATGTTTAGAGAGATAAATAGCAGAACGGTCACCGCTTACATCACCGAATCGCAAAAATTTCTTGAATTTCGCCTTCGGGATTAACATATCTAAATACAGTCGAGAGATGTGCTCTGTTAGAAACGTCTGTACTTCCAAAATAACGGAAATAAAGTTTGCTTTCTTAACCTCGTCTTTAATTTCGCTGGTCATAAAAGTAGCTATGGCGTCAATAATATAATTTTGAATGTCAGATGAAAGTGCTGAGAAAACTGTAGAAGTTTCTAAGTGGTGCCGAAATGTCATCTTTCTTATCAATTAACGTTAGTAACTCCCTGTAGTTCGCCTCTGTGGTGCAGTGATTAGCGTGGTTAGCTGCCACCCCCAGAGGCCCGGGCTCGATTCCCGGCTCTTCCACTAAATTTGAAAAGTGGCACGAGGGCTGGAACGGGGTCCACTCAGCCTCGGGAGGTCAGCTGAGTGGAGGGGATTCTATTCCCACCTCCGCCATCCTCGAAGTGGTTTTCCGTGGTTTCCCACTTCTCGTCCAGGCAACTGCCGGGATGATACCTAACTTAAGGCGACGGCCGGTTCCCTCCCTCTTCCTTGTCTATCCCTTCCAATCTTCCCATACCCCTGCAAGGCCCCTGTTCAGCATAGCACGCGAGGCTGTCTGGGCGAGGTACTGGTGTTCCTTCTCGGTTGTATCCCCGATCCGATGTCTGAGCTCCAGGACACTGCCCTTGAGGCGGTAGAGGTGGGATCCCTCGCTGAATCCGAGGGAAAAACCAACCCTGGAGGGTAAACTGATAAAGAAAGAAAGAAAGAAAGAAAGAAAGAAAGAAAGAAAGAAAGAAAGAACTCCCTGTAATTACCTCTGTTATCAGATTCTTCAGTTTCTCGATGACCACTGAAAAGTAATCCTTGCTTTGAAATATCACACAGTATCTATTAAAGTGCTGATAATATATCTGTTATTTTTACCAGCTCATTATGCCCGTTAATTATCTTTCTGTGAGCTGTACTCTATTCTGGACCTTCCGAACTGAGTCATATCAGCAACAGCGACGATGTGTGCTTGAGCCACCTCATGGCGTCTCTTTAAAACTCAAACTACTGTATATAAAGTGTCCACACCGTTTTTATTCCGAGCATCCTTTCCTGAGGAAAATGGAACAGACGGCCAACAATACAGTTTATTAATTTTTGCAAAACCACGTAACCAGTCCAGACCTATGTACCACAAGTCATGAAAATATCGTACTGTTCTTTTCGATTTCTTGACTAAATTTTTAAGAGAAGGCGTGGGTCTACCTTTTTCAATTATGTTTTCCTTTTCTTCAAAAGTTGTTAACGAGAATGGCGTGTTCATTAAGCTTTCTATTACACATGAATATTCTGGGCCCGCCAACTCACTTATTTTCGAGGTGGAAGTGATAGCACTCATTTTAATGTTTAATGCGTTGTGCAGTTCTACAGGCTATCCTTACCTAACATAAATTCACACTTTAACAAGGAAAGTCACATCGCATTATAATAGATAACAATAATATAGTAATGCACTGTTGAGCGCGGCGGAAAGAACGGACAGTACAGCTCAGCACCGATTTTATAAGCTTTTGTTTCAACTTTCCATTGTGGTAACACGACCGGAGAACGTAGCAGCATATATCTCTGTGTCGAGGGGAGAGGTGCCTTGCTTGGCGCAGGCGCAGTAATACTCGCCTAGCTGTTAGAAGAAATTCAAACGTAACCACTGCATGGAGTGGTAACACCCTCTCGCTCAGCTTTGACGGTGAGAATCTATTGCTATAGAGTTCTCGCGGCACGTCCAGGCGAAGAAACAAGGATATTAAATGTAAGTATTAAAAGAATATCCGATTTTATATTTTCAAACTGTTACAGTGGTAACAGTGGATACTAGCACGCTTCGCCACTATATATATATTCGCCACTATATATATAGTGTCTTCTTAATTTTAAGTTTCGTGTGCTTGTTACTGCATTATTTATGGGATTCACGACTTTGTTCGAGATAGTGAAAATGACGAATATATATCTCAATCTGAGAGTTTAGTATTGGATTAATATTCAGGCGAATATAAATAACCCTAGTCATTCTGATTCAGAATCGAGCGATGATATAGGCCTAGCCGAGAAGAAAGTTAAATGGAATCACCCCCCTGGAGGTAGCTTTCCAACGGCTGCCCCAAGTCCTGCACCTCATATTTAATCACAGATTGTTCTACAGGAAATATTTCTGAACACAACAGTTTCACGAAATGTGGCTGCAGAAGAAAATCTTGCGGTGCATGACTTTAAGTACTGATGAGACCGAAAATGAGAGGATAACTTCCGAAGAACGTGCTGAGCACTATACCAAGAAAATCGCAAAGAGTAAAATGATATAAACAAAGAAAAGTTCAGGTTTACAGTAGACTGCACGACAGGGGAACTTGAAACCCATTGTAGGAACATGTTTTCGTATGAAGTGCAATGTGAACATTAAGGAAGACGATCAGAAGAATATTTTCATAGACTTCTATGATTTAGGTGAATCCAGAATTCAAGATCAGTTCCTAATAGACGGTTTTGAAGCAATTGACAAAACAGCTTGTAAGAAAGGTCGAGGAAAAGGCAAAAAGTGGTCGTTGCGAAAGACTGATAGTGATAACAGTGAAATATTACGTTTCTTTATCAGCTGATAGGAGTGAAGTGTGTAAGAAGTCCTATGGTCATTTTTATGAAATATGGAAATGTAAACGTAACGTAATAATTCAGAAGAAACGAGCCAGTGCCAGTGGTATCATTCCTGATACAGGTGAAGGTACTCATGAACCACCATGGCCTATCGTTAGCCAATACTTCAAGAGCTCCTTGTATTGGTCCAGAGAGTGAGAGTGATGGTGACGATGATAAAGGGAAATGAAAAATAAGATGATGTAGTATTTCAAAGGTTGATGATATACCATAATAAACTGTTACTAATCACAATGATTTTGCATAACTTTAAATTCTGGTTATGTTATTTATTTCAAAATTTTCATCAGATGTGTCAATGATTGTTTGCGTATACCATGTTTCTCGAAATAGTTCAACTGTCAACAAGAAATTTTAATTTCCTTCTGTATAAAAATTAGTGGGTGGACATGTCAGATGGTTGAGAACTTCATTGTATAGAACTGACATGTGCTTTATAAGGTCATGTAGGGCAAAATAATCAATAATTTGTGTTAGGAAGAGCTAGATTCCATTTTCAGATATGTTAGTCTCTTACATATTCAGTAAAATAAGCAATTAAGCCATATCTTTTTTTATAGAACACTTACAAACTTTAAATTTGCTCTCCTGAAAAATTGAATAAAAGAACATATCTGCTTTTGCCATATCACTACAGAATCTATATTAAAATATTAAGAGACGATGTTTTGTGTTCCAGGATACAATATGGTGTACGTTCCAAACTCCCTAAGTTAGAGGATATAATAAATCACCTAAGTCAGCATATACTGTACAAATTCACAGAAAACTTAAATATTTCGAATGTCTTTATAGAAGATTGAGTGGTACAATGACCTGCTACTATTACTACTACTACTACTACTACCACCACGACTACTAAACGTATTACATAGAAATTTATGCAATATTTACAGGATATTCGAATCTATTCATGAACCATCTTGCATTGTTACGGAAAGACACTAAGACTGTTGCAAGTAATGCATTCCAATGATCAGTTCCCCGATTTTAAAACTAATGTTTACTCTATTTCCTATTTCTGCTATCTACCTTCTGCTTTGCGCGAATGATCAGCCCTGCTTTTTGACAAGGCTTTTATAGTCGACTGTCCAACTGTCCCGAAGCTGGCTGATTTCTGTAGGCACTGTACACAGCACAAAACCGTGCTCATTTACTTCTAGTCCACTGTATCTCCCACACAAGTATTTCTATCATTATTGTCACACTACTTCTAGGATTACAATAATTTCTTTAATATTACGAATAGCGCTATTGAACAGTTTGTGCTTTATAAATTACGAATATATCGAACATCGCATTTATGTGACCGCCTCCTGTATGCCCAGCTACGAAATACTCTATTTGCTGTAAGAACTCTTGAAATTGAAAGGGGTCAGTTACTGGTATTTTTCCCACTCAAAATTTAGTATTTAAGGGATACTTAACATTTAATTCTGTTGCAGAGTAGTCACTAATTCTTGAGATTCCCATACAGATATTCTACAACCTGTGACAATAAAGTTCGGTGAATGAAGTCAGAACGGTCGATCCGGCAACACTGGCGATACACAACGCTGCACCTGCGTAGCAGCAGGTTTTGACCACCAGCCCCCAACGTTGTTCAGTTGAGCATCGTGTGTGTGCCGTGTAAGACCTGTTTGCACAGTGCGTGTTCAGTGCGTTGGTTCTGAACTGCGAACGGGAACGTGAACGACCAAAAGATCAATGTACAGTTTTGTTTTAAGCTTGGCAAGACACTGAATGAAACGCATCCGATGCTGGTACGTGTTTACGAAGATCAAGCACTGTCCTTGAAGTGTGTGTACGAGTGGTTCGCTCGTTTTCGAGGAAGACGGGATAGTGTTTCTGACAACCCCCGTAGCGGAAGACAGGCGACCACCATCAGTGACGAAAACATTGAGAAGGTGAGGACATTAATCACGAACGATCGGCGATTAATTGTGCGCATGGTAGCGGATGAACTGCAGATTAACCGTGAATTCGTGCGAAAAATCATTACCTAGAAGTTAGGGAAGAGGAAGACGTGTTCTCATCTTGTGCCACATCACTTGACTGACGATCAGAAGCAGGCACGTTTAGAGGCTTCACAGGATTTTGTCGAAACGGCGGATGCGACACCAAATTTCTTAAACTGTATTGTCACTGAGGATGAAACCTGGTATATCAGGTACGACCCAGAAACGAAACGGCAAAGCATGGATTGGCGTTCTCCGGGATCCCCTCGTCGGAAAATGGTCAGAGCCGAAAAGCCACGCATCAAACTCGCTTTGAAATGAAAGGGATTTGGCGATATTCCTGGCATCCAACGAAACGTGACGAGGTTTTTGAACAACATCCCAAAGGAAGCCTTCTTGCAAAGTTTCCAAGAAATATATCGCCAATCTCAGCAGTGCATAGTTATGGGAGGGGACTATTTCGAAGGACAGTAAGGTCACTGTCGTGCACTGTTCATATATGTTGATGGTACAGGACTATTCACCGAACTTCATTGGCACAGGTTGTATAAATCATTGGGCTTTACAGGTTAAACCTCTAAACTGTTCTTTCCCTGGCAGAAAACTCTACTCCGTGGTCAAATGCACCACCCCTAATTATCTTGTTTACCGTGACTTGGCTATAGCCTCTCCTCGAAGCCTCCCGAGACAAGTTTACGACCAAAAGTTCTAACTCACCTGCAATTGTTGCTGCATATACACGTGACATCGTGCAGCCAGTCGGGTACGGTATCTAGAAGTTTAGCAGCTGCGCTCTATATTATAGTAGTAATGGTATTCCATTGGTCCACAATTTTGCACACATAGCACTTGATGATCCTGACCAATCCATTTTAAACAACTATCTCTGCTCTTACGCACCCAAATAAATACTCTGGCACCTCTAGTTTTCTATCCCTTCTGTATACAATGAAATTGCCCTGAATTACTTCGCTACTATACACATTTTCTCTCAAGCATAATTTCCTACAAATGACAACATCCATATCCACTGAATATGATGAACAAGATTCCAAAAGTCAGTAATTCTGTTTTATACGCTTTGGTAATTTACCTGCAGTGTTCGTAAGGTCTTAACTCCGCAGTATATTATCCGTGGCTGCTCGTTGCACGTCTTCATTTCCACTTGGCAAACACTTCCGGCACCAATCTTCTTTGCCGGCACGTTTTGATGATCCTCTCGTGTATATTTCGTGACCTATACGAACGCCGCCTGTTCACATTCATTCCGTCCCACATGTAGACCGGATCTCCTATTCAGCAATCCGTCTTCACATACATAATGTCAAGCCGGTCATTAATAGCCTTCACCCAGGGTAGATGTACGCCATTTCTTCCCACTGCGCCACTAAGTATAATCCTGGCAATCTTAAACTTCATTTACGTAAGTAGTATAATTGGATGGTTCGGCGACCACCACCTCCTCCGGCTCCCAGAGGCCACCTCCACCAGCACCACAGCCAGAGGCCTCCCAGATGCCTCCTCCACCACCACCACAGCCAGAGGCCTCCCAGATGTCTCCTCCACCACCCGCGGGAAATTTGAATTTGTAAACAAAGCCACGTGCTTTTTGACAGCTATCATCGACAACAACGCATCGCTAACCTCAGTACTGCCATCTTGACGGGCCTAAACCTTAGTTGTGCCAACTTAACCTAACTAGCGCGAGATAAACAAAGCCACGTGTTTTTTGACAGCCACGTGCTTTTTGACAGACAACAACGCATCGCTAACCTCAGTACTGCAATCTTGACGGGCCTAAACCTCAGTAGTACCAACTTAACCTAACTAGTGTGAGATAAACAAAGCCACGTGCTTTTTTGACAGCTGTCATCCGCCATCTTTAAACCACAGAGCACTGTGCTGCCCTCTTTATCGCAGTAGCTGCAAATTCGTCACCTGTCATCGGCAGTGCTGCCATCTTGGCGGGCCTAAACCTTAGTGCTACCAACTTAACCTCACTAGCGTGAGATAAACAAATCCACGTGCTTTTTTGACAGCTGTCATCCGCCATCTTTAAACCACAGAGCACTGTTCTGCCCTCTTTATCGCAGTAGCTGCAAATTCGTCACCTGTCATCCGCAGTGCTGCCATCTTAACGGGCCTAAACCTTAGTGCTACCAACTTAACTCACTAGCGCGAGATTAGAATCGGTAAACAAATCAACGTGCTTTTTTGACAGCTGTCATCCGCCATCTTTAATCTATAGAGCACAGTGGTGTTCTCCTTAGCTACTTACCTTTGAAATGTGGTGGCGGATAATTTGAAAAATGCTTTTTGACAGCAGCCATCTTTAATCTAGAGAGCACCGTGCTGCCCTCTTTAGCTAGATACCTTTGAAATGTGGTGACAGGCAATTAAACATGACAGCAGCCATCTTTAATCAAGAGAGCACCGTGCTGCCCTCTATGTGGTGGCGGCAATTTGAAAAATTCTACATGCTCTTGTTTGGAAACAAACTCACGCGCTTTTTTGACAGCCGTCATCCGCCATCTTTAATCACCAGAGCACAGTGCTGTCCTCTTTAGCTAGATACCTTTGAAATGTGGTGGCGGCAAATTCCACGTGCTCTTGTTTGGAAACAAAGCCATGTGCTTTTTTGACAGCTGTCATCCGCCATCTTTAAACTACAGAGCACCGTGCTGCCCTCTTTATCGCAGTAGCTGCAAATTCGTCACCTGTCATCAGCAGTGCTGCCATCTTAACGGGCCTAAACCTTAGTGCTACCAACTTAACCTTACTAGCGCGAGATTTGAATCGGTAAACAAAACCACGTGCTCTTTTGACAGCTGTCATCCACCATCTTTAATCTATAGAGCACAGTGGTGCCCTCTTTAGCTACTTACCTTTGAAATGTGGTGGCGGATAATTTGAAAAATGCTTTTTGATAGCAGCCATCTTTAATCCAGAGAGCACCGTCCTGCCCTCTTTAGCTAGATACCTGTGGTGGCAGGCAATTCCACGTGACAGCAGCCATCTTTAATCAAGAGGGCACCGTGCTGCCCTCTTTGTGGCGGTGGCAAATTCCACGTGCTTTACAAACTCACGTGCTTTTTTCTGACAGCTGTCATCCGCCATCTTGCATCACAAACCTCAGTGCTGCGCTCTTTAGCTAGTTACCTTTGAAATGTGGTGGCGGCAAATTCCACGTGCTCTTGTTTGGAAACAAAGCCACGTGCTTTTAGACAGCTGTCATCCACCATCTTTAATCAATAGAGCACTGTGCTGCTATCATGCGGGCAATTTCGTCAGGTGTCATCCGCCATCTTTAATCCACAGAGCACCGTGCTGCCCTCTATGTAGTAGCGGGCAATTTGAAAAGTTCTGTTAGCTGTCATCCGCCATCTTTAATCAAGAGAGTACCGTGCTGCCATCTTTAGCTAGATACCTTTGAAATGTGGTGGCGGCAATTTGAAAAATTCTATGTGCTCTTGTTTGGAAACAAAGCCACGTGCTTTTTTGACAGCTGTCATCCGCCATCTTTAATCAATAGAGCACTGTGCTGCTATCATGCGGGCAATTTCGTCAGCTGTCATCCGCCATCTTTAATCTACAGAGCACGGTGCTGCCCTCTGTAGTAGCGGGTAATTTGAAAAGTTCTGTTAGCTGTCATCCGCCATCTTTAATCAAGAGAGTACCGTGCTGCCATCTTTAGCTAGATACCTTTGAAATGTGGTGGCGGCAAATTGAAGAATTCCACGTGCGCTTGTTTAGTAAACAAACTTACGCGCTCTTTGTCAGCTGTCATCCCCCATCTTACATCGCAAACCTCAGTGCTACACCCTTTAGGTACATACCTTTGAAATATGGTGGCGGATAATTTAAAAAGAAAAGTTCTACAGCAGCCATCTCTCGACGCTAATTGCACAAGATGGTAGCTATACATGACTCCTTAAAGGTGCTTATGCAAGATGGCTACTATACATAGGTTCTTATGAGACTCCCTTGGGATGCTTGCGCAAGATAGCGGTTATACAAGGCTCCTTATGAGACGCCCTAGAGATGCTTGCGCAAGATGGCGGTTGCTCTTATGAGGCAGCTTAAGGGTCCTTGCACAAGATGGCTAGAGACGCCCTAAGGATGCTTGCGCAAGATGCCGGACGCAAGATGGCGGCTATACACGACTCCTTATGAGACGCCTTAAGGGTGCTTGCGCAAGATGGCTGCTGCTCTTATAAAGAAAGCTAGCTCAGAGGCTAACGTGTCGTGCTAGTTCGATTCATTAAATTTGGGGCTTAAATGCAAAATGTTAAATATCTCGAAAACGGACAAAATGTTTCTACCTAATACCTAGGTTTGCAATATCAGGAACAAGAAAAACATAGTCTAATGATGAGATCGACGGTTCGATTCCTACTTAGGCCCTTTGGCATTGGCAGCTATCTATTTCTACAAGATGGCGGCTATACATAGCTTCTTATGAGACAGCTTAAGAGCGCTTGCACAAGATGGCTGCTGCTCTTATGAGACGCCCTAGGGGTGCTTGCGGGAGGTAGCAGCGACAAGACGATGACTATACACAGCTGCTTATGATACGGCCTAAAGGTGCTTACACAAGATGGTGGCTGCTCTGATGAAGAAAGCTAGCTTTGCATCGTGCAGGTATTTTTACAGCACTAAACCTCATACCTTTGAAATGTGGTGGCGGGTAATTTGAAAAATTCGACGTGCTTTTTCTTCACAGCGGCTATCTTTAGACAATAGCGGCTATACATAAGCTGTTAAGGCCTCCTCTTATGTCAAGGCATAGCTCTATCGAACAAGTTTAAACCTGCATCGGAATAGCTAGAGTAAGCACGTGCTGCAGTGATGACGTCATTAAGCATGTTTAGACTTGCAAATCACAGAAGAAACGTAACAAGGCTGGAATCGAAAACTGCACTCTATGCCGTTAACTTTATCATGTGATCGGAACATTGATTGAAGTGTTTAGAACACTAAATAAGTAGAACCGGACACTGTACTCGATACAACATGTGTTTAGAACATGTCAGGGGATACCTTTGTTCTAAGAAGATTAGTTTACCGCACATTCCTTGTAGGGCTAATAGGCTAAGGGGCTAATGGGCAAAAGGGCTAATGGGCAAAAGGGCTGAAGGGCTAAAGGGCTAATGGGCTAATGGGCTAAAGGGCTAAAGGAGCAACAACCTCATCGATCGCTATCAGCAAGAACGCTTGTACTTTGTTAAGTGTAGAAAATTAATCTTTATTTGTAAATGGTTTCATGTTCAGAACAAGGAATGGAACCTAGGGGTTACGTCTTACCTAATAAAATCCCCAAGGTGCGATGAGTTACGTTTTTCGAACTAGTGTTTGGAACACTGAACTTTTCAAGATGATAGCAGAGAGTTTAGCAATGTTCTGTTGTTGGATTATAAATTCCGCGCTACAACATGCATAAGGTGGCAGCCTTGAGGTTTACTACCGTAAGGATGACAAGAGTGAGGTTAACAATGTTCCGTTGTTGGATTTTAAATTCCGCGCTATAACATGCATAAGGTGGGAGCCTTGAGGTTTACCGCCGTAAAGATGGCAGCAGTGAGGTTAGCGACGCTCTATTGTCCTTCGAAGTGAGGTTAGGGTTCGTCAAGAAGACAGCTGTCAAAAAAGCACGTGGCTATGTTTACCAAACAAGAGCACGTGGTCGTGACGTCACGGTCACGTAATCAATCCTTAGCTCGACGTCGTTAAGAGCAGCATTAGGATTAGCTATGATTAAAAGTCTTGGGAACAGAGCAGCAGTATGAATTGCCATGTTTCAAAGCGTGTACACATCACCTATCGATTTTACATGCATCAACCATCGAACTAAACTTCATCCGCTAGATCGTGCTGCCATCTTAGCATAACCTATACCCATAAAATTAAAGTACAATGAATAGCCATGTTTCAAAGCGTGTACACATTTCCTATCGATTTTGCATGCATCGACTCTCGTACTAAACCTCTTCCGCTAGATTGTGCTGCTATCTTAGCATAACCTATACGCGTGACCTTAAAGTACATTGAATAGCTATGTTTCAAGGCGTGTACACATTACCTATCGTCTTTGCATGCTACAAATATCGTACTAAACTTCTTCCGCTAGGTTGTGCTGCTATCTTAGCATAACGTATACACATGAACTTAAAGTACAAAGAATAGCCATGTTTCAAAACGTGTACACATTACTTATTGATTTTGCATTCATCGAATCTCGTACTGAACTTCTTCCGCTAGATTGTGCTGCTATCTTAGCATAACCTTTACCCATGAACTTAAAGTACAATGAATAGTCATGTTTCAAAGCGTGTACACATCAACTATCGAATTTGCATGTATCGACTCACGTACTAAACTTCTGCAGGTAGATTGTGCTGCTATCTTTGCATAACGAAGACGCATGAACTTAAAGTACAATGAATAGCTATGTCTCAAAGCGTGTACACATTTCCTATCGATTTTGCAAGCATCGACTCTCGTACTAAACTTCTTCCGCTAGATTGTGCTGCTATCTTAGCATAACCTATACGCATGACCTTAAAGTACAAAGAATAGCCATGTTTCAAAGCGTGTACACATTACCTATCGACTTTGCATGCAACATATATCGTACTAAACTTCTTCCGCTAGGTTGTGCTGCTATCTTAGCATAACTTATACACATGAACTTAAAGTACAAAGAATAGCCATGTTTCAAAGCGTGTACACATTACTTATTGATTTTGCATTCATCGAATCTCGTACTGAACTTCTTCCGCTAGATTGTGCTGGTATCTTAGCATAACTTATACACATGAACTTAAAAGCACAAAGAATAGCCATGTTTCAAAGCGTGTACACATTACCTATCGATTTTGCATGCATTGACTCTCGTACTAAACTCCTTCCGCTAGATTGTGCTGCTATCTTAGCCTAACCTATACGCATGAACTTAAAGTACGAAGAATAACCATGTTTTAAAGCGTGTACACGTCACCTATCGATTTTGCGTGCATCAAATATCGTACTAAACTTCTTGCGCTAGATTGTGCTGCTATCTTAGCATAACCTGTACGCATGAACTTAAAGTTTGAAGAATAGCCTTGTTTCAAAGCGTGTACACATTACCTAATGATTTTGGACGAAACGACTTTCATACTGAACTTTTTCCACTAGATTGTGCTAAAATCATGTAAGTGTGCTGCTATCTTAGCATAACCTATCGATTTTACATTTACGACTATCGTACTAGACTTCTTCCGCTAGAGCATGTAGTAATCGCTTTTGTGTATCCCTAACCCATGTGCACGAACTTAAAGCACAAAGAAGAGCTATATTCTAAAGCGTGTACACATCACCTATCGATAATGTATGTATCGAATATCGTACTAAACTTCTCCTGCTAGAGCGTACGACTATCGCTTGTGTGTGCACGAACTTAAAGCGTAAAGGATAGCAATGTATAAAATTCTTGTAAACAAAGCAGTAGCATTAAGTATAGCCATGTTTAAATGCGTGTACACATCATGTATCTATGATGAAAGCAGTACTAAACTTATTCCATTAGAATGTACAAAGTTCGCATGTGTTTGTGCTGCTATCTTAGCATAGCCTATGTGCATGAACTTAAAGCATAAAGAATAGTTATGTGTAAAAAATCTTGTGAACATAGCAGAAAGTTTACTACGTAGGTGTAGACATTGAACTTTGCATGCTGAGGCAGCATACTACGTGACCGTGACGTCACGACCACGTGCTCTTGTTTGGTAAACATAGCCACGTGCTTTTTTGACAGCTGTCTTCTTGACGAACCCTAACCTCACTTCGAAGGACAATAGAGCGTCGCTAACCTCACTGCTGCCATCTTTACGGCGGTAAACCTCAAGGCTGCCACCTTATGCATGTTATAGCGCGGAATTTAAAATCCAACAACGGAACATTGTTAACCTCACTCTTGTCATCTTAACGGCAGTAAACCTCAAGGCTGCCACCTTATGCATGTTGTAGCGCGGAATTTATAATCCAACAACAGAACATTGCTAAACTCTCTGCTATCATCTTGAAAAGTTCAGTGTTCCAAACACTAGTTCGAAAAACGTAACTCATCGCACCTCGGGGATTTTATTAGGTAAGACGTAACCCCTAGGTTCCATTCCTTGTTCTGAACATGAAACCATTTACAAATAAAGATTAATTTTCTACACTTAACAAAGTACAAGCGTTCTTGCTGATAGCGATCGATGAGGTTGTTGCTCCTTTAGCCCTTTAGCCCATTAGCCCATTAGCCCTTTAGCCCTTCAGCCCTTTTGCCCATTAGCCCTTTTGCCCATTAGCCCCTTAGCCTATTAGCCCTACAAGGAATGTGCGGTAAACTAATCTTCTTAGAACAAAGGTATCCCCTGACATGTTCTAAACACATGTTGTATCGAGTACAGTGTCCGGTTCTACTTATTTAGTGTTCTAAACACTTCAATCAATGTTCCGATCACATGATAAAGTTAACGGCATAGAGTGCAGTTTTCGATTCCAGCCTTGTTACGTTTCTTCTGTGATTTGCAAGTCTAAACATGCTTAATGACGTCATCACTGCAGCACGTGCTTACTCTAGCTATTCCGATGCAGGTTTAAACTTGTTCGATAGAGCTATGCCTTGACATAAGAGGAGGCCTTAACAGCTTATGTATAGCCGCTATTGTCTAAAGATAGCCGCTGTGAAGAAAAAGCACGTCGAATTTTTCAAATTACCCGCCACCACATTTCAAAGGTATGAGGTTTAGTGCTGTAAAAATACCTGCACGATGCAAAGCTAGCTTTCTTCATCAGAGCAGCCACCATCTTGTGTAAGCACCTCTAGGTCGTATCATAAGCAGCTGTGTATAGTCATCGTCTTGTCGCTGCTACCTCCCGCAAGCACCCCTAGGGCGTCTCATAAGAGCAGCAGCCATCTTGTGCAAGCGCTCTTAAGCTGTCTCATAAGAAGCTATGTATAGCCCCCATCTTGTAGAAATAGATAGCTGCCAATGCCAAAGGGCCTAAGTAGGAAGCGAACCGTCGATATCATCATTAGACCATGTTTTTCTTGTTCCTGATACTGCAAACCTAGGTATTAGGTAGAAACATTTTGTCCGTTTTCGAGATATTTAACATTTTGCATTTAAGCCCCAAATTTAATGAATCGAACCTGCACGGCACGTTATACTCTCTACCATAGCTAGAATTGATCATGTTGCGAAGACTTGCTTCAATACAAGCTAAGACAGAGCGAATGCCAAAAGGCCTAAGTAGGAACCGAACCGTTGATCTCATCACTAGACTATGTTTTACTTGTTCCCCATACTGCGAACCGAGGTATTGGGTAGCAAAATTTTGTCCGTTTTGCTCTACGATAAACCGTTTTCGAGATATTTAACATTTTGCTTTTAAGCCCCAAATTTAATGAATCGAACTAGCACGACACGTTAGCCTCTGAGCTAGCTTTCTTCATAAGAGCAGCAGCCATCTTGCGCAAGCACCCTTAAGGCGTCTCAGAAGGAGTCGTGTATAGCCGCCATCTTGCGTCCACCATCTTGCGCAAGCATCCTTAGGGCGTCTCTAGCCATCTTGTGCAAGGACCCTTAAGCTGCCTCATAAGATCAACCGCCATCTTGCGCAAGCATCTCTAGGGCGTCTCATAAGGAGCCTTGTATAACCGCTATCTTGCGCAAGCATCCCAAGGGAGTCTCATAAGAACCTATGTATAGTAGCCATCTTGCATAAGCACCTTTAAGGAGTCATGTATAGCTACCATCTTGTGCAATTAGCGTCGAGAGATGGCTGCTGTAGAATTTTTCTTTTTAAATTATCCGCCACCATATTTCAAAGGTATGTACCTAAAGAGTGTAGCACTGAGGTTTGCGATGTAAGATGGGGGATGACAGGTGACAAAGAGCGCGTGAGTTTGTTTACTAAACAAGAGCACGTGGAATTCTTCAATTTGCCGCCACCACATTTCAAAGGTATCTAGCTAAAGATGGCAGCACGGTACTCTCTTGATTAAAGATGGCGGATGACAGCTAACAGAACTTTTCAAATTACCCGCTACTACAGAGGGCAGCACCGTGCTCTGTAGATTAAGGATGGCGGATGACAGCTGACGAAATTGCCCGCATGATAGCAGCACAGTGCTCTATTGATTAAAGATGGCGGATGACAGCTGTCAAAAAAGCACGTGGCTTTGTTTCCAAACAAGAGCACATAGAATTTTTCAAATTGCCGCCACCACATTTCAAAGGTATCTAGCTAAAGATGGCAGCACGGTACTCTCTTGATTAAAGATGGCGGATGACAGCTAACAGAACTTTTCAAATTGCCCGCTACTACATAGAGGGCAGCACGGTGCTCTGTGGATTAAAGATGGCGGATGACACCTGACGAAATTGCCCGCATGATAGCAGCACAGTGCTCTATTGATTAAAGATGGTGGATGACAGCTGTCAAAAAGCACGTGGTTTTGTTTCCAAACAAGAGCACGTGGAATTTGCCGCCAACACTTTTCAAAGGTAACTAGCTAAAGAGCGCAGCACTGAGGTTTGTGATGCAAGATGGCGGATGACAGCTGTCAGAAAAAAGCACGTGAGTTTGTAAAGCACGTGGAATTTGCCACCGCCACAAAGAGGGCAGCACGGTGCCCTCTTGATTAAAGATGGCTGCTGTCACGTGGAATTGCCTGCCACCACAGGTATCTAGCTAAAGAGGGCAGGACGGTGCTCTCTGGATTAAAGATGGCTGCTATCAAAAAGCATTTTTCAAATTATCCGCCACCACATTTCAAAGGTAAGTAGCTAAAGAGGGCACCACTGTGCTCTATAGATTAAAGATGGTGGATGACAGCTGTCAAAAGAGCACGTGGTTTTGTTTACCGATTCAAATCTCGCGCTAGTAAGGTTAAGTTGGTAGCACTAAGGTTTAGGCCCGTTAAGATGGCAGCACGGTGCTCTGTAGTTTAAAGATGGCGGATGACGGCTGTCAAAAAAGCGCGTGAGTTTGTTTCCAAACAAGAGCATGTAGAATTTTTCAAATTGCCGCCACCACATAGAGGGCAGCACGGTGCTCTCTTGATTAAAGATGGCTGCTGTCATTTGGAATTGCCTGTCACCACATTTCAAAGGTATCTAGCTAAAGGGGGCACCACGTTGCTCTCTAGACTAAAGATGGCTGCTGTCAAAAAGCATTTTTCAAATTATCCGCCACCACATTTCAAAGGTAAGTAGGTAAAGAGAGCACCACTGTGCTCTATAGATTAAAGATGGCAGTACTGAGGTTAGCGATGCGTTGTTGTCGATGATAGCTGTCAAAAGCACGTGGCTTTGTTTAGAAATTCAAATTTCCCACGGGTTGTGGAGGAGACCTCTGGGAGGCCTCTGGCTGTGGTGGTGGTGGAGGAGGCATCTGGGAGGCCTCTGGCTGTGGTGGTGGTGGAGGTGGCCTCTGGGAGGCCTCTGGCTGTGGTGGTGGTGGAGGTGGCCTCTGGGAGCCGGAGGAGGTGGTGGCCGCCGAACCATCCAATTATACTACTTACGTAAGCTACACTCGCTAGTTCAAAATCCTGTCCTGGTACGTGCTCTATTGACACCTATCTTCTCAGATCATTACTTCTCACGTGAAGCACTAACAGTTGTACTTTGTACATCGTCACTATCTTCCACTCTTTCAGTTTTCTGAGCCAGCTGATCAATTATTGTTCCAGGATAATACTGCACCATTTCAGCAGTTCTTCTCCAGCGTATTACCGAGTCACCCATGATGAGCACGTGACGTATATTTTACACTGTTGAAACACTTTTCTCCCCTGAGTCTACAATCAATCAATCAATCAATCAATCAATCAATCAATCAATCAATCAATCAATCAATCAATCAATCAATCAATCAATCAATCAATCAATCAATCAATCAATCAATCAATCAATCAATCAATCAATACTGATCTGCATTTAGGGCAATCGCCCAGGTGCCAGATTTCCAATCTGTTGTTTTCCTAGCCTTTTCAACTCTCTTGGTGCCAGGCTGTAGTGCGAGCATCCGCCCTTTAAATTGCCAGAGCCGATCTAGTCGGCGGTTAATAATCCATTCGGAAGTTGCCAGAGCCAATTACATCGGCCGGCTTAAAATTCTGTGATATACGTAATTTTGAGGCAACCTCTAGTGACGTGCATACTTTTGTTACAATCTGTAGTAAAGGGGCTACACGTTATTGTGTGCCTGGCCTTGCTTTGGCAGTTCTAAGAGGGTGTTATACCTTTCACAAGAGTCGTTTCCTGTGTTTACAAATACCGCTAACCGGTCAGTAAGAGATTGCTCCTTGCAGTGAGTGGATTTGTGACAGGAAAATGGCATGTTATTCACGTGATAATTTTTCAGCAGGTATTGATTACAATAAATTAATGCAGTATTTAGAACAGTGCGAAGTTAACGCTGATGATTTATCGGATAGCGATAGGGAATTTAGTTCAGAGAGTAGCGACGAAATTATACCGGACACGTCCACGGAATCACCGCAGCTAAAGAAGAGACGTTTAATTGTGTGTAACAGCACTAAAGCTACTCTGAATATGGTGGTAGATGAAACTAGTGATAACGAATATGATAATGTCTCTGGAGAACATTTTGTGTAAATTAGTCCCAATGAACCCGACAACATTCCTCAAGCTCCTGCCTCCTTCAAGGAAGTTCTTGGACCTAAACATGCCCTACCGTCTGATTATCCGCCCATATCACACTTCAATTTACTTTTCACTTACTCTCTGCTAAAGCAAAGCTTATAGTCACATATAGTCCTCTAGTATTACCTAAATGCCGGTTTCCGCGGGCCAAGTGTAGCGTGCCTACCTCTCACCCGGAAGTCATGGGTTCGATTCCCGCCCAGGTCAAGAATTTTCGCCTGGTCCTGAGGGTTGGTTCGAGGTTTACTCAATCTAAGTGACCCTAAGTGATTGCAATTGAGGAGATATCTGAGGGTGAGAGGGCGACCCCGGTCTGGAAAACCAAGAACAATTACTGAGAGTATCCGTCTCACTGACCATGATTCATCTCGTAAACTGCAGGTACCGAACTGATCAGCGGTCGCTTAGTAGGTCAAAGCAAATCACGGCTTTGGTGCCATACATTTCTTAATTTCGTAAATTCTGTTGTATTGTAAAATTATTTTTCTAATATATACTACAACCGAAAACGAGAAACTATTTTTTCTGAAAACAAAAACTATAACATCAACTACTATTTTTTTACTTATTTAATAATTCAGAATTATTTTAATACTGTGTTGTCCGCACGTAGGAAATTTGTTGTCAGTATTTGCCAAACATCGATACATACACGCGAATTTTATCGGTGAGTAAAATTGTCTTGTTTTTATTAGTGACATATGTTTGAATTTTTATTTTTTACGTTTTTATTTTCTCGTTCAAATTAGTTATTCTATAGAATTGTATTTAGAAATACATTATACATAATTACGTATATTCTTTTGTATCGTAAATTATGTTTTCAAAGTAGATATTGAGGGAGAAAGTGCGAAAATATTTTTCTCTTCCTAAAAATAAACGTTTTCGACAACTATAAATCGACAATAAAACGTCTTTGACTCTTTATATCACTCCAAATCAGTTTCTTATTCTACGTAGTCAATATGTAGAAAATTTCATGCTGGTATTTGCTTTACACCGGTAGATATACGCGAATTTAAAAATACATGTATTTCCACTGAAAACGGCCTGGCACTTTACAGTAGTAGAGTGAAGCCGGAGCTCTGGCCTCTTCCAGCTGATGGGGAGCGGCCGACCAGATCGGCTCTTGGCTCCAAGAGGGTTAAATGATTACAAAGAAATTGGAAATTTATTGAACATCTCCCTTGATAAGTTATTCTAATCCCTAACTTCCCTTTTTATAAATGAATATTTGCCCCAGTTTGTGCTATTGAATTCCAACTTTATCTTCATATTGTGATCTTTCCTACTTTTAAAGACGCCACTCAAAATTATTCGTCTACTAATGTCATTCCACGCCATCTCCCCGCTGACAGCTCGGAACATACCACTTAATCGAGCAGCTCGTTTTCTTTCTCCCAATTCTTCCCAGCCCAAACTTCGCAAAATTTTTAGGCTATTCTTATGTCGGAAATCACCCAGAACAAATCGAGCTGCTTTTCTTTGGAATTTTTCCAGTTCTTGAATCAAATAATCGTGGTGAGGGTCTGGTACACTGGAACCATACTCTACTGTAGTTGGGGTCTAACCAGAGACTTATATGCCCCCTTCTTTACACCCTTACTACAACCCCTAAACACCCTCATAACCATGTGCAGAGATCTGTACCCTTTATTTACAATCCTATTGATGTGATTACCCCAATGAAGCTTTCACCCCATCAACGCAGTAATTAACACTGAGAGAACTTTTCATATTTGTGAAACTCACAACCTCACTTTTATCCCCTTTTATCATCACACCATTGCCTGCTGTCTATCTCACAACATTATCGAGGTCATGTTGGAGTTGCTCACAATCTTGTAACTTATTTATTATTCTATGCAGAATAACATCATCTGCAAAAAGCCTTACCTCTGATTCCACTTCTTTAGTCATATCATTTATATATACACTTAAGAAAATGGAAATTGCAACACCATGAAGGCATTGGTCGTTTGTGTTGATTGTCAAGACATGGAACGATACCACATAGGTATGTAAACGATCAAAATTTCAGACCCATTGGGTTGTTGCTAGAGGTCTCCCCAAGTGATTGGTCGCGGAGGAATCAACTCCAGTATACGGACGCTGGTGTAGCGTAGTTGACTTGCAGTCTGTGCAGTGAAGTGTTCCCCGTCAAACATGCCTCGACGACAGAGAAGAGCACGCTATCAACAACTGTTGCCGTTTGAGAGGGCTGGGATAATTGGGCTGTGTGAGGCTGGATTATCGCTAAGGACTGTCGCTGGACGTGTTGGCCGACAGGCATCTACGGTACAACTGTATGGCAGCAGTGGTCAAATGAAGGTACCCACACTCGTAGACCTGGCACAGGCCCAGCGCGACGGGCAACTGTGAGAGAGGATCGCTGCATCATTCGGATGGTCCGGATGGAAACCCATGCAACAGCAGCGCGAATTCGAGCAGCTGTGGCACCCATGTTACACAACAAACAGTTGGTAAACGCCTGCGGGCAGCTGGCTTACGAGCCCGTGTCCCTGCAGGAGGTGTTCCATTGACCCCACAACAGCGACGTGTTAGGCTGGCCTGGTGTCGAGAAAGATCGACGTGGGTCGACGAATGGCATAGGGTCGTCTTTAGTGATGAATCGTGCTTCTGTCTTGCCCACAGTGATCACCGGAATCGTTTGCGCCGACGTACCGGGGAGAGGGGCCGCCCAGTTCTTATTGTCAAGAGGCACACAGGGCCAACACCAAGCATGGTCTGGGGAGCTATTGGCTTTGTGAAATCACAATTAGTGCTTGTTGAGGGCACTGTGACTGCTCGACAGTACGTTGATAGGGTACTCAATCCAGTGGTTGTCCCTATGATGGCGAACATTGCTAATGGGGTATTTCAGCAGGACAATGTCCGGGTTCACACTGCACGCCTCTCCAGAGAAGCTCTCCACGACATCACAACCTTAGAATGGCCCGCCAGTTCCCCGGACCTCAGTCCTATTGAGCATGTGTGGGACATGATGGGTTGACAACTGGCCAACCGTTTTCAACCACCCACAACTCTGGAACAACTGACCCATGCAGTGCAGCAAGCATGGGCCACAATTCCTCAGGAAGCGATCCAGGGCCTTATTCACTCCATACCTCGACGAATTCATCAATGTATTGCAGCTCGTGGTGGGCACATCCTGTATTGATTGTTGTCCAAACTTGCGGTCAGAGGGACCTGAAAGTATAATCATCGAATCACAACCGAACACTCGTCCTGCATGTTCAATTGCAGCAATGTAGCATCACTCCTTCTGGGTGTTGCAATTTCCATTTCCTCCAGTGTATAAGAAGACATAAAGGTCCAATAATACTGCCTTGAGAAATTCCCTGCTTAAATATTACAGGGTCGGATAAACCTTCGCATACTCTAATTCTCTGAGATCTATTTTCTAGAAATACAGCAACCCATTCAGTCACTCTTTTGTCTATTCCAATTGCACTCATTTTTTCCAGAAGTCTCCCATGATTCACCCTATCAAATGCTTTAGACAGGTTAATCGCGATACAGTCCATTTGACCTCCTGAATCCAAGATATCTGCTATATCTTGCTGGAATCCTACCAGTAGAGCTTCAGTGGAATAACCTTTCCTATAACTGAACTGCCTTCTATCGAACCAGTTATTTATTTCGCAAACATGTCCAATTTAATCAGAAAGAATGCCTTCCCAAAGCTTACATGCAACGCATGTCAAAATTAATGGCCTGTAATTTTCAGCTTTATGTCTATCACTCTTTCCTTTATACACAGGGGCTACTATAGCATTTGGTATAACTCGTCCATGCAAACAATAATCAAATGAGTATTTTAGATATGGTACTATATCCCAACCCACCTTGTGTGTAGTATATCCCCAGAAATCTTATCAATTCCAGCCGCATTTCTAGTTTTCAACTTTTGTATCTTATTGTAAATGTCATAGTTATCATATGTAAATTTTAATACTTATTTAGAATTAGTCACCTCCTCTATCTGGACGTTATCCTTGTAACCAACAATCTTTACATACTGCTGACTGAATACTTCTGCCTTTTGATTCCCGAGAACACCGTTTAGAAATACATTCTGCCTGTACGCAGAAAGTTTCTTCGAATTCTACAATATTCATTTTAAACTACTCTGTCTCCAAGTATCTGACTTCTTCATACACTGACTGACAGAGCAAATGCAACACCAAGAAGGAGTGGTCAGAACTTTATGCCAATTGCAGGGTAAACTGACGTCACTGAGGTATGCTCATGATGTGAAATGCGCCGCTGTGCTGCGCACGTAGCGAACGATAAATGGGACACGGCGTTGGCGAATGGCCCACTTCGTACCGTGATTTCTCAGCCGACAGTCATTGTAGAACGTGTTGTCGTGTGCCACAGGACACGTGTATAGCTAAGAATGCCAGGCCGCCGTCAACGGAGGCATTTCCAGCAGACAGACGACTTTACGAGGGGTATGGTGATCGGGCTGAGAAGGGCAGGTTGGTCGCTTCGTCAAATCGCAGCCGATACCCATAGGGATGTGTCCACGGTGCAGCGCCTGTGGCGAAGATGGTTGGCGCAGGGACATGTGGCACGTGCGAGGGGTCCAGGCGCAGCCCGAGTGACGTCAGCACGCGAGGATCGGCGCATCCGCCGCCAAGCGGTAGCAGCCCCGCACGCCACGTCAACCGCCATTCTTCAGCATTTGCAAGACACCCTGGCTGTTCCAGTATCGACCAGAACAATTTCCCGTCGATTGGTTGAAGGAGGCCTGCACTCCCGGCGTCCGCTCAGAAGACTACCATTGACTCCACAGCATAGACGTGCACGCCTGGCATGGTGCCGGGCTAGAGCGACTTGGATGAGGGAATGGCGGAACGTCGTGTTCTCCGATGAGTCACGCTTCTGTTCTGTCAGTGATAGTCACCGCAGACGAGTGTGGCGTCGGCGTGGAGAAAGGTCAAATCCGGCAGTAACTGTGGAGCGCCCTACCGCTAGACAACGCGGCATCATGGTTTGGGGCGCTATTGCGTATGATTCCACGTCATCTCTAGTGCGTATTCAAGGCACGTTAAATGCCCACCGCTACGTGCAGCATGTGCTGCGGCCGGTGGCACTCCCGTACCTTCAGGGGCTGCCCAATGCTCTGTTTCAGCAGGATAATGCCCGCCCACACACTGCTCGTATCTCCCAACAGGCTCTACGAGGTGTACAGATGCTTCCGTGGCCAGCGTACTCTCCGGATCTCTCACCAATCGAACACGTGTGGGATCTCATTGGACGCCGTTTGCAAACTCTGAAACTCTGCCCCAGCCTCGTACGGACGACCAACTGTGGCAAATGGTTGACAGAGAATGGAGAACCATCCCTCAGGACACCATCCGCACTCTTATTGACTCTGTACCTCGACGTGTTTCTGCGTGCATCGCCGCTCGCGGTGGTCCTACATCCTACTGAGTCGATGCCGTGCGCATTGTGTAACCTGCATATCGGTTTGAAATAAACATCAATTATTCGTCCGTGCCGTCTCTGTTTTTTCCCCAACTTTCATCCCTTTCGAACCACTCCTTCTTGGTGTTGCATTTGCTCTGTCAGTCAGTGTATTTTCAGTGGTGTCGCTGACTTCGCAGAGTCACTTCATTCAGCCAAAACCAAACTATTCAAAGCACATCACGTGCTGTGGGGCACCTGCTTTTCAAATGTGCATCAAAATATAATATTTTATGAAAGCAAAATTGAGGATAACATTGACATTTCAATAAAATGCTACCTTACCTTAGAAATGTGACTCCCTAGGCGCCAGATGAGGATATTTTCCTGAGGATGGAACTGTTCGCATGAATGCTTCTCAACACTATTTATTAGCTAATTAGTTTCTGAAGCTGTACAGTCACAGTTAAAATGTAATATTTTGCAAACATTTCAAACTTTCTGCGGTCATTCTGCCTCTTTCTGTTCTCCAGCAGAGAAGACATTTTTTACACAATCTGATGTTCCAGGCAAACACGGTAAGTTTTCCTTCGTTTTTAGGCGATTTGGAGTAATAACATCACCGTCTGATTAACTGAACATTTTGAACCATTTCTATGACAATTTCAAGAGTGTCAATTTATCCAATTTGTTAGAATTTAAATTAATTATCTTATTTGCTGAAGTCACTTCATCGAACAAGTCTATATCGGTTTCTAAATTATAATGAACTTTTGAGCTGATCTTATTGGCTAAACTATCTACATCCGACCACGATAAAGTGTTGTTTGTTGTCCAGTTGAATTCGATAGATTCAGAATAACTGCTTTCCAGCTACAGGTCCGTATATGAAATACCAGTACCGAAGAACACAGTCCAAACATTTCAGTCAAATATACCTCAAATTTACAAATTAATACTATAAATTAAAAAGTGTCTAAGTGCAAAAAGGTAAAAATTTTAGTTTTTTTTTAGTTAAAAGGGGTCTATGTAACAACCCAATGCATGTGTAAAAAGGCTTGCAGCGAAAAAGCTGGATGAGGACGTTTTTTAGAGCAACCTAAAAATGGAGCTGCTTGTATCAACAGTACTACCGAGCAAGTTGCCGTGTGGCTAGGGTCACGTGGCTATCAGCTTGCATTCGGGAGACCGTGGGTTCAAATCCTCCCACCCTTAGGTGCTGGTAATGTCTATTCATTTACATAATTTAACTAGTCCTATTTTCTTTTATCAGTCTTGAAGATGGTTCGTACATATTACAGAAAGACAGGGAAAGGTAAAACTAGTCATGATGTAATGCAAGATGCTGTACAGGAAGTTCTGAATACTGGAATGTCGGTTCGCCAAGCAGCTAAATCTCATTCGATACCTTACCCTATTCTTCGACGATACGTCCAAAAAATGAAAAGTGATTCCGATGGATGATTGACACCAAACTATGACAATCGTAAGGTATTTACTGCGGAACAAGAAAAGGAATTAGTGGAGTATTTTTTGTATTCTTCTAGGATATGCTTCGGCGTTGACACCAAAATATGCCGGCGCTTAGCGTGTGAGATGGCTGTGAAAAATGGTCTGACAATTCCAGGGAACTGGAATGAGGGAATGGCAGGTGTGGACTGGTTATATGGGTTCATGAAACGAAATCCTAGTTCAAGTATCCGAACCCCAGAAGGCTGCAGCTTGTCCAGGGCAACGTCTTTTAATAGGTATAATGTTTTGACTTTCTTCAACAACTTGAAAGAACTGTACCGGAGATATCCTGAGTTTACTGATGGTACCAGGGTCTTCAGTTTAGATGAAACCAGTACCACAACTGTACCAGAGAGACTTCCAAAGATTGTGGCACAGAAAGGAACCAAACAGGTTTCTGAAGCTACTAGTGGTGAACGTGGTGTCTTGGTCACCGCCTGCTGCATAATTAGTGCGAGTGGTACTTTCTTGCCCCGAGCAATGGTATTTCCTCGAGTACATTTTAAGCAACATATGACAAGTAGTGCACCAACAGGCACCCTCGGATTAGCTACAAAGACTGGCTGGATGAACAGTGAACTCTTTGTGGATGCCATGAAGCATTTCATTCATAAATCCAGTAGTAGCAAAGATAATCCTTCACTTCTGATTTTAGACAATCACGAAAGCCATCTGTCTATTGACGTGTTAGATTTAGCAGAGGCAAATGGAGTTCTTATGCTGACTATACCCCCACATACCTCAAACAAACTGCAGCCTCTAGATGTGGACGTGTTCTCTTCATTCCAGGGAAGTTATTACCCAGCACTTAATTCCAAACTCCTACAAAGTAAGGGTATTCCTCTTACAATTTACGATGTAGCTGCATGCGTTAAAATTGCTCACGACAGATCTATGACAACCTCTAACATATGTTCTGCCTTTCAAAAAACTGGAATTTTTCCTTTTGATAAAGACATATTCACCGATGAAGATTATATGGTCAGTGAGCTGACAAACAGAGTTAAGGAAAATAATGGAACAACGTCAGATGCTAATTATGGTAGTGTTAGCCTTTCACAAGATCAGCAGCAAACAGGACCACGTGTAGTGAAAGGTAGGCCTTCTCAAACATCTTTTCCTAAAGGATTTTCTCCAGAAGTAATTCGAGGATATCTAAAAGCTGAGAACAGAAAGAAGAGCAGTAGGCCTAAACGAAAGAAAGGACGAAGATTAATTGCAACTGATACGCCAGAGAAAAAATTGTTGAAAGCCACAAAACATCACATAAAAAAGGTCAAATGGAAGCTTTATGAGCAGGAATCCGAGGAAGAGGACAGTGAAGTTCAGTACGAAGAGAGCGATGCCAACCTGGATGAGTTTGATGAATCCGAATACAATTTTGAGGATTTGGACAAATCTCCAGAAACAGATGATTTTGTTCTGACCAAGTTTGAACTGAAAAACAAAAAGTATGTTTACTAAGTAGGGAAAGTATTGAAACCGAAGGATGATGCAGGCGATTATCAGGTGACATTTTTGAGAAAGAGTGAAAAAATGGGTGGAATGTTCTTTTTTCCTCAGGTAAGGGATGAGGTATCTATTCTGCTGCCAAAACCTACTGAACAGGGGTTGAGAAAGAGACAAAAATCATACTTCAAATTTGGAATTAACTTCCAGTCCATAGAAGTCCGTTAATTTCAAATGTGTATGCGTGGTTGAATGCCTATATACTTAGTCATGTAATTTATAAGAGGATTGTATGCGAAGATTACGTTAAATTTGAAAATAACTCTGTAATTAAGTTCTTCTAATGAAACTCTGTAGACTGGTTCGTGGTACCCCCAAGGGTGGGGCAGAATGAACCACTTACCTAATTTTATTTAAAGACATGCAGCTTAGAAACTACTATTCATAGTATATTAATATAAGGGCATTTGCTACTTGAATGATTGAACTTAAAAACGGGGAAAACCGCAGGTCTGTATTAAAATTACTGGATGAGTAGCAGTGAAAAATATTTTTTCCGGTTCAATGTGCCCCACTCTCCCCTAAATAGAGAACTTTTGAACTTTTAAAACTGTGTGGATATTGATATGGTTTAAAATTCTTACATGTCAACATTCTCACATACTACAGTAGAGTTGCGATGCTTCTGTTCAGTAGAAAGAAAGCCCAAAAAGTTTAAATACAGGATAAATACGAGATAAAAGAGGATGGTTGTGATTAAGTAACACATAATCAATTTACTGTCCATGTTAAGTCTTCAAATAACGTACCTTATGATTGGGGTATGCATATTTTTCTATCTTTTGTGTAAATGACCAGGACTTCAGTAAAATTCTATCCAACGACCGAAAACATTCTCTCTCGTACGAAGCGAATGGTAGTGAATTCTTCCGAGTTAGGTAGTCATGAAAATGAAAACAGAAACGCTAGTACCATCAGATGATGTTCCCCCTCCATTAAGAAAGCCGGCTGCCAAAGATGTATGCAGGTCTCGGAACCTTTGTAAATATGAATGTGTCGATAAGTCAACTTGTTTTTTCGATAAGCGGAAGGGGGCTTAATTTTTTGTAAATTTTAATTGTTGTTTTTTGTACAAGTGAATTATTTATATTCGGTACATTTTCGAGAACTTCACACTGATAGGACATGGAGAAAAGCGTTTCCGCGGGATTGGAGGACGTATTCACACGAGCTCAGCTGACACTTCCTGTATACAATACGAATTTAGATTTGTCTATTACACTGCTGTAATTGACTGGGCCTCACAGAGCAGAACCACCAACATTATTCAGCACGAGGCGCCACTGATCAGAACATTGGACTATGGTTGAGATAGGTGTTTCTGAACTTGATTTCAACTACTAGCCCGGTGTTTGCCACAAGTAAGTCTCGAAGCGCGAGCGTGAATTGGCAAACAACATCAAAGCCAAAAAAACAGCTTATTTAGGCTACGCGGTACGAGGTAGAATGTACGGGCTTCTACACCTGATATTACAAGGAAAGATAGAAGGCAAGCAAATAGCTAGAAGATCACTGATGGCATAGCTCCAAAACATCAAAGACTGGATTGGCATCAACACCGAACAACTCTTCAAGTTAGGTAAATTCAGGGGTGGTTCCTCCAGGGTGATTGCGAACGTCTAGGGGACCGGATATGGAATTGGAGGAAGAAGAAGAAGTCTCGAAAACCTCGGATCTCCATACGGTGCAAATTGTCAGTCCTATCACGGAGTACGCTCAGCTCTGAATTTGGAGATTCAGTTATGAAGCACGTATTTTTAGAGAGAGTTCCTCGGTCGGCTAGCCCTTTCGTCCTAGAACAGAAGTAATAAAGCCGGTTTCTTGATCTGCGGTAGATTAACGGGCTCTGTCGTAAAATCCGAAGTTTGATACGTTGATGGAAGGGATTTGAAGACTGCCCCCACTTTCCGAATGCTTACCCGACGACAAAGGTAGCTGGAAAACTGTGTACAAGAAATATTTTCTCTTACGGGGTAAAGATCGATCTGTCCTCAGTGACGAATGAATTGTATTTATCTCCTTTTATTCAGGCCTCGGGGTGCATTTTACCGTCATATTAGATATCACACACACCTATACGTATAACAAACCAATGAATTGCTGTATGGTAAGTGCATTTCCGGATAAATATCCACACTTTTTGTTGTATGCAATAAAACTAACACTACATAAACGTGTAAAACTGAAAGAAACTTTCTTGAAGGAAATGAAACAATTTAATATAATACAACATTTCCTAGCAGAACTGGAAATTCGACATTAAAATCACAAAAATATTTATTTTATTTCTGTTTTTTCATGTCCACCTACCTGTCTTGCCACTCGTTTGCTATGCAGCTCACCAATCCCCGTTTCGGAAACATTTGAAGTGAGGTCCCCCAGAGGCGCATATTCTTGAGAAAACACGTAGAAGCCAGCAGTCTCAAAGGCTACATCGTACGTTGTGATGATGTTACGGTGTGCTCCTAAGTGTAGGCTGTAATGAAACTCACGGTAGAAGTCACGAAGAGCGGTGTAGGGTTTTGGGAGCGCTTTCAGCACCATCTCAGTCCCGGTGTTCCTATGCTCTGCCAGTAAAATTTTGCCGAACCATCCTTCACCAACGATCTGAAGAATATCGAACTCTTCAGCCAAATTTACCTGAAAAGGAAATAGAAATTCCAGATAATGATGTGTTGATATCAATTTACATTACCATGACCTCTGCTGAGACTGGAGATTGCATCACCAGAATATTTGGGATGACTCAGCTCCAAACCGATATGCAAGAAGGAGGCTGTCCAATAATGATCTGATTGGTGATTGTGTTTATTTTATGACACGTCGACTTCTACCCCCACATGCTTCCTCAGTTGTCTGCTTTCTCAGTCCCGTGTTAGTCAATGCTGTCGCACCACTTGCACTAATTTTCGGCGATATTTCTTATATTTCCTTATATTTCCTGCCGCATCGTCGCCATAAGACCTCTTAATCTGCCATATCTTCACTTTATTCACTCAAATTTGGGGAACATCTCTAGACTATTTACCGGGTGCAAGTCACATAAGTCATGCTTGAAATCATCGAATCAATAATCTACCTGTAGATCGCTCCTCAATATCTGAAGAGCGAAATTAAACAAAGCTTGGCCCATTTTGAGCAACGTTCATTATTTTATCGCAAAACAGGTTAGGCAAGAACGGGACCACTCATTAAAGACACCTCTATTTCTATCAATTCAAAAGCTGGGACTGTACCTTAATTAAGGCCACGGCCGCTTCGTTCCGACTCCTAGCCCTTTCCTCTCCCCTCATCGCCATAAGACCTATCTGTGTCGGTGCGACGTAAAGTAGCTTGTAAAGAAATGTCAATTGAAAAACAACCTACCTATACAGTTTTATTCATGTAACCATTTAATGTACCGATATTACTTTTTTATATTCTTAAGAGGTATTGAGGGGTTCGTGAAAGATTGTTCTTCGGTTTTCCGTGGGATTATTTAACCGAAATATCGACACAAACTTAGTTTTTGAAATTGAACTATAGTAATTTCTGATACTAGTAGAAGAGTTCAACTGTTACGAATTCATTTATGTAATTAATTCATACATCGGACAATTACTTTTTGAAATGTTTTATCAATAATACTTCAACTTGCGATTTTAGTGGCTGAGAGTGAACCTTCGTCAGTGTTCGCTCGCGCAAGAACGTGTTGATATGCAAGCTGCTGCCACGTTGTGATCTCAGCCACGCAACTGGTACTGTAAATTACGTACAAGCATATCTCATGAATACAGTGTGATGTATCTCCTGGATTTCCAACGTTTTTATAACAGTGGAATTAAGGACGGAAAAGGGAGGTTTATATTTTAATAGAAATAAAACAGTAGCATTGGTAGGTATCATTGCAGCATGTGCTAAGTGGGCATCGCTATTGATGGTCAGCATTTCGAGCACATAATAAAATTGAAATGTCAGTGTGAGGACGTATAATTAAGGAACTCTTTTCAAACATCCTTCTTCATATTTCCCATAATGTTTTCCTGCCAGGAGTTATCGGCGACGATGGGGGTGGGGTGGGAACTGACTAAGGCTAGAAAGGTATTGGCCGTTGTCGTAATTAAAATATAGCACCAGGATTTTTATAGTGTGAAAATGGGAAACTGCTGAAAGCCATCTTTAATGGTACCGGCGCTGATTCTAATCCTCCTTATCCTGAATATATTACGTCCTAAAATATTATTCACTCTAATGCAAAGTTCCTTGTGATGTTTACAGAGCAAACACTCAGTTCAGTGGTAAATCCTCTCTTGCCGAACGGCTCTCCAGATACAGATATTTTGATTTGACGCCCGCAGGCGTCCTGCGCGTCGTGATGAGGAAGAAATTATGATGAAAACGACACACACACACAGTCCTCGTGCCAGAGGAATTATGGTTAAAATTCCCGACCGTGCCGGGAATCGAACCCGGGTCCCCTGTGACCAAAAGCCAGCACGCTCACATTTAGCCATGGAGCCGGACTTGGTGAAGAACGAATTGAGTCAAGTCAAAGGAAAGAGAGAGTAATAGGTCTAAATTACTGCTAGAGGCTTTACGTCGCACCGACACAGATAGGTCTTATGGCGACGATGGGATAGGAAAGGACAAGGAGTTGGAAGGAAGCGGCCGTGGCCTTAATTAAGGTACAGCCCCAGCATTTGCCTGGTGTGAAAATGGGAAACCACGGAAAACCATTTTCAGGGCTGCCGATAGTGGGATTCGAACCTACTATCTCCCGGATGCAAGCTCACAGTCGCGCGCCTCTACGCGCACGGCCAACTCGCCCGGTAGGTCTAAATTTGCAGACCGAACATAAGAATGTCAAAAGACGATATACGTAGTTTGAGCTCATGCCGATGGATACAGCTACGTCAACGTGGCGAATGATATAATACAATCGCTGATAGAAACGTATTTAAAAGTCGTGGTCGTTACAGGTTCATTGATTTTTTCTTTTAAAGAAGATATAACGCAGTATGACTGGTACCAATTTCAACTGTTGACACCTCAATATCGCTGTGGATGACAGATAGAATGAAGGATTTTAGATATATATAGATTTCCAGCATTAAATATCGAGCTATCGAATTCGAAAACAGATTCAAAGATTTAAAATATCTGGACAAACGTATTTATATAAACAGTTACACAAGCTCTGAGACAACAATCAGGAGTAATTCAACAGAAATTACACACACCCACCTTCTCGTCATTTTGTTAGTGCTTCATTAGATTATAGGAGATAAGAAACTTAAACAGATGAAGATGTTGGGATAGTATGCCTGTATGGAATCTGTAACGTGTGAGAGTGGCTATCTACAGCTAAAGTCTGTTTTGAACATACATACACCGGACGAGTTGGCCATGCGGTTAGGAGCGCGCAGGTGTGAGCTTGCACCCGGGAGATTGTGGGTTCGAGCCCCAATGTCGGCAGCCCTGAAGATGGTTTTTCGTAGCTTTCCATTTTCACACCAGGCCTTTCTCACTGTGCCTTAATTAAGGCCACGGCCACTTCCTTCGAACTCGTAGCCCTTTCCTATCCCATCGTCGCCATTAGACCTATGTGTGTCGATGCGACGTGAAGTGACTTGTTAAAATGAAACATACATATAAACGAGAGCTCTAAATACAGTAGTGGCAATATTGATAGAACGCAATATTTGAAGAACTAGCAAGAACAGTTGCATTACATTCCTTGAATGTAGACACCCGCAAATTCTTTTACATGCGCCAAATGTTGGGGACCGTTGGCAAGGCATTTTCTCTTGATGACAGCGGCGGAGCGCTCTACTGCGCGGAGTATAGATGCCACGTCAGGAAATCGGCGGCCTCGGCGGGGTTCCTTCAAATTTGGAAACAGGTCGAAGTCACAAGGACTCATGTCTGGTGAGTATGGAGGGTGTTCAAAGACATCCTAATGCCACCGTTGCAATAACAGCTTGACATTATTTGCGACATGACAACGTGCGTCGTCATGCACCACGATAGGACGATCATCCCGCAATAAACGTGGATGTTAGCGCGGCATAGCCGGACGCAGATGTCGTTCCAGAAATCGGCAATAGTAGTCATTCTTGACGGTTTGTCCCTCAGGTAAAGCATGCGTAAGAATAACACCCTCGTAGTCTTATGCCACAATCATCATAAGTTTCACCCGACTGGGTCCTGTCGAAATTTCTGTGGATGTGGTGAGCTGGGTGACGCCATTCATTCGACTGATGCTTGAATTCAGGATCGTAGGCTCGTGCCTACGTCTCATCAATGGCGACAATACGCTGCAGAAATGCTTCTCATTCGTTGCGGTGTCTGTCCAGGTGGGTGCCAGCCAATGCATGCCGGTGCCATTTCTGTACGTCGATGAGTTGATGTGGAACCCAACTGGACGTGATTTTCCTCATGTTGAGATATTTCATCAGTGTGTGCCACACCGTTTGACGACTGATACCAACCTAAACGGATAATTCTCGGACAGTCTATCGATGATCTACGGAAGCGAGACCACTTACGATGTCAATCAGTTTGTTGAGGAATGGACGGCTGACCTGTGCGGTGCAAATCCACAGTCTCATTCCGACCCGCACGAAAATTCCTTAACCCATAGTGCAACCGTCTTCTGCGGTAATGCACTCACGCCACAGGCTTCACATTCAGGTGCATTTTTGCTACGGGCAACCTCGATTTTCATCCATGAACGCTGATCACTTTTAGAAAACATGCTTTAGGGCGGTGACAACGACACTCTTCACTTCAGCGCCGCACAGCTACACTCTAAACTGGATGCCCGTCAAATACACACTACACATCGATAACAGCGCCATCTGACCGCTCCCATATAATATTTGCGCCTGCCCGATCTCCTGCGAGTATCTGGACTACGTTGCCACTACCTTATTTACAGCCCTCATACATACTGTACCTGTCCAAATGGTACCTTATGGCAACGAAATTATATTTGGCTTAATTTATATTTATTCATGTAATACGCACGGATGAAATAACAGCTGATAACCAGGCCGTCCCGTTCAAGCAAGCAGGTCGGAATTTGGTCTAGCGGTCAAGGACACACGGGCTACGTCACAGTGGTATGCTAACGTCATAAGAGAAGACTGGAAAAGGGGGTGTCAGAATTATAGAAAGATCCGTGTTCTCGTAAAAGGGAACAAATCACAGTTAAGCTGCAATCTCGACAAATGGTAATTTTAATCGAGAGTTTACGTCACTTAATAAGACGTAACGAGAGGTGTAATGTTAAGAAGATGAGAAGGAACGAACATTCCGAAACAGGTTTTGATGGGATAACTTCCTCTTTTCTACTACATCTGGAAACTTCGGATACGTCTACATAATCTTATGGACTTTGTCTTTAAATGTCTTATAAATTCGTATTCCAAATTCGAGTTAGAATTTCATTTTACTACTTCGTGTGGATTACTTCATTCTGAGGTAAAGTTGGGAACATTTCGAGTCGCCGAGAAGGAATTATTATTTCACGAGAGAACTCGTGAAACTGTCGCGTACGAAGTGGATCAATTTAGAAGATTACCACAGTGCGTAAGTCAGCTAGAGACAACTTCAAGTAGCTTATGGCGAGAGTTACGCAATTATTGTAGGACGTTGAATCAAGATATTAAATTCAACTGATATTAGCTAGGAGTTATACGCATTGTATAATATTCCCAGGAATCAGAGAATGAATGGAGCGTTGAATGTTGTACATCTTTGCGTCAAGAAATTGTCGAGTTAAGTATAACAGTACACAACTTAGTGGTGTAAATGCAAGTGGATCAAAATTTCTAATTTGAGTCTTAGTTTCAGCCTAACTGCGAGAACCAGATCATCAGTCATTGATCAACGAGGGATGATTACCACAAGAAATTCGTGGAATTATAGCCACATTGCCTGACTTCGTGGACATCATGTACGTCTAAGCTGTAATTGTGTGAGCGAGCGCAATGGACTTGTACTATCCCATTTAGTCGGGAGATGAGACCTGCCTTCACGTCCAAACATCCCAGCTGAATCAGTCTGCATCGAGAAACATCGGTGCCAATTAAATACTATTTCTTTCTTTCTGCAGATTTTTGTCAGATTGTATTCTAGATTCAGTGGCGTGCACCGAACTCCATCTACCCCAGCGCTGCTGGGGTAAAGAACTTTGTATTTACATTTTCTAATTATTACTTAGGACGCTTTTTATAATATTTAAAAAATTGCGAACATCTAACCCTAGCCAAGTACAAATGTCTCGACAATCCGCTCGCACTACCGCAGTTCAGCTTCTCCGGAGAGCTGGGTTTCCTTGCCGGCGCGATAGAGAGCTCACCCCCCCCCCCTCCAGCGAAATTTCAGATCGCTTGTGTGACGCATGCACTTGAAGCTTCCTCGAGGCGGAGCTGTGCCCCATTCCCCGACAACAATTTACGGCGACAGCCCAGCTAGCTTAGATACGGGGTGATAGTTTTAATACTTTACACTCGAAGTCTTCAGCGCCACACACTAGAGACTGCAAGAAAAAATATCAACATGTTAACAGTATAGCCACTTGCACATCGTCTTGCTAATAAAAATAGAGCCAGTATATGAAATCAATTGTAATATAGAAGAATATATTTTAGTCTTGGGTTTCGGCATGAATACAGTTTTTTCGAGCTATTCGTTGAATGCACGTGTAGAGTATGTGTTCCGATAGCCGCAGAAAAATATTTAGGTTGTCCAGCATGAGCACAGAGTTAAGCGCGAATGGTTGTCTGTGATTGTGCTACATAGTGAATTTTGTAGTGTTCCTCTTGGATTTTGGGTGAAGGTTTTGCGAGTTCTGTGGCATTCTTCATGAATATAACGTATGTTATACGTCGTGACAAATATTTTCCCTCGTTTGTCGTTGATGCACGTATACTCAGTATGCGAGTGAAACTATAAAACTTCAACGACGGTAAAATACCAGTTAAATTTTGCTGATTACTTTAGATTAGGCTTTTTCAGTAAAAACAAATAGTTAGTCCCAGTGTACTTTTGTGAAAACCATGACTGTACTATCACGAAGCGTCATCGGGTGAAACTGTAAGTACATTGTTTAAAATCTGCTATAGATTAAGTTATGATGGTGTCGTCACTGGCGTGAATTTCAATTTGTAAGTATGTGCGAGCGTGTGGTTGAAAATATTCTTGAAAGATCTTTCTCAGGAAGACCTTTCCACGAAAAATGCAGCCTTATAAAATGGCTACGATTGTTTATATTTAAACAACTTTTATCAGCTGGGGTAATGAATATTTTCATCGCACGCCACTGTCTAGATTCATTAATTTCCATACTGTTAGATGAATTTGATCTTTTCTTTCATCTTGGTGTTGGTTAATTAGAGCATGGATGTTACGAGTTCATTATTTGAATGTGTGTGTCAATTACGATCTTCAAAGATTATTACTGGTATAGGAGGCCCTAATAATAATACCAACAATAATAATAATAATTTCGGAAGCCGACAGTATAGCAATGACTTACAAAAGAATATCGATTGAAGTTGATTTTCGGAGACTAAGATCTCATGCCGAAAACTGGAGAGGCTATTACCGGACTATACAACCGTGAGGGACAAGAAGGAATAGCGACGATGAAAATCAAACATACGCCACAAGCTGAAGAAGATAACAGAGGAGCAAGAAAAGTGGAAACGCACTATTCAGGAGCAGGATACGAATCCTGACATAACGGGAGTTTAATCGATCCCTTTTCAGGAAGAGAAAAGGCGGCGGAAGGAGGAGAAGCAAACCCCAACAATTCAGATATGAATCGAGGGGGACGAAAAAATTACAATTATTAATTGACGAAGAGACAGATAAAAAAGGAAAGTGTAGGCAAGAATGCGAATTTGGGGTAATTCAGATTGATTCCTGGTTAACACAACTCCAGGAACTCCTTGAAGAGAAAAACAACTTAATATCCCGGAGAAAGTTAAATTACGAATCTTTGGCGTTTCTATGTCTTGTTTATTTATAACAGCGGCTACGATTAGTATTATTTCCAACAACTTTTAGAGGAAATGACAAGGAAAGGTGATATTCCCACAATTCCTGTATCGAATACCAAAAACAAAGGTATTATACGGAATAAATCTGTAGAATGCAAAAAGCAAGTTTTTGTCACATAACAAATAGGAGCATCTGAATTTCTACTCATTTTTATGGTGATGTCGCGAATCCAATACAATGTGATTCTCTGAGATGATTTTCTGGGATACTATTAAACTGAAGTCAAATTTGAAACCAACCAAGTTCTGAAGCCATGTCCTTTTGTGAGGACAATAATGTTGTAGATCAAGAATTGGTTTTAAACCAATCATTGTCGAAGGGTAATGACGAAAATCCTGTTTGAGATAGTTTTTTTAGGTTGATCAATCAGATATTGCAAGATCAAGAAGAGGTAATTCATCCCCTTGAAGTAGTAAGGGTAAAAGTCAGGAAATTGTAGGTTCAAGTGAACGCAAATTGATGGTGGGGATTTTACTGCTGAAACACAAGTTGGCATCTGACGACAAAGCAGGAGTAATACCCTACTTCAAGTATACAATTTTGACTGATGATTGGTCACCTTATAAGTGGAAAATATATCCAATCCCCGAGAAGAATTACGGGAGAATAGGTATAGTTATAGAATAGATGGAAAGGGATGGAATAATTGAGAAACGAGAACTCCCTACTAAACTCCATCGCCGTTATTCCTAAACCTAACGGTTCGTAATGGATCTGTCTAGATGCCCGGGCAATTAATGAAAGCATAATCCCCGAGATAGATCAGATGCCCAGTATTAAGGGCCTAATCCGGAAATTCGCAGGCATGTGACTTCTAACGATCATGGATGTAACCACTTCTTTCTACCACATCTTATTACAGGGGAAATCCCGGCTCTTTATAGTATTTCATATGCCTTGCACACTTATATCTTTGTACATTTACCTTTTGGAATCAAAATCCTGGGGCGGCATTAATCAGAAACTTGGACATATGTCTGACACCGGAAGTAAAAAAAAAACATCGCCACTCGTTTTGTCGAAGATTTGGTCATTGCGTCCGAGACTTTTGAGGATCACATGACCAAGTTAGATAAGTTGCTTACTAACTTGACTAATGCAGGATTCCGAGTCAAGCTCAAGAAGTCAACTTTTACCAAACTTATTTAAAATTCTTAAGCCGTGTATTTGACGGAGAGGGCATTAGACCGAACCCTGTGAAGATAAATGCAATTTGTAATTTCCCCAGACCACAGATTGTGAAACAGGTTCGACAATTTCTTGGCATGTGCCCGTTTTTGAAAATTTCTGCCAGCATTACACCGAGACTGTGGCACCTATGCAAGAACTGTTAAAGAAGGACCAGAGATGGAAATGATCGGAAGGAGCTGAGGATTTTTTTATTAAAACCAAGAAGATGCTGGCGAGTAACCACAAGCTTAGTTATCCTGATTTTGAAAGACCATTTATTGTCCAATCAGACTCTTCGAAAAATGGCGTCGGAGCAATTCTATTTCAAGATAATCCTGAGAAACCAGAGATAAAGCATTACATAGCTTTTTGAGCAGTAAATTAAGGAGTTATGAAATGGGGTACACAGTTACAGAATTAGAGATGTTTTCGATAGTTTATGCATTAACAGTGGAGAAAGATAATTTATCATAATTCGTACTGATCACAAGCACTGACGTTCATGCTGCGCACGACTATGAACAGCGAGACAGTTACGAGATGGACACTTCGTCCAGCAAAATGATGTACAAATCGAAAATTGCTCCGGAAAATCGAACATCCTAGCCGATTTTTAAGTCGTAATCCTGAGAATGATGCGGTTGAAATCAATCATATTGAATTAGTTCCTGAAGATAAAGAATCCTTACGTAAACGGAGATACTTTCAGCAATTACAGAGAAGGGACAATAATTTAAGACCCTTAATTGATTATTTGTCAGGAAAGCTCAAACCGGGAGATCCGAATTATAAGTCTATTCGAAGGAAAGCTACTAGATGCTTGTACGAAGGTGGTATTCTTTATAAAACTATAGATCCGATACACGTTATGGTAAAAGCAGTAGTACCTGCGAAAGTAAGGGAAGATATAGTATGGCATGTGCACCGAATCATGGGCCATGCGGGGATTGGCAAGACAGTAGCGACAATCCAGGAAAGCTTCGTATGGGATAAACTTCGCAAATTTGTAAGGGACATTTTGCGTACATGTGATACCTGTCAAAGGATTAAATCCAGCCCACATCTGACGAAGCAGAACCTATCCCAATTATTCCTGAGGGACCAGGCATACTATTTGCAAAGGACTTATCCGGACAAATTCCGAGTAGCAAATTTAAACACAAGTTTGTGATTGTGACCATTGACGTGTATTCCAAATTTCTGAAGTTCTTTACTATCCAGAAAGCGAACGAAAGGTCCATTCTGTGGAGGCTGAATGAAAACATCATTCGTATGATGGGTAAGCCCAAGAGTTTGTTAACAGACTATGGATAACAATTTACATCAGACGAGTTCAAGCAATGGTTAAGACGACTAATAATCAAGCACCTTATGAATTCTGTCCGTAATCCAGCTTGTAATGCAAGAGGTTTCGACGTTTGGCAGAATATACTGTAAAGATCAACACACCTTGTGGATCACAGTGTTGCCAATAATGATGGACGTTGTTAACCATACTGTACACGAGGCAACAAAACAAATTCCATCGGTCGTTCATTTTAATCATTATCCGATTAGGATACGGAGCAATATGACCCCCAGTGTGGATCAGAAACAGCCTACACATGCTAAAACCATCTTGCACACGAGGAAAAATCTGGAGGATCATGCCGAGAGAAGGTTACGTAGAGTTCTAGAGAAGAAGTTACGTCGTACTCTACGCGTAGGCGAATACGTCCTTATTCGCAAACCTGCAATCTCCGGCCCAGCAAAGAGATATTACGTGAAGCTTGCACCCTAGTATATGGGACCGTATAAAATTATAAGAAGCCTGAGAAACAATTCTTGAGGTAGAGATCCTGGACGGCACTTTCAAGTCAATGTATAATGCCGGAAACCTCCGTGTTTATCACAAACCGAGGCATGTTATTGTGGACTACTTGGACTTTGAACATCGTTTCAAGAGCAGAAGAACAAGTGTTTTGATAATTAAAATGACCATAACAATTGTGAACAATTAATAGGGAATGTGAGCAAGAATAAACATATATTATACGTGTACGTTGTGATGGTACAGGAACTGTTATAATTTAATCTTCCAATCAAATTATAAATCAACCGAGGGGGATTGATGTACCCGTCTAAATGGTACCTTATGAAAACGAAAGGATACTTGGTTTAATTTACATTTATTCATGCAATACGCACGGATGAGCTAACAGCTGGTAGCCAGGCCGTCCCGTTGAAACAAGCAGGCCGGAATTCGGTCCAGTGGTCAAGGACACATGGGCTATGTCACAGCGGTATGCTAACGTCATGCTAGAAGACTGGAAAATGGGGTGTCAGAATTCTCGTAAAAGGGAACAAATCACAGTTAAGCTGCAGTCTCTACAAAAAGTAACTTTAATCGGGAGTTTACGTCACTTAATCAGACGTAACGAGAGGTGTGATGTTAAGAAGATGAGAAGGAACGAACATTCCGAAACAGGTATTGATGGCATAACTTCGTCTTTTCTACTACATCTGGAAACTTCGGATACGTCTACATAATCTTATGGACTTTGTCTTTAAATGTCTTATACGTTCGTATTCCAAATTCGAGTTAGAATTTCATTCTACTATTTCGTGTGGATTACTTCGTTCTGATGCAAAATTGGGAACATTTCGAGTCACCGAGAAGGAATTATTATTTCACGAGAGAACTCGTGAACCTTTTGCATACGAAGTCGATCAGCATCGAAGATTACCACAGTGCGTAAGTTAGCTGGAGACAACTTCAAGTAGCTTATGGCGAGAGTCATGCAATTATTGTAGGACATTGAATCAAGATATTAAATTCAATTGATATTAGCTAGGAGTTATTCGTCTTGGATTCTATTCCAAGGAATCAGAGAATGACTGGCGCATTAAACGTTGTACATCTTTCCGTCATGAAATAGTTAAGTTGTATATAACAGTATACAACTTGGTGGTGTAAATGCAAGTGGATCAAATTTATAATTTGAGTCTTAGTTTCAGCCTAACTACGAGGGCAAGATCATCATTAAGGATCGGCGAGGGAGGGTCTCCACAAGAATTTCGTGGAAGTATCCCCACAACTTCGCAATACCTGACTTCGTGGACATCATGTACATCTAAGCTGTAATTGTGTGAGCTAGCGCAATGGATTTGTACTATCCCACTTAATCGAGAGATGAGACCTGTCTTCACGTCTGCACATCCCAGCTGAATCTGTCTGCATCGAGAAACATGAGTACCAGTTAAATACTATTGTTTCTTTCCTGTAGATTTTTGTCAGATTTTATTCTAGATTAATTAATTTCTTTACTATTAGATAAATTTGATCTTTTCTTTCATTTCGATGTTGTTTAATTAGAGCATGTATGTTACTAGTTCATTATTTGAATGTGGATGTGAATTGCGATCTTCAAAGATTATCACTGGAATAGTGTGGCCCTGATAATAATAATAATAATAATAATAATATTAATAATAATAATAATAATACAATTTTGACTGATGATTGGTCACCTTATAAGCCTACAGTAAAGCAATGACTTAAATTAGAATATCGATTGAAGGTGAGACGTACCCTAACCAGTTGAATCTGATCGTAACATTGATTTCATTCCTTGGCAGCCACGTGATATTTATTTCTTCTGAATACTTTCTCACGAGATAGGGAATAATAAACAGAAAATAAAGGCCAATTAAAGTAGGACGGGATAATTAAACACAAGTTGTTGAGAGTTAAATTAGCTTGTAAGGTGATTGTTGAAGTGCCGACTGAAATGATACGGAATAGAATCCATACGGCGAAAGAGGTGCACGAGTGGGCTAATTGCAATGGTGGATTGAACTGATGAGTGATTTTTCGTCTCATTCTTTGCTTTCATCCCTTACAGTACTAGGAGTTGCGTGTGTCGTCGCTGTAGGGTCGTCTACATAATCCGAGGGCTCATAATCTAAAACAATAAGGAATAAATGATATTAAACCTAGATAACAATAAATTAATTCCGTAATGAAACCCTTATCTGATATGATGGTGTGGTTGTGATGTGCTTTGAAATCTTGTGAACATGATTTTGAGTTTAATTCACATTTGAATTTTCGGAACTCTGTGCTTATTCACGTAGCGAGAGGTTCTGATCGTGTTGAACCCAGGAGTATGATTTGTGATGGGCTATGCTGTAATGTTTCCAACAATTGGTTTAATACAGTAGACACAATTTTGTTTGACGATGAACTAGACTGAATACAATCGAGCGAGGTCTCGGGAAGGAGGGAATAAATCAAAGGATCTGATAAAACAGAATTTGATAAAAATGAAGGTTAGTAAATAATAGATAAAATGTCGGATAATTGGAAAATGCGATAGAGAATAGAGAGATAAATGTATTGTAAAGAAAATGAACCTTAGGGATATAGTACACGCAGTCCCAGTCGACGTATTGAAATGAATGAGAGATAAAAGTCTCGTGCTAAAATAAATGATTCAACGAATATCAAAAGATGAGTATAGTGGTAAAATGCGACATAAATTGACGATAGGATTAAACGTTGCCTATAATTATTTGCGAAGTGGAAATGATAACTTATGAGATAAAAGGAACTGAGAAACTTAAAATAAACTTTGGTAACGAAATACTTTCTAAAATTGGGCGTAAAGGATAGGAAGTTTATTGTAGGCTACTAAACTTTATAAAATAGAGCCTAATTCAATTAAATCATTACAGATTGAAATTGAATCTTTGTCTATATAGTATACAGTAGTACAGAGAAATAAAATAATAATCTAATTTCTTGAAGGGTGTAAACATAATGATGATGAGGTAGATGTGTTGAATTCCACATGGTTTAATGCATTGCTGAGTAAGTGGGATGTTCAGTTTCTCAGGAAAGTAAAGTGTCGATTGAAACAAAGAAGTTATATTGAGAAGTAACATTGTTAATTGAGAGTTATTAAGAATTTTCACTAATGGTGAAAATTTTGATTGATTTACAGTCATTATGATTCGCCTTCGATGCCTGAAAGAAGAGTATACAGATAATAATAATTTTTTATTTATGTATAAATTCCAGAGAAGTTCAAGAAGTTGAAAGTGCTTGTAGATATTCTTTTCCTTCACATTCAAGGGTAAAAATTTCAAATTTTAATTCATAAGAATGATGTCAAATTTTCTTTACGTTCGACAAATGACCACTTTATTTGTTTATGTCTCACTTTGTGAATCGCCTATCCTGTCCCCAATGCCCCAAAGAATTACAAATTTTTTAAATGTCGCGATACAGCAAATTTTCAGCATCTACGAAAGTTCCACCCTTGGAACTCTCGTGTAGTCGGCTGAGCGACCCCGGAAAAGGGGACAATACATACATACATACATACATACATACATACATACATACATACATACATACATACATACATACATACATACATACATACGTACTGTACCAGGAAGGCATAGGCCCTGGCACATATAAATTATAAATTTTATTTTTCTAGCATACAATTCAGTTCAGTGAGAGAATGTTCTCGTACCTACTGCACTCCACGACGGAGAACGCAAGTCAAGCAAGGTCAAGTGACGTCACCGGCGCCCGCAGCTTACTTCCCCTACAGAAGTTTCTCGGCTATTTTATGAACTTTTTAATGCCTGGATCGATTAACATGAGATCTACGCTGAATTGTAGCTAATGTTCCGGGAACAAAATCCTGCAAATTTGAAATCGATCCGTCCAGTGGTTTCAGAAATATGATAATTTAAAGTTTGGGAGGAATACTCGCCCCCTTCAACACCTGATTTCGAGCGCTGCTCGCCAGATCTGTATATATAGGCCACTGGGCCGAGGCCATAACCAGTCCCGTGTACAGAGTTCTGCGTGCACAGTGTGTGCAGAAAGTATGTTCCGTCGCTATTCGCGAGGACGTAATCGTGGCCGTAATCGAACACTGTTGAAATAATCCAAAAACGTGGTACCGTATGTAAAGTTTCCGCCGCGCCGCGACGACGGTAAGATTCTAGACGTTTCTCAAAGTGAATTATCGTAATATAATGCTTGTGGATTTATTAACAGGGTAAAGCTATAATTTAAAGTGAGAATTGAAATGTCCAATATTTTTATACGACACCGTGAACTATACTAATGCCACATAATTCTGAATTGTGACAATATCCTACATCATTGCGTGTGGTAAACTGAAATTATTATTTACGACAACTTCAGTCTAAGACATATTTCTTTTACGATAATATATCAGTGAACTGTGTGCAACTTTATTTACTCGACATTCGTCCCATAACAGGGCAAAATTTAACCATTTTCCTTGAGCATTTTCTCGATCTTTCGATCACCTCTGTGAAAAACCCAGTGAACATTAAGAACTGTTTACAATAATATTAAATAGTACAGACTAGTGTGGTGCAAAGACAACCATAAAATCGCCATAATCTGCGAATAATATTTGTTTAGAAACTGTGATAAAGACTGTTACAAATCACATTTTCAAGTGCTTGTGGACTGTGTTCACTACTTTACAATCGCATTTCAGACATAATTAGTGACGATTATGAATTGTGTTAATTCTCAAACCCATGAACTGTGTATATAAGAACTGTGTTTTCTGAAGCATTAGGCTGTGAATGTTAATTCAACATCATAAAATCAGTGTAAGAATAGAACTGTGCATTACGACGGTGTGTAGTATTAATATCCATGATATTTGTGAATTCAATAGTACCAATTGAACTTTCCGTGTTCCGACATTACCCCAAGAACAACGGAAATCTTGGCAAAAATACTACGAGATCCTGCTACATCAAACGTCGCTTCCAACGATGGATTTACATGGTTTCTTCAGTTATGGTACCCATCGAGGGACGTCGACGTGGGAGATAGACGTGGTATCTTCACTGAACATCGCCGGTGCTGAGTTAGAGCCTTCGTCCGCACTCCGCGGAATGTTTCAGACACCAAGTCATCAAATCCAACACTTGTAAGCAGATCTTCTCGTATTCTGAGTGAATAATCACAACTGACTGACTTTTATAAAGCACTTAGTCCAGTACAGTGTTCTTACAAGTGCTTTGTGTGGATATCAATTCATAATTTTATCGCCATTTAAAAGAAGTTCATATTTTGCTATAAATTCATTTTCAAAATTATTAATTAATTAGATTCACATTACCTAGATGAACTTTAGGATATTCAAGTGCTTTATTAATTTTTTTCAATTCAATCAAACTGAGAAACATTCAGCAAGAGACCAAAGATTTTATTAGTTTATCAAACTTTCCATGACAAGTATGCGTTCATTTTTGTGGTTTGAAAATTAGAAAGACTGTAGGTCAGCACCAGAAATAATGAACTGATCCCAGGTGCAAAGTGATATTTTGTGTTTACATTTAAATTAGAGAGACTGTAGGTTGTTCATGTTCTATGGAAGAATATTTTTTTATATTCTCAAGTAAACAGACGTCAAGAAGATCACAACATAAATCTTTTGTTTTATATTTTTGGCAAATATCAAGTACAAATTTGAGTTTTCCATTCGATTGCAGGGTGATATATCTGTGGATCTTGCTAATAAATTTTACAAAAAAGGAATTACCATCTATTATTATCCCTGCGATACTATCCGTCTCTGTACCTGCTCCAAAATTCACCGAACACTACCTGAGACCTTTCCCATGCTCAAACCCCACAATCATTTCCCGGTACAATACATACATACATACATACATACATACATACATACATACATACATACATACATACATACATACATACATACATACATATATACATACATGCATACATGCATACATACATACATACATACATACATACATACATACATACATACATACATACATACATACATACATACATACATACATACATACATACATACATACATACATACATACATACATACATACATACATACATACATACATACATACATACATACCTTTATTATAGGCTGTTTTGCCTTTCAGCACTCGGAACATATGACCAGAAATTACCAACATGCCTAAGATGTTAGCAAGAGAAGACATCGAGACCAGGCACGCAGGTATAGATTTTTGAAGGGGTGGGTTTGGTAACTGAGCAACTGATTTGTTTAGGTATTTCATACTCCCTCATCCTGGTATAGATAAAATAAAATTGAAATGCTTTTTGAATATCATAATGCAGACACAGCTATGTAGTGATAGGACGAGGTTCTAAAATAAAATCAAAAGAAAAATTTAAACATGAATTTGCAGTATTACAAAAACTACAGAATCAAACGGATCCTTTTCCGACGAGAAAATAATGACATTTCTTCTTTCTTTCTTAATCCGCTTACCCCTTAGGGTTGGTTTTTCCACCGGAATCAGCGAGGGATCCCACATCTACCGCCTCAAGGGCAGTGTCCTGAAGCGTGAGACATTTGTTCGGGGATACAACTGAGTAGGAGGACCAGTACCTTGTCCAGGCAGCCTTACCTGACATTCCGAACAGGGACCTTGTTGGGGGAAGGGAATATTGGCTGCTGACAGTGGCTTTACGTCGCACCGACACAGATAAGTCTCATGGCGACGATGGTATAGGAAAGGCTTAGGAGTTGAAAGGAAGCGGCCGTGGCCTTAATTAAGGTACAGCCCCAGCGTTTTCCTGGTGTGAAAATGGAAAACCACGGAAACCATATTCAGGGCTGCCGACAGTGGGATTCGAACCTACTATCTCCCGGATGCAAGTTCACAGCTGCGAGATCCTAACCACAAGGCCAACTCGCCAGGTAGGAAGATAGGAAGGGATAGCCCAAGGAAGAGAGAAGGATGCGGCCGTGGCCTTAAGTTAGGTACCATCCCGGCATTTGCCTGGAGGAGAAGTGGGAAACCACGGAAAACCACTTCGAAGATTGCTGAGGTGGGAATCGAACCCCCTCTACTCAGTTGACATCCCGAGGCTGAGTGTACCCAGTTCCAGTCCTCTTACCACTTTCCAAATTTCGTGGCAGAGCTTGGAATCGACCCGGTGCCTCCGGGGATGGTAGCTAATCACACTAACCACTGCACAACGGAATCGGATAAAATGACCTTTTTAATACACATAACGCAGACACAGCTGTATAGTGATAGGATGTGGCTTGAAAATAAAATAAAAAGGAAAAACAAACAATAAATTTATTTCAAAGTCTATAAAATAAAATCTAGACTTTCTTTGGCGAGAAGCGACTTTATCAATTATTTCTGTTGTAGAAATGGTGATTATCTGAGAGTTGCCACCAGAGCTGGCCGGTTCTATTTCTTATGTATGTCTTGATTCGTTTTGAAGGTGAAAAATTCTGTTCGAGCGTTGCAGTTGTTATCGGGATCACTGTAAATATTTCAAGTAATTTCTTAATCTTAATGAAGAAAGACTCATTGCATTCGTTGTAGACACCCACAGAAGATTCTACTGTACCCCACTTCCTTTTTCACAAATCATACTCTGCTTTCCAGCTTTCTTTCGTTACATTATTCAAGTGTAATATTTTTTGACGTCGCACTAACACAATGACGGTTTTTGGCGCACAAATTTTGTATCAGTTAAAAGTGACAGCCCGCGTCATTTATAAAGACATCTGGGACTAATATTTGCAAGTTGCCTTTAATATTTGCATGAGACGCAAATCCATGTGTTGCTCGTAAGCTTTGGGAATCATCATTTCTGATTATATTAGACATGTTTGCGAAATGAATAACTGGTTCGATAGAAGACAGTTCGAGTTTAGGAAATGTTATTCCACTGAAGCTGAACTTGCAGGATTCCAGCAAAATATAGCAGATATCTTAGATTCAGGAGGTCAAATGGACAGTATCGTAAATGACTTATATAAGGCGTTTTTGATAGGGTAGATCATGGGAGAATTCTGTCGAAAATGAATGCAATTCGATTAGACAAAGCATGACTGAATGGATGGCTATATTTTTGGAAAACAGAACTTAGAGAATTAGAGTAGCTGAAGCATTACCCGATCATGTAATTATTAAGAGGGGAAATTCCTCAAGGCAGTATTATTGAACATTTATGTTTTCTTATATATATATTGCACCCATAATGCGATTACTCAGGAGGGCACAATACATACACCTATATGATATGAATAAGGAACTGGGATCAGAGATAAGGCTTTTTGCGCACGATGTTATAATATATACAGTAATAAATAAGGTACAATATTGCGAGCAACTGCAAAAAGACCTCGACAATGTTGTAAGATGGGCAGCAGGCAATGGTATGTTGATAAACGGGGTTAAAAGTCAGGTCGTGCGTTTCATTAATAGAAAAAGTCCTCTCAGAATTAATCTCTGCGTTGATAAAGTAAATGTTCCTAGGTGTTAATATAAGGAAAGATTTTCATTGGGGTAATCACATAAAGGGAATTATGAATGAAGGGTACAGACCTCTGCACATGGTTATGAGAGTATTTAGGGGCTGTAGTAAGGATACAAAGGAGAGAGCATATAAGTCTCTAGTAAGACCCCAAGTGGAGTATGGTTCCAGTGTATTACACCCTCACCAGGATTACTAGATTCGAGAAGTGGAAAAATCCAAAGAAAAGGAGCTCTGTTTTTCTGGGTGATTTCCGACAAAAGAGTAGCGTTACGAAAATGCTGCAAAGCTTGGGCTGGGAATACTTGGAAGAAAGGAGACGAGTTGCTCGACTTGTTCCGAGCTGTCAGTGGAGAGATGTCGTGGAATGAAGTTAGTAGGCGAATAAATTTGAGTGGTGTTGTTAAAAGTAGCAAAGATAACAATTCGAAGATAAAGTTGGAATTCAAAAGGATCAATTGGACCAAATATTCGTTTATAGGAAGAGGAGTTAGGGATTGGAATAATTTGCCATGGGAGATATTCAATAAATTTCCAAAAGAACAGATAGGGCGACTGCCGTAAATGTAGATCAGTGGTGAATGATTGATGCGTCTGACAGTCCTATAATATGATCCTGAAATGGATATAAAACATTTCTTTTGTTTTGCTGATGTGGAAAATTGGCCGCATCTTTGCTTCTACAAGTGTGTTCTGAAACTAGACGAAGAGCCGTAATTTCTGTTGTGCCAGATAAGCTCTTCATTTCTTCGATAATATTGTAAATCGCAGCATCGTTAGCATCACGGCTGACAGCCTCCAGCGTTTCTATGAATATTTTAACGTGTACGTATTATTACGTGCCAGCTCTGTGGTGGCCCATTTTGTTACTTCCTGGACGGGGCTAGTCAGTCACATGACAGGGGAGCTCCTAGCCGGCCTGGAGGGCAGTGTATAGTTCTCGTAGGCTGGTTTCCCTGTGAGTTTCTGCCAGGTGCAGGGAAAATGTTCCGTCTCTATCTACTTCACCAATAATCCGGTACACTTCACCCGAGCTGTAAAAAGGAGGCTAGCTGTGAACAGTCAGTCAGTGTTAGAGGTAGTGTGGGACTCAGAGGATGAGCCAGTGTTGCACTTGGTGTGTTGAAGTTCGGTGGCTGAGCTGAGGGCGACAGTGGTATGAGCTGTCGTAAGTGTCTGACCGGAGTCTGAACGATGAGTTGTTGTTGCCTTGGAGTGTCGGGTGAATAGCTGAACTGAAGACGATTTTTGGCTGCCACCAGGGTGCCGTCGGGTACGGAACGGAGTACTGTGTGGGTGTATGTACTTCAGTGGTCTGAGGACCGTCCTAGTCAGCGATTGGAGCAGCTATCGTGTGTGTAATTGGAACAGTGTTAATGGTCATTGTTGTGAGGAGCATTGTCCTGATGGTTAGCACTGTTGAGCTGTTGCAGTGTTTAGTTGTTCACTGTGTTTGACTGTGTGAATTACTGGACTATCTCTGGAGTCGAACCAAGGAAGAGTAATCGTGTGTTATGTGGCCAGTAGCCCGTGTTCAAACCTAGTTGCCTGCATGCACCTGCGGAGTGGCGTGACTGGACTTGCCACTGCAGAATTATCAAGTAAAGGCTGTCCAGCTGGAGTCCTGCTGTGAGAGACTTGTAAATAGGCCGCTATTAGTGAGCGCGGTCAGTCATAGTTCAATGGAGTTATGTATGTGTATATATATATGTGTGTGTGTGTGCGCATTTATTGGTTCATCCTGAATTAAATTAGAGTGATACAACAGGCGGTGTTTTATTCATAATAGTATGTTGCATTGAGATTTATGATAACTGTCTACAGGGCCACATTAATACTTGATGTGTAACTGAACACTTTGTTCAAGATGAGTGAAGAAATAAATTGACAATTCTATAGGCTTTGCATAAACTGAAAGTTCTTTTAAAGTGTAAGGAAGACTGTTAAAAATAATCTTTTAGCTGTTCCTATATAGTTCCTTATCATATATACCCCCTTCTGACAAATGGGCAAGAACTATATTTAGAGTACGTGCAGCACAATATACGAAGTGAGCCTTAGGGAACTGGTCGCTTATCAGAGTGTGCACAGATTTAAGGTGGCCGCATATTACTGTAGCACCATCGTAGCCATGGCCAAGATCCAAACCATGAAAAATCAGAAGAAGAGATCTGAAATTGCTATGGTTGTGAAGAGATCCGGTGAGTCCGATAGTCCCCTACCGCAGTCACCTGTCAAGGGGTTTTCTTGGCGGTGAGTTTATAAAACTTCCTTTAACAATTTTTCTTTATTTTGTAATGATTGCTTGAATGACGTTTTGAATTTTTCTTAACATCACAGAAACAATTCGTTATGCAAATGTAATGTACATTTAAGATATTAATTTATTTTTGAATACGAAAAAATCATTTGAAAATTTTTATATTACGCAAGTGCTGCCACGTACACTTCAAACTCAGAGCTAAAGTTTAGATTTTAATTGCAATATAAATATATGAATTTAAATTATAAACTGAACAATTAAGGCTAAATTAAAGTGAAGTAGGATTGCATGTTATGGATGTTTCATCCATCTGAAAATATACTCGACAATTTAATGAATAGTTTGCTTCCATAATGTTCTGTCACACTGAACCACATTAAGTTATTATGTACAAGTCAAGTACAACATAAGATATGAACGTTAAAAATCAAATTAGTACTAACTATTAACTTACTTGCCAGCTGTTGAAAATTCTGTGGCGTCCATTATTACAGAAAAGACGGGTATAGAAGGAGAAGTCAAACTTTCTAGACTGGCAAGTGTCACGCTTGCGTTGCTGCTATCATGGCCAACTTCAGATTTGATCTTTTCGTTAAAAATGTAGAACTGAGTTTTGCACAGTACGCTATGCTCTTAATGCGCTATTAATGACGATTCTGGAAATCTTATGTTGTTAGCTGATTCATCGGTGCCCACTAATGGTCTTCTAAACATTGATTCCCAATCTTTTTTTACGTTCGCGGCACATTTAAGAATGAGCTTAGAAACTCGGGGTACCCTGCATTTTTTTTAGAATATGAACATGTTAAACTTTTCACCGTGATATATAGGTGACAAATCATGTTCAAATAAACACTCCATTACAAACAGGAGAAGAGTTCCTTTTTTATTATTAATATAACACACAACTTATATCCTGCCATAGGACAAAGTACACTAGACAAATGTTCAATATGCACAGACTTAATTTAACAAATACCATATGAAAAGTAGAAAACTACAATGTAATTTTGAATCATTAAAACACGTCTTCAAATGTGAGATTTGTAATTGATACTGAGAACACAAAAGTTTGATATCAGACCTAACAGTTGACAACAAAACACATATACCGTCCTCAAGGCTAAGCAGTCTATTTCTTGCTTTGGATTTCATTGTTACCATAACAGAGAAGGCTCGCTCGCTTGAAAAGGACAAAAGTAAATATATTGCTTTCTTCACTAGAGTATGGTACTCGTCTGCCAGTCCAACACAAAAATTCAGCCACCGATTCCTCACTTTAGGTAAATTTTATTTTGAGTGTGGAATCTGCACAGAGTTCAATGAAATCATCTCGTTCGCAAGCTACAAAATGTATTTCTTCCATACTATCTGCTAAATAAAATTGTGATACAATCCAATCGGGTTTGTCAATGGAAATAGGTGGAAAGTATCTGTCTATTGCATTTCGCAGTCCTAATAAGTCATCAAGAATAAGATCTTTGAGCTTCTGGAGATTTTTGTCTTCTACCGGATTAAGAAGAGATGGAGAGTTCGACAAATCGTCTTTCCGAACTGCAGACATCCAACAACCAGGGTTTCTCTTAGAACCTTTAATTTTATTGGTTGAGGAAACTATTGCTTCCTGTGGCCCCTGCATTCAAACATTGAGTTTATTTAACTTATTATCAAACAAGTAGCCGAGCGGTTTGGCTTGCGTAGCAATCACCTTGCATTCGGGTTCTAACTCCACTGTCAGGAGCCTGGGGACGGCTTTCCGTGGTTTCCCATTTTCACACCAGGCACATGCTGTTGTTGTACCTTAATTAAGGCCACGGCCGCTTCCTTCTCATTCCTAGCCCTTTCCTATCCCATTGTTGCCATAATAACTATCTGTGTCGGTACGACGTAAAGCAACTTGTATTTAAATTATGAAAATATCTGCCTAATAGGACAGTTCTAAACACCAAGAAATATTTTACAGTATTTCATAAAATATCTTGTGAATTTCTTCCTTGAAAAACTTTCACTTCTTATTTCAATCGGAGAACTCGGCTGAGTACACGTATTTCTGTGCGCAATATTAATGAGATTTGAGCTGCACCCCTTTCGCGGCATAAGTGTTCAAAAATCCTTCATTTCAAAGGTCGAGACTTGATGTAGTTTACTATTTCCACAGCCTGGTTAGAAACTACACTAAGCTCTTCACCACAAACTTTTGCAACTAACGCTTCTCTAGGCAAATGACAGTAGGTTACTATGTTAGATGGATTTTCATTTAAAACTCTGGCTGTAAAACCCTTATATTTCACACACACAGATTTCGCACCATCCGTACATACATCAAAACAGTCCTTGCTTAAAAAGTTATCAATAAATCATCAATTAGCTATGATCTGCATTTAGGACTGTCACCCAGATAGCAGATTCCCTATCAGTTGTTTATCTAACGTTTTCCTAAGTGTTTTCAAAGAACTTGGAAATTTATCGAACATTTCTCTTGATAAATTATTCCAATCATTTATTGCTCGTCCTATGAATGAATATCCGTCCCAATTTGTTCTCTTGAATTCCAACTTTATCTTCATATCTTCTTTTAAATACTCTACTCAAGCGTATTCGTCTACCGATGTCATTCCACACCATCTCTCCACTGACAGTTCGGAACATACTGCTTAGTCAAGCAGCTCGTCTCCTTATTTCCAAGTCTTCCCAGTCCAAAGTTTGCAACATTTTCCTCTTTTATCGGGGATCACCAAGAACAAATCATGCTGCTTTCCTTTGGATCATTTCCGGTCCTCGTACCAAGTAATCCTGGTGTGGGCTACCAAACACTGGAACCATACTCTAATTGGGGTCTTACCAGAGAGGTTAACGCTCTCTCCTTTACATCGTTACTAAAATCCTTAAATACCCTCATAACCATGTGAAAAGATCTGTATCTTTCTTTACAACCTCGTTAATGTGATTACTTCAATGAACATAATTCCTTGTAATAACACTTAGGTACCTACTGTGAACCCCATCACCGTAATTAAAACTGAGAGGACGTTTCCTGTTGGTGAAACTTACAACCTGACTTTTTATCCCGTTTACCGACATACCATTATCACTGAAGTCGCTCACAGTCCTACGCTATACAGTACAACATCATTCGCAAATGGCCTTATTCCTGATTCCACTTGCTTACACGTATCATTTTTATATATATGAAAGCATGAAGTTCCAATATTACTGCCCTGTGGGAACCCTCCCCCTATAAATCATCACAGGATCAGATAACGCTTCACCTACTCTAATTCTCTTAGTTCTATTTTCTTTAGCCTCCCATTCAACCATTCCCTTCTCTAGTCCAGTAACCCTCATTTTCGTCTACTCTCTCGTGATCTACTCTATCAAGAGCCCTGGATAGGTAAATCGCGATAGACTCTAGGCTATTTGGGTCTCCTGAATCTAAAATATCTCATATATCTTGCTGGAAGCCTACAAGTTGAGCTTCAGTGGAATAAATTTTCCTATATCCGAACTGCCTTCTATCAACACAGTTAGTAATTTTGCAAGCATATCTAGTGTAATCAGAAATAATGCTTTCCAAGAGCTTACAAACTGGTTGTAATTAACCGCTTTATGTTTTTCACCCTTTCCCTCGTACACTGAGTCTACTATTACAACTCTCCAATCATTCGGTATCACTCCTTCACGCAAAAAATAATCAAATAAGTATTTCAGATATGGCACTATATCCTAAACAATTGCCTTTAAGATATTACAATGAATCTTATAAATCTTAGGTGCTTTTCTAGCTTTCAACTTCTTTTTTATCAAACGTCATTTTCACAGGTAAATTTCACCGCACCTACCTGAACATTCTCCTTAAAACCAACTACCTTTACACATTGCTCACTTAATACTGCTGCCTTCTGTAATTCCTCACATATACACTCGCCTTGTTCATAAATGATTCATGGAATTCCTGTCCTGGAACCTGTTTCTTTCTGGAAGTACCAATACGTATCCGTCCATTGATCCCTAAAATTGATATGGCTGCCAATCTTGTTTGCCATCATGTTATCCTTAGATGAATTTTTTGATAAATTTGATTTCTTAGTAATTTCCATCAATCTCTTCATACTCCCACCACCATTCAAAACTCTCTTTCTTTCACACCCGCACCTCCTCCTTAATTTCCCTCTTATAATATAATGGTTCCTTACCATTCCTTACAACATTTAAAGGTACATACCTGTTTTCACACTCCTCAACAACTGCTTTAAATCCATCCCACAGAATGTTTACATTTGTATATACCTTTTTCTACTGATCATAACTGCTTTTTAAAAATGTCCCCTTGTCTGTATTATCAGCCACATTTAGATAAGAATTAAGAGAATCTAAAATATAGTGGCCGTTGATTCTAGTCTCCAGCATTCTACAGAACAGAAACTGCTCAGAAACATGTTTGTCATTAATTGATCTGATAAACTCAATGATTTTTGCTTTATCAGTAGTGTCCTTACTCTCATCTAAAATACGTTAAAATATGGTTAAATGCAAGAGCGATCATTACTGTCCTTATTTCGCCACTAATAAAGAAACCTACTACTACTTGTAAAGCAAAATTTGGTTTAGATTTTATTTTCTCTACCACGTGTTCGTTTATAGTGAATGAAATCTCAGCTATCATGCGGCTGATTGAACTGGTGGTGAGGTGAACTTCCGATACTTGATTTCTGGCATCTTCACCAAGTATTCCTTCGGCTATTATTTTACATGCAGGCAAGATGATGTCCTCTCCAACGGTGGGAGGTTTATTTCTTTGCGCTATCAATTCTACTATTTTATACGTGGCTTCAAGATCTATGTCTGCCGTGGTATGTTTCTTAAACATTCTCACAGTTGCTATCGTCTGCCCTTCTACTTGACATGAAAAATATGATGAACTCTTCCGTGATTCACTAGGATGCTTGGTAGTAAGGTACCGCTACGACTTGTTAGGTGCCATGGACTGATTGCTGAGTGTTTCCTAACAAATCACACACACATGGCGAGGGTTTTCCAGGCCCTTTTTCCACGGAAATCCATACGTTAAGTAACTATCCAAATATGTTCTATTCTTTGCTTAGTCCTGACTCTCATTGTCTTTTGAAGATGACGGTCCTGAAGGAACTTCAAAATTCGCATTAACACAAGCAGTAGATGATGACTGTTCACCTTCACTACTCTGTAGCATACGTTTCTTCACAACGAACGTATCCATACGAAACACAGTACCGAGATCGATAGCTGCAGTCGCTTAAGTGCGGCTAATGTCCAGTATTCGGGAGATAATGGGTTCGAACCCCACTGACGGCAGCCCTGAAGATGGTTTTCCATAGTTTCCCATTTTCACACCAGGCAAATGCTGGGGCTGTACCTTAATTAGGGCCAAGGCTGCTTCTTTCCCACTCCCAGCCCTTTCTTGTCCCATCGTCGCCATAAGACCTATCTGTGTCGGTGCGATGTAAAACCAACTCGTAAAAGAGGAAACACAGTGAAACGACGCAATGAATACCGGTATATAGAATTGGAAGCGACAGGATGCAATTGAATCGCGCTTATACGGTGCGTTCAATTACTGAACTGCCTACTTGTATGTGCAGCGTTTTATTTAGACCTGACACCTCTACCAGGACTGCACTCAACCCGGGACCTTAACAAGATCACAGAAGATTTCACCGCCTCAGGTTATGACATTACCGCCTTAATCCAGCTCACCTCCTTTCGTAACAAGCCGAAAATGCCGCTGTACCTTACAGTTACAACGGCACTGACGCCCGGGAGACATCAATTTTCGAGACAACGCACATTGCTGGCACCGCGATCAAGATTGAAAGGTACCGGGGCACCCAAGGCCCGGTACAATGCTGCCACTGAGAAGGATATGAACATGCTTCTTCTGGATGTCACTGCCGCGTTAAATGCGAAATCAGTGGAGAAAATCACCGAGCAGGAAAGTGCCCAAGAAGTGGCAACAAGGAACAGCGGCCTACGTGCGCCAGCTGTCGAACACAGCCAACTTCAGGGGCTGTGGTCTGTACAGCCGCGTTATAGAATAAAGTTACCGGTGCCTACCTGGCAGGGTGCGAAATCGCGGGGGGGTGGTGGGATGGGAGGATTCCCCCACACCACCACCACCACCACCACCGACAATATTATTTCAAAAGTTCCACCCCACTCAAATTGCCCGGGGGGATTCTTTCATTATAGCATAATAAGGAAAATGTAGAACATACAGTATACGTTACTGAAATTCATGTTTTTACTGCACAGTTCAATAAAAATATAACTGCCTACTAGGAATAACTTTCCAATATTTGTCATTCTTGTTGTAACAACAGAATTCAAACATTGTAACTGTTCGACTCCTCATCAAAACACTTGGGGAGATGAAAGTTATTATCTTGGGACACATGAATATCAAATAAACTATTTGTGGCTTGCCCGCAAATTGCCACGCAAATAGAAACAATTAACATTCCATGGTTTCCCATTTCTCTATGTGATGTTTGGGCGCCAGGATTACAGTTTTAAACAAAACTGTAAACCAAAATTTATATTTACTAGCATAGAGACTTATACTTAAATCACAGGGGTAGGATTTTAAATAATTAACCATTAAGTATCGCTTAAGAAAGAAAATTAACGCAATATAAAATACAAATGAATTTATTATACAAAAAAAAATGAGATGAATCGGAAAAGTTCCTTAAAGCGTGGAGGAATTTATAATTTACTTTACTGAATTTACTATTGCTTGCTTTATCTAATTGAAGCTCACTAATTGCAGCTTCCGTTGAAGTCATCTGGTTTCCGTGGTTACTCGTTCTCTTCTTCTCGATGTAGAATTTGCTCCATGGACATCCTTCCTTCCTTCTCTGATATGGTACGGGCTATCTGGACTAACACTCCCTAATTGCCTAGTCTTTAAATTAGACATTGGCCCTATACTTGTAAAAAATGATCAGCGTTGATCGTAAGAGGAGAAAATTCAGAGATATGAATTTTTCCATATTAGTAAAAATCTCAATCCAACTGAGCTATACAATTTATACGGTACAGACTTGTACCAAATTCCGTAGACTTGAACTAAACATAGTTTTTCGTCCAGAAGATTTACTGAATATAACACAAGCCGTAAGCTTGTTTCGTTTCACGCAGATCCGATAACATTACCGCAGCTGAGTACTGTATCGAAGCGACAACACATTGTACAAAAATAACTATGTCGCGGAGCGACCACACACTGTTTCAAAAATCAAATCACGTCGTTCAAAGTAGATGTTCACAGTAGAAGTAGTAGTGATGGAGTATCCGTAAGTATCTCGCTCCGCACTTGATAATATCACCGGGCTCCCCCACTCTTGGTAACAGCTTCATCTCAGATCTCTATATAACGAAACATCTGATTCGTAGATCGCATTATCATCTCCCCTTCTCTTCTTCCTTGTCGAGTCCAGCAGGCGTGGCGATGATGTACTCTGGTGGTATGCAAGCCTCGCGCGCGGGTCGCTGTTTACTGCCTTCCCCAAACCCATGAGTCACGCAAAATCCCCAGCTTCAAGAATAACCCTCCGTATACACAAATATGAGATGACATGAAAACAACTGTCTCAACATATTGACCGTATTTACAACATAATGAATTCCTATCCTACATAATATAATAATTTAAATAATAAAACGATGTTATCATATATACAATATGATTCCAAAAGGCCTTGATTACAAATGATTGACGTTGAATAAATATGTTATTACGAATAATTGCCGATGGCGGATAAACTTGTTATCAAATGATATCGCGTAAAATGATATTATATTAAATTAGTAGGGCTGGAGAAGCCTGGGCCGGCCCCGTGGTGTAGGGGTAGCGTGCCTGCCTCTTACTCGGAGGCCCCCGGGTTCGATTCCCGGCCAGGTCAGGGATTTTTACCTAGACCTGAGGGCTGGTTCGAGGTCCACTCAGCCTACGTGATCAGAATTGAGGAGCTATCTGACGGTGAGATGGCGGCCCCGGTCTAGAAAGCCAAGAATAACGGCCGAGAGGATTCGTCGTGCTGACCACACGACACCTCGTAATCTGCAGGCCTTTGGGCTGAGCAGCGATCGCTTGGTAGGCCAAGGCCCTTCAAGGGCTGTAGTGCGATGGGGTTCGGGTTCGGGTTCGGAGAAGCCTGGACGGTTACAACATATCATCTAAATTTAAATTCTTCAGGAGTAATTTACATACAGGGGAATTATATATCCCCTCCCCCACCGGGTATTGCTTGAAATAAACACTAGTAGTTAAGCCCTATCACCCTTCTCCCTCCCAACATTTCTTTCTGATTGCGTACCCTGCCACCTGGCACGAGAAAAGGCAAAGCCGCCCCCATCAACTCACAGTGACAGGCTGGGAGAAGGGATGGAATTTCCTTCTCCCATGTTATGGACCACTGGCGTAGCCAGGGGGGGGGGGCCCAGGGGGGCCGGGCCCCCCCCAAAATATTTCCTGAAACTAGAGCGAGGATTAGCCGTTGTTTTACGTACGGTACGAACAACTTAAAAACGTACGCCGAAATGTTGAATTAACGTAGCTACAAGAATCTATTAGTAGGGCTCAATAGGGACATACATAATTCTCCATATTTGTACTGCTTGAATGAAAGGAAGACACTTAGGATTGTGATGCGCGAGGATATTTCCTTGTAGAGGCCTCAGTATTGGGAATGAAACCGTGTATTGACAAATGTCAAGACATGAAGAAAGGGCCAATTAGCAAGGGATTACTCAGTAGGGGGCCGGAACGTGACCACCGAGATAACGGGGGCCACGTCCAGAAACAGCTGCAAGCTTACAACATCGTGTCAGCTTTTGCAGATCGGTTCCAGGAAACAACAATGTCCTACGGATCCTCGGGTTGCACCGTGGTTGAGAGATGTGCTGTGTTTGAGTTGCAGCGTTGGGAAGACTGTGACAGGATTGTGATCTGCACGTTAGTTCCTCATTTTGTGCCATATAAGTAACATTTTTTTGAAGAGGGACCGTTTTGTCACTGAAAAGCCAACACTGTGTGCATCCTCGGTAAGTTATGAAAAAGTTTTTTTTTTTTAAATTCTTACAGTGCCAAGACAATCGCGGATGCGTGCCTAAGTTCGATAGGTAGGCCTATATATTTTGTCAAATGCCCGGGGACTGATTGGAACCTCAAATGGCACCATCAAAAGTGCGGGTAAATACTTTGTAATTGACGGGCGTGATAACTCAGTTCCAATGCTTCTATCTTCTCATCAGGACGGCCCAGGCTTGAATCGCAGTCGATGCATGAAACTTTTTAAAATGGGTAGTCACGTTCTATTGATACGGATTCTACCTTTCTTTATACTTTTGAGCCAGAACCGTATCATTTATGGTGGTGTATTTTGAGTATCCAACCATTCTTCGGACTTACCTTGTACCTTAAATGGTGAGTGGATGCAGTGGCGTACCCACAAAATAATTTCAGTGGGTGGGTGGGGTGTAAGTCCAGGCCAGTAGTGTGGATACAACTTTTCCTTGGAAGGGGTTGTGAAAATATTTGTTATTCTTTAATTAGAATTTGCTTTACGTCGCACCGTAGGTCTTCAATGGCGACGATGGGAAAGGAAAGGGCTGAGAGTGGGAAGAAGCGGCCGTGGCCTTAATTAAGGCACAGCCCCAGCATTTGCCTGGTGTGAAAATGGGAAACCACAGAAAACCATATTTAGGGCTGCCGACAGAGGTGTTTGAACCCACTATCTCCCGGATGCAAGCACACAGCTGTGCGCCCCTAACTGCACGGCCAACTCGCCCGGTGAATATGAAAAGAAAGCCGGTCCTACCGAGTGCGGTGACGGATCTTCAGTAGATATTGTTGGTTTTGATTGTTACCATGTACAATCATAGCTTTTGTACTCTCAACATAAACCGGCTGCATTATTGAAACTGTTCGTAAAATTGATAATATCGTTCTTCGTTTGTGAGGAAGTAGAATCTTCATTTAATTTGTCTTCTTAAAAAAAAAGGAACCACTTTGGTACTACACCCCGTGAAGGTGACTACCTTCCAGGCCGTATATATTTCGATTACGAGAGACTCAAGGAAAACTCTACTGCACCCAAAAACAAGGCTGTATCCTCCCCATCCTATGCCTTTCTTAACTCTGTCAGTGCCGGGAATCGAATGCAGGATGTCTTAAGTCAAATTCGAAAATAAGGAGACCTAAAAGTACCAGCCGGCCCCACAGTGTACGGGTAGCGTGCCTGCCTCTTACCGGAGGCCCCGGGTTCTATTCCCGGCCAGGTCAGGGACTTTCACCTAGATCTGAGGGCTAGTTCGAGGTACACTCAGCCCACGTGTTTATAATTGAGGAGCTATCTGACGGTGAGATGGCGGCCCCGGTCTAGAAAGCCAGGAATAACAGAGGAGAGGATTCGTCGTGCTGACCACACAACACCTCGTAATCTGCAGGCCTCCGGGCTGAGCAGCCGTCGCTTGGTAGGCGATGGCGCTTCAGGGCTGTTACGTCATGGAGTTTGATTTGGAAAAGTGAACAGAGAAGGAAGCGACACCCCTGCAAGGCTCCTTAGCTTCCAGCTAGTTCTTCTGTCCGGCCTCGTGCGTTTAGGACAGTAAAAAAACGTACGCCTTAATAAATGCTCCTCAAAAAACCTTTGTAAAAATACTAGCTGCAACTATTTATAACAATAATCACAAACGCCTCCTTTTCATGTGGCTCAGTTGGTTGAGTCGCTGTCCTTCTGAGTCTGAGTTCGCAGATTCAAATCCCGGATTGGATCGGTAACCCTTAAAACGGTGTTGAAATGGCAACAGATCAGTGTCGTTGATTTCTGGCACGTTAATAAAAATTATAGATACGAATATTAGTGTCACGAAACTCTAACTTTATACTACTATATTCTGTATCCCAGACTTGCGTGGAAAAGTAATTAACAATTTACTTTACGTCACACCGACACAGATAGGTCTTATGGCGACGTCGGGGTAGGAAATGCCTAGGAGTGGGAAGGAAGCGGCCGTGGCCTTAATTAAGGTACGGCCCCAGCATTTTCTTGGTGTGAAAATGGGAAACCACGGGAAAACATTTTCAGGGCTGCCGACAGTGGGGTTCGAATCCACTATCTCCCGGATGCAAGCTCACAGCTGCGTGGCCCTAACCGCGTTGGAAACTAACAGGACAAGGTAAACCCTACATAGCATTTGTTGTAACGTGTATTTTTCTTTACCAACTAACAAAATATCTATACCCATACGCTTTACATTATTTATTTATTTATTTATTTATTTATTTATTTATTTATTTATTTATTTATTTATTTATTTGTCTGTTTATTAGTGCCTTCAGTACAGTGGCGAAGTTAGGGCTCCAGGCCCTCTTGTACACTTAACCACATACTAATCAAAATCTTAAATAAAATACTGAGATTCTTAAAATAGTTAAAACTACATAAATTAATAGAATTTAAAATAAATTTAAATAAATTACGTACTAAATTAATATTAGAACTAATTAATATTAAAAACTCTTAAACATGGCTAATCCTCAGGAACGCACACATTCATACTTCAACCAGTCAGCTGTCCTCAGCAGGTAGTCTCGGCAGGTGACCTTAAATCGTGATTTAAAAAAGCTAGTTTCTCTGACCTGAACTGGCAGGGAATTCCATAATCTGGCGACAGTCACCACAAATTGTCTATTAATTTGATTTGTGCGGTGCAGTGAAGTAGAAAGAATGAATCTAGAACGCGTATTTAAGTTGCGAAATGATGATAAAAAGATGAATTTAGAAGAAATATGCATTGGCTGACTTTCAGCTACCACTCTGATCACCATCGTTAAAGTGTGTAGCTGCCGACGTTTATCAGACATCAGCCATGAGACAGCCTGATAGTATGGGGTGATATGAACATCGTACCCGATATTGTAAATAAATCGCAGGCAGGAATTCAGTGCTCGTTGAAGTTTAAGTGTTTCTTCTTTCGTCATGTCAACTAAAACAACGTCACAATAATCAAGAATAGGGAGAATGAGTGTCTGTATTAGTTTGGCCTATAGCTCAAATGGAAATACATTCCTCTGTCGTTTAAGAGGGTGAAGAACTCCAGAAATCATTTTACGTATTTCTTTCGTTTGATCAGACCAATCAACTGTTACATTCATCATTACGCCGGGATTTTTAACCGTTTTACTGTAGGGAATAATGTTACCATTCAGTAGGATAGGCGGGATTGCGACATTGTTTGAGAAGCTCAGTAATTTTCGTGATCCAATTATAATTGTCTGAGTTTTTTTTTTTTTTTTTTTGCAGTTTAGTATAAGAGAGCTTCGTTGTGCATATACACTGAGTCGTCGGAGGTCCCTGTTAATATCTTGTCTTGCAGTGTCGATATAGCCTATTTAAAGATCGTCAGCACAGAGGTCATGTGTGTTATTTCCTGTCACAGATGGTATGTCATTGATATAAATACAGAAACTTAGGGGCCGTAGAATACTGCCCTGTGGGGCAACACTAAGTTTCATTTTCCATTTAGAGGCCTTGTCGTTTACTGTTACACGCTGTTGACAGTTACTCAAATGAGAACTAAAAACCTTAAGCGCAGCCAGGTCGAAATTTAGCAGTTCCATTTTCTGTATCATAGTCGGAATTAGTACAGTGTCAAAGGCGCTACTGAAGTCAAGAAGGATACGTATAGTGAGCAGTCGTTTGTCCATAGCGTTTCTAATGTCTTCGGTAACCTTCAAAAGTGCTGTCGCGGTACTGTGACCCTTCTCAAATCCAGATTGCAAAGGGTCCAAAAAGGTATTCCAGAACTTCCTCTTATACTAAACGTTCAAAGTCTTTAGAAAGCGCATGGAGTACGGACATATGACGATAGTCAGAGGGTGATTGAGGATCTGAACTCTTAGGTACCGATATAATATTGGCTGTTTTCCATACAGTAGGGAAAGTTCCGTTTAGTAAACAGTAGTTCAGTATGTGCGTCAGTATAGGCGAGATAGCACCCATAATGTTATGTATAAAAGTAATAGGAATATCATATACACCTGCAGTCTTTGATTTAATCGAGTACAAAGCCTTTTAACCTGATTTTCTGTGACACTGTGAAATGTGAATGGCGGATTGGCTGGAGGGGAGGGCGGTGAGTCGGTGCAGTTAATTTGGGTAGGTTGAATATTTATTCTACTAAAGTAATCGTTCAGTTCGTCAAGTGGAATGTCAGGAGTTGTCTGTCTCTGTTGATGTTTTCCTATTCCCAGAGCTCTAAGTTGGTCCCATGCGCGATTAGAATTTAAGTTGTTAGCTAAAATCCGAAAATATATGCATTTTTTAAATTTCTGATTAACTGCTTTGTGCGATTTCTTAAGATGCGGTTAGATTCGAAGTCTGTGTCATCTAGGGTTTGTTTATAATATCGAAATAACGAGTCACGGTGGGCCATCATTCTCTTGCCTTCATCATCTAGCCATGGACAAGAAGGACGAGAAACCTGTATTCGACGCGCATTATTTGTATAAAATGTCACTTCTTTATTGCTTATCACATGACCATTATTATTATAACATTACCGTATTTGTTGTAAACCAGAATATTGCATCCTTACTCAAAGTGTTTATTCTTGCATTCATTTCACTTCTACGCGGAATATATGAAATGCTACAGTTATGTTGGGATGGGAGTAACAGAGATAGCTGGGGGACCGAGGGTTGTCGTCCAAGGAGTCCAGACACCCCAGGAGTTTTAACGAAAGTTCTTTTATTGAGCATTTTATATATAATGTGCATTAATATTAGCTTCCGGAGTCCTACTCATTGGCTGAATGATCAATGTTGAGGCCTTCGGTTCAGACGGTTCCGGGTTCGATTCCCGGCTGGGTCGGGGATTGTAATCGCGTCTGAATAATTATTCTGGCTTGGGACTGGGTGTTTGTCCCAACATATTCAGACAACATACTACATTACCAACCACCAAATAAACACACAACACTGATTACATCCCTCTATATAGGGTTGGCGTCGGGAAGGACATCCGGCCGTAAAACAGGGCCAAATCCACATGTGCGACACATTTCGCACCCGCGACCCCACAGATGTGGGAAAAATGGGGAAGAAGAAGGAAATTACTATTAGCTTCCGGAATCCGCACGAATCCACCACTCTTACTTGGATCCAAGGACACTCATTTCCTTTTTCGGTATTCTACACCACCTAAACTATGGAAGTTTGGACACCTATCAAAATAAAATTCTGGATGAATGGCCCCCCCCCCAAACTGAAATCCTGGCTACGCTACTGTTATGGACCCCAGCAAAAATACCATCACTGGCATCGCTCCTCCCACTACTTCTTTCTCAACTTCTGACTTTCCCTCTCTCGCCACTCCCCAGCTCCTTTTTTTTTTTGCTAGTGGCTTTACGTCGCACCGCCACAGATAGGTCTTATGGCGACGATGGGATAGGAAAGGCCTAGGAGTTGGAAGGAAGCGGCCATGGCCTCAATTAAGGTACAACCCCAGCATTTGCCTGGTGTGAAAATGGGAAAACACGGAAAACCACATTCAGGGCTGCCGACAGTGGGATTCGAACCCACTATCTCCCGGATACAAGCTCACAGCCGGGCGCCTCTGACTGCACGGCCAACTCGCCCGCTACTCCCCGCCCTAGGAGGCTCCTTGACCTATTCAAGCTGCTACAAGACCCCTCTATAAAACCACTAATTCCCCTTCTTCGTCCCACCCTCTTTCGACTCCAGGCCACTACCATCAAGGTTGAACAGATGGAAGATCTACTGAGTGCAGTCCTCCAATGATTCAGTGATGGCCCGTAGACTTCACGCACGACCACAGCAGTTAAAAAATCATTTACTGGAATGCGAACTCGATCCATGACGATATGACTGAATTAATCCAGATCACCAAGGAGAAATGTTTAGATCTCATCATTATCGGGGGAACTAAACTCAAACCATTCAACCGGGTTTTCCTCCCTAACTACACCCTCTACTGGAACGACCACCCCGGCGATCGGGAAGGAGGGTTGGGCACTGCTATTTGCACTAAGAAAATCCTGCATACCTGCATACACAGTCACGCCAATCTCCATACCCTCTAAGCCACCGTCGTTGAGGCTGAGAACTGTAAAGGATCAATGACTATTGTATTAGTTTTATTTATCACACTTCTCAGCAAAAATATGGAAGGACTAGAGAAAAAGGGTGATCCTCCACGTACATGTAACATGTTCCATAGACCTATCTTAAAATGAGATATTATTTACAATATTTACATGGTTTACAAAATAATGAAATAGTACTGTGCAAGATCATTTCTTACTGCTCATTCATTCTGTTTATCGACAGTTACCTAATCATCTATTCATCCACTCATTCCTTTTCTCACATACTTCCTTTCACCCTACCAATCTGTGATTCATTAATTTTCCCACACACTCACAGACATATGCAGCAGTTCCATTAAATAAAATTTTTCTTTACATATCTAAAATTTTGGAAGACATGTTCTTGACATTCCCTGACAGCGTGTTCCATAGCTATGCGGAGCGCCAATTAAAACCTTTCTGAAAGGCAGAGGTACGGGCGAAAGGCGGACAAAGGGTAAATCCTTCACCTCTCTGAGCTGAGAGGTAATAATAATTTCGTGTGGCTATTTCTAGCCGGATGCAGCCCTTGTAAGGCAGACCCTCCGATGAGGGTGGGCGGCATCTGCCATGTGTAGGTAACTGCGTGTTATTGTGGAGGAAGATAGTGTTATGTGTGGTGTGTGAGTTGCAGGGATGTTTGGGGACAGCACAAACACCCAGCCCCCGGGCCATTGGAATTAACCAATGAAGGTTCAAATCCCCGACCCAGCCGGGAATCGAACTCGGGACCCTCTGAACCGAAGGCCAGTACGCTGACCATTCAGCCAACGAGTCAGACAGCTGAGAGGTAAAAAAGTGATACACGTTGGAAGGGATGAATTTCGATAGAGGCAGAGAGTGATTTCCGGAGAAAGATCAGGTCAGTTTGTTTGGCTGTTTTCTCATTAGAACAGTAACGTATTGGATGGCCTTTCGGCACAGCGTTGTAGTCCTTGCAGTTTGCTCATGTTCTCTGTGGTTGTGGGATGCCAAGCAGGTCAGTACGAGCCGAACCATGCGACCTTATTGCTCCTATATAGAACCCTAGGATGTATGTTGCCTTGTACCTTGACTCCTCATACTGTATATTTCACTCTAAATTGTCAAAGATTGTTATGCCGAGTAGTTTAAAACTTGTGCACGGCGAAATTATATTTTTACCTACTTGATAACTGTTCGTATCGGGAATTCTCATATATTTACACTTATTCACATTTATATTCAGGCTATTTACACCGCACCGCATCGACAGATTTTCAATATCAGATTGTAGAACAAAGGCGTCCTCCTAATTCCTTATACACTTGTACAGCACAATTTCGTTGGAATATTAGGCCATTGAGGATGAGAGACAACCCGGGAGATCGAGCACACAGACAGTGAAGAGGAGAGGTCCAATCAGAGAACCTTGCATTACTCCAGATGTTACTGTAATAGCCGGTGATCGAGCGCCTCCGTTAGACCACACTCAGCGTCTAACCCTTCAGGAAGGATCTCAATCATGCCAATACATTGTCTCCTATGCAGAGCTGCTGTAGTTTCAACAGAAGCCGTTGATGTGACACCTGGTCGAAGGCTTTGGACCAACCTAGCGCGATGTAGTCAGTTTGAGTCTCATTAGGTTAATCCAAATTAAACTAACAGTCATCAAAGACCTCTGTCAATAACGTTGTGCAGGAACGCCCTAGGAGTAAACCATGTTTATTGGGATTAAGCAAGTTATTCTCCCGTAAGGATTTCAGCACGCTGTATACTACCAACCGCTCCATGCATTTACAGACATTGGATGTTAAAGACACTGGCCTCTAACTTTCATTAAATTCGATATCGCCCTTTTTGCATACCGGCACCCCATTATCACTTTTTCCATCCACAAGGCATGGCTTCTTTAATGGTCGAATAGTTGAATAGCGCACACAGGGAGGGCGCTACGGCTTCCTCACACTGCAGTAAGATCCGTCCAAGTATGTTGTCCGGGCCTGTCGCAACATGGAGTCGTATTTTCCGTAAGCTGGTGGTCACTTCAAGCATGGAAAAGCAGGAGTTGCAGAGGGGGAAGGGTGGAGGCAATGACCTGGCCAAGTGCAAGTTAACGGGTCTATTTGGCTTAACATGGTTTTCTTTAAAACTATTGCTGAAATACTCACAGACGTCCTGCCATTTATTTATGGCTTTATCGTTGGGGAAGTATAATTTTCCGATTTAACATAGTCACTATTCTGGAGGTGGTGTCAGCAAACCTGCAATAATTTATCTGGCTTCGAGGTCCCTGATATCGTGAAGAATATATTTCAATAGCAACTTTGAGGTGGTAAGATCAAGATTCTCCAATGTAGTTCAAGAAATGGATCTGAAATTAAATCGTATGACTATCTTTCATTCCTCTTGACTCAATAAACCTTGAAAGTGTGGTTGAGAATAAACATCCCAAAACAAGGCCAAACCAGATGAGGGTATGAGCAACATTAAACAAATATTCTATATCATTCAAGACATTTTTGCTTATCTGCCTACATAGAAATTGGGTGCCATGGTAAGAAACGAGTGTGGTGTAACTTCGTTATATCTACCACGGTGATAAAAGGTGTAGAAATAACCATCTCTTTTCCACAATACTGCACACTGAAAAGCAATGCAATCGTCGAATACGTTGTATAGTTTAATACAAGAAACAAACAATATGTAACACAACTAAAACGTTTATTTAAGTGAGATCTTTCACAAAATACATAGAAAAAAATTGTCTGTCGACTTACTTCTTATTTGGAGCACGCTAAATGTTATAATGAGTAGGCTTGATGTGGAATTATATAAATTTACGCACGTTTACACTACTATATACACAATGATCTGCACTGACAACGAAGAGTGTCACTCACATATAAATGTCTCCGATAGCTGATGGCTATCTAATGTCTTGAAATGCTTGCTGGAATGTAATACAAGTCTTTTCTGTGTAGCAGAATGCTAGAAGTATGAACGAAGCTACAAGGAAAGCGGAAATAGGGAGGCGGTGGTGAGTTCAGAGGTGAGCCCACCCGATCAGAGTTCAGTCCGCCTATTCAGCCCACATTTTAAAGAGGATACCTCCGTGTCTGACCTACGGCGTAGAGCTGATGGCTGACTGCCTACTGCTGCCGCGTTCTGCCTCCTATTTATACGGGCTGGCTGACGTCACACGCCACGGCTTTGATGCACGAGCGGGTTGCATAGCTGCAAGGCGGAGGACACTACAATATAATGTATTTTCACTCTTTAAAAATACGTAGTTGGGCAACATTTGGGAGTAGTCAACCGACTGAGATAATTATCGGTAAGTACAGCGTACACGGTCAATAACTACAGGGTATTCCTTATAACTTAACTACTTGAACTACTTTCCAAGCTAAAACAGCCAACATTCGCTAAGAACCGCAGAATTGATGCAATCGATGCTGTTATTGGCCTTTGATAAAAAGTAATATTAAAATTAAAAGCATTAACTAGAATACCGGTAATGATGGTCTTCCTGTTCCAGACAAATTGCCTGCCATAAGAATGAATGTTCCCTAATTTATCTATATTTGGCAGCAGTATTTCTTGCGATTTCGAATTAGATGTTATCTTGCAGCTTCTGCAGTGTTTGAGAATCGGAACATACTCACTAACTTTCAAAGTATCTCAACATTTTTAAAAACGTTTATGGTTATTTTAAATGTGGTGAATAAAGTGCAACTTCTTGCATATTTTTGATTGCGAAATCCAAACATACGTCCTAATTAGGGAGGTTTTGAGAGTACTGGACCGAGTTTGACCTTGAACTAATACTGGAGCGTGTGATATAGCAAGGGCGATTTGAAATGTGCACGTTACTTTATAGGGAAGCAAGACAAAACGCGTGCGCGACACTACGTCTGTACCAGGACTGGTATCCTGATAGGCGACACCCGGCTGCTACGATATTCTGCCATGTTAAAAGACGCCTAAGGACAACAGGCGTGATTTCCAACCGGCCACCAGTCAGCGATGGCCCGTTACATCGCGTGAAACAGAAGAAGCCGTTCTGGAGGTAGCTCGTAATAATCCACACATCAGTACAAGGGCGTCTGCATGACAGGTGAACACCAGCCAGCCGTCCGTCTGGCGAGTACTGTATGAACATAAATTTTACCCATCACATCTTGAGCTATGCCAACAGCTCCATGGGCAGGATTTCGAATCTCGAATGGAGTTCTATTGGTGGCTATTAGGCAGACTGGACAATGATGCAGCATTCTTATCGCATATCTTGTTTCCACAATAATGGGAACGTCAATCGCCACAACATGCACTATTGGAGTCCGGACAATCCTCGATGGATGCGACAGGCGGCCCATCAAGTACGATAGGGAGTTAATGTTTGGTGTGTGTGGAATCTTGGGGGTTCGCCTGTTTAGACCTTACTTCTTTGAGGGCCATTGGACGGCCCCATGCTACCTGCACACTTTCTGCGTCAGGAACTCCCATTGCCGCTGGAGGATGTGCTCTTGCACGATCGTTTGACGATGTGGTTGCAACAGGATGGAGTTCCACCACATTCGACTTTGCCCGTTCGTAACCATCTGAACGGGGAACTGCCAGGGAAATGGATAGGACGAGGAGGCCCTGTTTCTTGGCCCGACAGATCACCGGATTTAACGCCGTTAGACTTCTTCTTGTGGGTACATTTGAAGAACGTCGTTTTACACTCAAGTGCCAGAAAACACCGACGAGCTCCGGCAACTCATCGTGGACTCCTGCCGAGTAATTACACCTGGAATGCTTCAGCGCGCAAGACGATCTGTTGGACACCGGGCCGGAATGTGCTTAAACAAAAACGTTCATCACATGTAGCATTTGCTGCGATAAAACATTGCCAGGGCAGTTGTGTTCCTATTATTTCCAGTCTGTATGCGCCCAGCCTGCTAACTACTCAGCCCTTCATAGGGCCGCAAACACATTCATTCACACACAATTAGCATGAAAGTGGGTATTGAACATACATTGCGAGGGGTACGTATTAAACAAATATTTCAAGAATTTGTTATCTTCGCCCCGGACTCGAACCTCCCACCTGACATGCAAGCCCGCTCCGCCACACCTTTACCAACTACACTACGGTTCCGTACGGCACACGGGGCAGCTTACAGCAAGTATTAGGTTTACTGCGGTCACAATACCAATTCAGTGTTTCGCAGGCGTGTCAGGTTCATATGACGTAGAAGGCATACGCATGTCTTCCAGTGTTTAATACGAGTATAACATTACGGCGTTCTATCATGCTGAGACGGTAAATACCAAGTTATCCGGTTGTGTTGCCTGAGCATACCGGCAGGGCAGATGTTTTCAGGACGGAATGAATATTGAGGGTTGCATAAATCTACATTGGAAGGGGCGGCTCTATCACGTTCTATGATATTCAATTACGATTAATTTAAGAATAATTCTATGAAGTAAATTTATATGTCGGCTGGACTTCCAAGGTGCTATTTAGTAATTTGTTCGGTGTAACCGCAAGACGTTCTTTGACCGAGACTGATTAGCATTGATGTCAATTCTGTAAACTGAAAGCAACAAATCTGGTTTTCATGAACGGGTTTTCGGTAAGGAAGTTTTGTCATGAATATATGCCAACAGTAGTTGCTAGACAGGCTGACATTTTCTCTAAATATGTTGCATATTATTCTTGGATGGTAGGAATATGAATAAGATCAGTATTGTTGCTACCTGAAACATCATTGCTAATGGTAGCCTATATCCTATTTTTTGATAATAATAATAATAATAATAATAATAATAATAATAATAATAATAATAATAATAATAATAATAATAATAATAATAATAATAATAATAATCATCATCATCATCAGGCAGGTCAAGAGAAAATACTTGAAGCAACAACTGGACTCGATTGAAGACAACTTTCGTAACTACAATGTACGAGATTTCTACAGGGAATTCGGAGGACAAGTCCGTGGGTATGCTCCTCAAAACCTGGCTTTCAAAAGATCAGATGGAAAACTTGCATTCAGTAATCAGGATAATTGTCAGGAATTAGCACTTTACTTCGCTGATCTCCTCAACTGTCCAGAGCCCCTCACAAGATTCCCTCAAGAACCCCCAAGGCACACTTTCCCAGAATCTCCACCACCGACAGAGGAAGAAATCCGCGGCCACATCTTCAAACTTAAAAACAATAGGACCCCCGGAGAAGATGGCATCATTGCGGAACTTCTGAAAAATCTTGGACCTAACTCCCTCAAGGAGCTCACTCAAATCATTACAGATATCTGGCAATCGGAAGAATTACCTCAGGACTGGAAGTGCGCCCTCATCCACCCATTACACAAAAAGGGAGATAAGACTGACGTAAACAATTACAGGGGCATTTCTCTTCTCCAAGTGACTTACAAAATTCTTTCAGCTTGCCTTTTGAAGAGAACGCAAGAACAACTTGAACAAAGTATTGGCGAATATCAAGCAGGCTTCCGCCCTGGTCGCTCGTGTGCAGAACAAATATTCAACTTCAAGGCAACACTTAAATGCAAAGCATTGAGGAACAAACCGGTCATCTGCATTTTTGTTGACTTCAGGAAAGCGTACGACTCGGTTGATCGACAGTCTCTCTTCGTTATTCTTAAGGAACTGGGGCTTGATTCCAAGATCCTCAACCTCATCAAGGCAACACTCACTGACACTATCTCCAAAGTTAAATTCATGGGGGAGATCTCTGAACCATTCCCGATTAAAACTGGCGTCCGACAAGGTGACGGCTTATCTCCGCTTCTTTTCAACCTCGTCCTAGACAAAGTCATCCGCGAGTGGGAAAAGGTATTGAAAGACATGGGATACTGGCGCCCCATACGACTAGGACGACCCAAAGACGGTATTGAGATATCATGCCTCGCTTTTGCAGATGACCTGGCCATACTTACAGATGATGTATTCACAGCCGTTAAACAAATTGAAACCCTTAGCGAATGTGCTGGAAAGGTTGGCCTACAAATTTCCTTTGAAAAGACCAAGTTCTTCTGCTCTAAACTAGACATTCAAAATTTGAACACGACACATGGGCAAATCAACCGAGTACCACACTTCATGTACTTGGGAGAAATACTTGAACCAACGGGAGGCGAGAAGGCTGCCCAGAAAATTCGCCTACAAAAATTTCGGAAAGCCTACGGTAGGGTTCACAACATATACAATAAAAAGTGCTTGTCCCGCCATGCAAAGATCAGACACTATAATACAGTAATAAAGCCCGAAGTCTTATATGCCAGCGAGACCCTTACACTAAACGGGAAAGGTGACCTAGAAAATATTTTAAAAGAAGAAAGAAGAATCCTGAGGAAAATTCTCGGCCCCCGAAAAACAGAAGATGGATATAGACTGAGGTCACGCAAAGAGACAGAAGAGCATTCCAACATTGCAGCAGACATCCGTAAAAGACGTCTGAAATTCTATGGGCACGTCCACAGATTGCCGGCAAGTAGACTGACACACAAGATTCTCACCTACATAGAACATCTAAAAAATATTCCATGGGTACTAGAAGTGAAGAAGGATCTGGAAAAAGCCCAGATAAACCCAAATGACACCGCGGACAGAAACCTTTATAGGAAAAATATTAATGGATGGAAAGTGCAACCAGAGAACGAAGTGAAAAAGAAGACTGGAGCAAAGTGGACAGAAGAACGAAAAAGGATTCACGGAGAAAGGATGAGAGCTGTTTGGCAACTCAGAAAACAGAATCGTTAGAGCTTTGCGTGATCCATTGGGTCCATACGCACATAATAATAATAATAATAATAATAATAATAATAATAATAATAATAATAATAATAATAATAATAATAATAATAATAATAATAATAATAGTACCTTCTCAGTTACCGGGTGCAAGAATTTCGATTGATGTAATTTAGGTTAACTTACCTGCGTGCCAATTTCGACGATTCATTTTACTCTGCAGGATGGCGGAGAAACTCTTTTGCGTGATCTATGGCTGACTTATTATTTTGATTGGATAAACACCAGGAATCACTTCCATGCCGACATTGTAATACATGGAATCCCGAGTGCCCTTCACAAATCTGATTACCTCAGCTGAGTTTCGTCCTGCTATCTTGCGGTTCGGAGCCCGACACTCTACCATTGATGCGCCGGGGAAGCTCTTATAATTTACAAGTCAAAATAAAATTTTCCTGTATAAATGACCTCCTACTCTCACTTAAATATAACCCAACTGTACGATGGCCACACGAAATCATCCTGAGTACGTCTCTATACTCTGGATCTTCGTCGTATTCAGAACGGTTGAGTAAGTTCAAATAAAAAATTCTTGGAATACTTGATACAGACCTGGTATTAACGTCGGTAACGCTGATTGAGATTTTAATATTGAATGAGTAGTTCTTTATGACAAAGCCTTGATGACACCTAAAGGAGTGGAAGGTAAATAAACTAGACAGTTAGTGGTAAGCCCTACAGTATGTGTCTCTGTTATTCGCACAGGCTTCAATTTCTTATCAAGTCTCGTATATTCACATTAACGATTGAAATAGTGAAATAAAACGTACATTACGGATAAAAACATGGTTTGTCAATGACAATTCGTTAGTGAAAACCATACTTATTTACATACAGGGAAGAAGATTCGATATTAATGTGCCGGCATCGACAAACGGGTGTATCAGTTGTATTCGTACACATGGACATGATGGTGCCCACCGTTTAGTTGCGGTGCACGGAAAAGTCCCAGTGACGGCATACGACTGGTCAAGTGCGATAGTCTCCTTCCTAGTGTATCTGTGGTGGACATCGGTAGGAGTGCAGATTTAAGTACGGAGCTCAAGAACACTATACTTAAACTGACACTTAAAGGACTTTCATTACGAAATATTGAACAGTTGGTCAATAGGACACATTCTACAGTGCAATATGTGGTTGATACATTTAAATACAAAGGCAGTATTAAGAACACGCCAAGGAAACCTAAGAGAAAGTGTTTAACTGAAAGGAAAGAACGGCTTGTTTTTCGGCTTATAAAGTCAGATTCCAAATTAAGTGCGCCATTATTGAGGCAACTCACCGAGGAACGAACTGGAAAGAAGATCAGCAACTCCACCATCCGTCGGATCCTGTATCGGCATGGGTACTATGGAAAAATCCATCGGAAAAGGCCATGTGTAAGTATAAAAAGCATACGGCTTATACTGACATTCGCTAAGGAGCATATAAATAAGGAGAAAGAATTCTGGAATGATGTTATCTGGTCTGATGAGACAAAAATAAACCTTTCTTGGGTCAGATAGCATCCACAGAATATGGAGAAAAATTGGTTCGGACAATGATGTGGCGAATACACTCCCAACTGTAAAATATGGTGGTGGGTCTGTAATGCTTTGGGACTGTATGTCAGCCAGAGGTGTGCGTAACATACATTTCATCGACGGAATAATGAACAAGGAGGGCTATAATGCAATCCCATGGGCAAACGTGAAGCAAAGTGCCGAAAATATGGGGATGCCACCTGTTTATATATTCCAGCATAATAATGAACCAAAACACACGGCTGATATTAATAAGACGTGGTTGATCTGAAACATTCCTAAGCAGCTTAGAACACCTTCCCAGTCTCCGGATTAAAATCCCATCGAACATCTTTGGTCTACGTTGAAGAGGAACCTCCGTAGGCAACGTTTGCGTACGAAGTAGGAACTTATAAGTGTGGTTCTTCAGGAATGGCAGAAAATCAGCCCCGACATGTGCAAGAAATTAGTGTATTCTATGCGGCGACGATGTCAGGCAATTAAAGAGTCTTGGGGACATTCCACTAGATACTAACATGTTCCAGGAACACTTTATTTTTTTGTTTATTTCAAGTGTTCAGTTTGCTTGTACGAATAGGAATGATACAAGATTGTGGGCGCGCATTTCTTTATTAGAAGCTGTATGTTTGGTTAACATGATTGCAGACAGAAGGCTTTGTTGAATGTATGTTGAGTGAATAAAATCCTTTTTAGTTTATTATTTACTTGCAGTGCGTTGAAGTACTAAAGCAAACAGCCCGTACGAATAGAATAGGTACATACTGTATATCTATCTCGCTTTGCTTCCAGGAAGCAGCCTGGTACTCCTTTCTGGTGAAAACGCCATGATCAATAACGAGAATATAGACGCAGATCTCACAATTGCCCTACTAAAGTAAAGCAGATAAAAGTGTAACATGTTTCCACATCTAACAGATGTAAGACAAATTGAGCACGCCGTTATCGCTTCAGCTAGGTAGCGTTGAGTGTTTCGTATAGCATTTATGAAATCTATAATAAGTGCTTAATTAGGGAGCACTATGCAATATGCTTAGAAAGTTAATCGCTGTTGTCAGTGTTCTACTTTCCCAAATTCTCCTTATTTAACTGCATTAGTCTCCAGACAAACTTCACCCACGTAAAAAATTGATCTAGGGATAGTATGAAGGTCCACTAGTTAAATTAATGTTACTGTTTGCAGGCAGCGTGGATTCGACATTTCCGTATTCAGCTTCTCAATTAAGTTTCAACGAAGAAGTTAACTGATGGTCCCATAAAGGAAAAGCAAAAGAGCCATAGTATATAATAAGTCCGTTCTGTAATTGGAGGTGGGTCACGTGTTCCATTATACTGTTGCACTGAGGTGTAAGCCTGAAGTTTTCACTAAGGCTCTTGTATGAAACTGAACAGTGGTATTTTTTATTACAAAGGAATAAAACAGCCAGTCTTGCAAACTGTTTATCTCGGCTTGAGCGTGATTTCAAATGTGATACCTACAAGTCGCTCCTAAACCAACACCACTGACAATTGTAAAACTAAAGGTAATCCAGCACATAGGGGTATTCGTGGAATTTTCCTCACCGCTCAACACTAATATATCGCGTACTTCTAACAGTAGAGCTAGAATCGTCCACGCTTACTCTCCACCGTAGAGGTCAACTATAAATCCAAATACGTCGAAGGAATACCAAATTCTCGTGCTCAAGAATGTATACGAGAACTTTGGAACTAAGGCCAAAAATGGGCAAAAGTTTTATTACTCCACTTTATAGCCTTCAGAGTTCCTTTAGTCGGGCCACGCAAGGAAATTAAAGGGATCTTTCGTCCTTACTATACCACAGTAGACACTTTACTGTTCAGTATTTTAACTTGGTTCTTGTTTTATTACAATAACAATGTTACTGGCTTTACGACCCACTTACTACTTTGCTGTTTTCGGAGACGCCGAGGTGCCGGAATTTAGTCCCGCAGGAGTTCATTTACATGCCAGTAAATCTGCTGACACGAGACCGACGTATTTGAACACCTTCAAATACCACCAGACTGAGTCAGGGTCGAACCTGCCAAGTTGGGGTGAAAAGGCCAGCGCCTCAACCGTCTGAGCCAATCAGCTCGACGTTTTATTACAAACGGTAATGAATAACGTAATATGAATGGCTGAATTTCATCATTTAATTCTGTACTAGCATAATGAAACAACCAATCTGGTGAGGGCTCAACAGGCAATAATGAGGATGTAGACACAATTTTAATATTACACTACTAAAAGTAAAACGCATAACATATTGAAATGTAACTTTTCCCGCATCTAAAAGATACATAATACGGATTTTTTATACAGACCTGGACTAAGAAAACATTTATAATAGGTATGAATCTCTTTCATGGCATCTTAAAATAGTCAACAGGGGTTTAAAAAATGAATAGATAACTGCCCTCTTGTTTTATAGAGTATATGATTCCAGAAAATTTCCCAAACATAATTTGTTACAATTTATTCATTTGTAAATTTGTGCATATAGTTTGATAAAGACGTTTTCTGGTAATGGCAATGGTGAGAAAATGGATGAAGATATTTCAATTAGTGACCCCTCATTTTTAAGCGTACAATTTGAATGTTCTGGTAATAATAGTAGCTTTTAAAGGATTGTCGATTTTTCCAATATAATTTTCTCCGAGTGTTCCCATGATCTTCTGACAGGCACCGTAGTGCGTGGTTACATGTCATATGGTAGCTTTACGTACCGTATATTACCTGGTATCGTTGCTACTATTGTAGCCGGAGAATAGTTAGTTTCAAATAGTAGCGTGTTCACAGACTGTTAAGACGGTAGCGTGAAGTTACTGCGAGCTGTGATTTGAAACTTTGTTCTTATAAACCTACAGAGTCACCCTCTATGGATAAAATTCTATGTACAAATCAATATACTGCCATTTCTGTTTGGGGACACCTCGTAAACACGGCCGATTCTACAGAGGCTCATTTAAGGAACTGAGCCCAAAAAGTCTGAATAGCAACAGCTAGATCGCAAAGACTGACAGAAGTTTCGCCCAGGTACCTTTGAACCACTACTTTCCTGAAGTCTTCTTTGCACAAACCTCTGGTCTATTACTGAAATACTTAGCATTGTAAGTACGGAAGATTTCGTATGTGCATTTTATTTTAGAATATTATAAAAAGGAATTGTATATTTTTCGGGTTAAAATGCTGCCTTTAACTGTAAGATCTTTTGGAAAAGTTTCTGAAAATTTGCCTTCAGTTTTAGTGTAGAGTTTACGATGCATTTGATAAGCTAAAATGCTGCCAGGTACATAAATGCTATTTGCTTTAGGTAGCACCGACACAGATAGGTCTCATGGCAACGATGGGATAGGAAAGGCCTAGGAATGGGAAGGAAGCGGCCGTGGCCTTAATTAACGTGCAGTCCCAGCATTTGCTTGGTGTGAAAATGGTAAACCACGGAAAACCATCTTCAGGGCTGTCGACAGTGCGGTTCGAACCCACTATCTCCCATATGCAAGCTCACAGCCGCGCGCCCCTAACCACACGGCCAACTCGCCCGGTAGTACAAAAATGAGAAAGCACCTCGTTATCCCCTTATGAATACAAAATATCGTAGTGACATTAAATCATAACTATATTGCAAGACGAAAAATGTTAGCACTTTACGAGGATTCTTATGGAGTCTAAGATGATTATACGCCTAGGTCCATCGGTAGTGAGACATACTGTTGAGAGGACATCATGTCTTTTGAAATGGTTTAAAACAAATTTGTTACATTCAATGATCTGTCTTTGTCAGAAGTTTCACATTCACTATATGAAAGTGACTGAGGTATAAGTGATGCTAGTAAGAACATCTTATTCAACCAATGCCTGTGATAAATAGTGCCTGGGTAATTATAGTAATATAAAATCATAGTACTGGTTTTATGTCCCACCAACTACATTTACACATTCCGGAGACTACGAAGGGCGAACCGTTTATCGCACTGGAGTTCTCTTACGTGCCGGTAAATCTGCCGACAAGAGGCAGGCGTATTTCAACACCTTCAAAAGCCACCAGACTGAGCCTGGATCAAACGCAGTAACTTGGGCTCCGAAGGCCAGCGTTATACCACGCCATTACTCAGCCCGAACAATACTGTGAGAGTTCGGCTTGTAGGATCGGTTGGCTTCACAGACTGTTATATAATAGCACTTCTCCTTGTTATTCTAGTTGTACATCCCATCAGCGACACAAGTTTGTGACGCTGTTGAGGATCCAGCCGGCCTTCAGACCAAGAACTCAACATACATACATACATACATACATACATACATACATACATACATACATACATACATACATATAAATGCATTGTTCCAAAATTAAGAATTATTTCCAAAATGCAATAATTCCCCAAGTTCCCTTCTGCAGAAAATGGGACAATGGGTTTGAAAACAATTGTAGTTAAAGTAAAAATACACTGACTGACAGAGCAAATGCAACACCAAGAAGGAGTGGTCAGAACTTTATGCCAATTGCAGGGTAGACTGACGTCACTGAGGTATGCTCATGATGTGAAATGCGCCGCTGTGCTGCGCACGTAGCGAACGATAAATGGGACACGGCGTTGGCGAATGGCCCACTTCGTACCGTGATTTCTCAGCCGACAGTCATTGTAGAACGTGTTGTCGTGTGCCACAGGACACGTGTATAGCTAAGAATGCCAGGCCGCCGTCAACGGAGGCATTTCCAGCAGACAGACGACTTTACGAGGGGTATGGTGATCGGGCTGAGAAGGGCAGGTTGGTCGCTTCGTCAAATCGCAGCCGATACCCATAGGGATGTGTCCACGGTGCAGCGCCTGTGGCGAAGATGGTTGGCGCAGGGACATGTGGCACGTGCGAGGGGTCCAGGTGCAGCCCGAGTGACGTCAGCACGCGAGGATCGGCGCATCCGCCGCCAAGCGGTGGCAGCCCCGCACGCCACGTCAACCGCCATTCTTCAGCATGTGCAAGACACCCTGGCTGTTCCAATATCGACCAGAACAATTTCCCGTCGATTGGTTGAAGGAGGCCTGCACTCCCGGCGTCCGCTCAGAAGACTACCATTGACTCCACAGCATAGACATGCACGCCTGGCATGGTGCCGGGCTAGAGCGACTTGGATGAGGGAATGGCGGAACGTCGTGTTCTCCGATGAGTCACGCTTCTGTTCTGTCAGTGATAGTCACCGCAGACGAGTGTGGCGTCGGCGTGGAGAAAGGTCAAATCCGGCAGTAACTGTGGAGCGCCCTACCGCTAGACAACGCGGCATCATGGTTTGGGGCGCTATTGCGTATGATTCCACGTCACCTCTAGTGCGTATTCAAGGCACGTTAAATGCCCACCGCTACGTGCAGCATGTGCTGCGGCCGGTGGCACTCCCGTACCTTCAGGGGCTGCCCAATGCTCTGTTTCAGCAGGATAATGCCCGCCCACACACTGCTCGCATCTCCCAACAGGCTCTACGAGGTGTACAGATGCTTCCGTGGCCAGCGTACTCTCCGGATCTCTCACCAATCGAACACGTGTGGGATCTCATTGGACGCCGTTTGCAAACTCTGCCCCAGCCTCGTACGGACGACCAACTGTGGCAAATGGTTGACAGAGAATGGAGAACCATCCCTCAGGACACCATCCGCACTCTTATTGACTCTGTACCTCGACGTGTTTCTGCGTGCATCGCCGCTCGCGGTGGTCCTACATCCTACTGAGTCGATGCCGTGCGCATTGTGTAACCTGCATATCGCTTTGAAATAAACATCAATTATTCATCCGTGCCGTCTCTGTTTTTTCCCCCACTTTCATCCCTTTCGAACCACTCCTCCTTGGTGTTGCATTGTCACTGTCAGTCAGTGTATATATATATATATATATATATATTCGTTATAACTACGACAATTGCAGTAGCGCGGCGCCCCGTAAGGCTCTAAGGCTGAGCCTACCATTAAATTCCCAAATTAGAGTTATTCCGCTCTTATTAGCGTATTTCAAATTCTATTTCAAATACTACGCAGGGTGGTCGGAAGCAACGTGAGCCAGGTGTATGAGAGTTGGTCATACTGATAAATAATTCGATATCTCACGCCGTTGTAATTTTATCAGCTGCTGAAGTTAGCCAATCAGATCACTTCGCGGGCGAATCTAAATGGGTTTTGCGAGGCGGTGTAGCTGAAGATCGGCTTGAGAGCACCAATCGAAGAAAAAGCTTCGCCAGGGAAGAGCTTTGAACACCGATCTCCGAGCTGAGAGGATTGCGCCACAGCGCGTTTGTCTCTGATGCTCATTTCTGGGCGTGGCTCTCAAGCCGATCTTTAACCTCGTGCAGATACAGCAACAACGTCTCGCAAAGCCTATTTGAATTCCCCCTCGAAGCGATCTAATTGGCTAACTTTTGTAGCTGATAAAATGACGATGGTGTGGGATATCAAATTACTTGTTTAAAGTTATTTGTCAGGATGAACAACCTTCTAACTCTCATATACCCGATTCACGTTGTTTCCTACCATCTATATATATAAAATAGCTTGTCCTGACTTACTGACTGACTGACTGATTCATCATCGCCGAGCCAAAACTACTGGACATAAGGAAATGAAATTTTGGGGATACATTCATATTAAGATGTAGGTGCTCGCTAAGAGAGGATAATTGGATATTCCGTTGCTATGGGGGTGAAAACGTGGGGTGACATTTTAAAATGAGTGTATCTATATCTCAACACTTTAAAAGTTTACAAATGTAAAAATTGGTATTTAGAGTCTTCTTTGAAAATAAGGAAACACGTATTTTTTGGTTTTCAGAAAATACCAATAGGACGGATGAAAAAGGGTGAAAAAGGGGTTGAATGCCTTTAATCAGGATATCGGTACTTATATCTCAGAAACTGTAGATATTACAGACCTGAAAATTTTTACTTTTGATCTCTTTTAAAAATAAAGAAACACGTATTTTTTTGGTTTTGGAAAATCCGATTAATGGGAGGCGGAAAAGGGGGGTGAATTTTTAAAATGAGTGTATCTATATTTCAAAACTTTAAAAGTTTGCACATGTAAAATTGATATTTAGAATCTCCTTTAAAAATAAAGGAACACGTATTTTTTGTTTTCTGTAAATCCGAATAGGAGGGGTGTAAAAGGGTGAATAATGGGATGAATGCCTTTAATGAGGGTACATATATCTCAGAAACTGAAGATATTACAGAACTGAAAATTTGTATATGGGATCTCCTTTGAAAACAAAGAAACACGTATTTTTTTTTTTTGGAAATTCCAATTAATGGCGGTTAAATAGGAGTGATATATTGGGGTGAATTGTTTGAAAGACTATATCTACAGAAAATCTGAGAAATATAGAATGATACAGACGTAAAAAGTGGTATTTGGAATCTCCTGTAAATGTAAAGAAACATAGGTGATTTGTTTTTGGAAACTCTTCTTAAGGGGAACTAAAAAGGGGGTGAAATTTTAAAATGAGAATTTATACAGTATATCTCAAAAAAAAAAATGAACATGTTACAGAAGTGAAAAATGGTATTTTTTATATCTGTTAAAAATAAAGGAACGTGTATTTTTAGCTATCAGAAATACCCCTTGGGTGGAAGGGGGGTAAAGCGACTAAGAAGGGTGTTGAATTATTTTAATTAGGCTACTGTTATCTCAAAAATGAAGATGTTACAGACGTGAAATTTGATATTTGGAATCTGCTTTAAAAGTAAAGAAACACGTATTCTCGGAAAATCCAATGAAGGGGGGGGGGGGGTGAAAGAATTGAAAAATTAATTGAATTAATTGTATGAGAATACTTACATCTAATAAAAACTAAAGTTGTTAGGGCCTACAGACGTGAAAATTGGTATTAGGCTCTCCTTTAAAAACAAAGAAAAACGCGTTTTGTGGGGCAAATCATCTTGGGGGCGGGAGTGAAATGGAGATGAATTCCTTTCATGAGGACACACAAACCAAAAACTGAAGAAGTTACAGAGTTACAGTCGTGATAATTGGTATTTAGAAGATCCTTTACTATTAAATAAACAAGTACTTTTTGCCGGAAATTTATTTAGGGGGGGGGGGGAGTAGTGTGAAAGTGAAAAAAGTTAATTATTTTTATCTCAAAACTGAAGGTAATAGACGTGAAAATTGGTGTTTGGAATCTCTAAACGCAAAGAAACACGCCTTCTTTTATTATTATTTTTTTGGGGGGAGGGGTGGTTAATAAACTTAACGGCGATGGGGTGTAAAAGGAGGTGAGTCCAATTGATTTTACTGTTCATAATGTATTTATAAGGAGCCTCCGTTGCTCAGGCGGCAGCGCGCCGGCCTCTCACAGCTGGATTCCGTGGTTCAAATCCCGATCTCTCCATGTGACATTCGTGCTGGACAATACAAAGGCGGGACAGGTTTTTCTCTGGATACTCCGGTTTTCCCTGTCATCATTCACTCTAACAACACTGTCCAATATAATTTCATTTCATTTGTCAACCATTAATCATTGCCCCAGAGGAGTGCGACAGTTTTCGGCTGCCGGCACAATTCCTATTTTGGCCGCTATATGGGGGCTTTATTCATTCCATTCCTGACCCTGTAGAATGACTGGAAACAGGCTGTAGATTTTCGATGTACTTATTCTGATCATAAACCGATCATTTTTAATCTTTCCTGGGTTCGTTTTCAAGAGCCATCTTTTCCTTCGGAGAACGTTCTTACATTACATTAGATTCTCCTGGCATATATATAAAAATTTAAACACATTTGAAATAAACGATAGGAATGAGATTGACCGTCCAATTTTTCACCTCCATAATAAGGTCAATAATGCACGGAAGTATGTCATTCGTATGGCCAGAAATCCAGCACACTTGCCTACGCGCGACAATGGTGTTGGTCACATTTTCAACAATGACAATCGCAGCAGATGTAATTTACCGCTAAGTAGCGGTCTTGCATCTTGCTGTGGTGTGCAGAACATCTATAATAATAATAATAATAATAATAATAATAATAATAATAATAATAATAATAATAATAATAATAATAATAATAATAATAATAATAATAATAATAATAATAATAATAATAATAATAATAATAATAATTGTTACCGTATTTTGGTGGTAGGTAGAGGTGAAAGAAGGTGCGGGTGTGAACGGGTCTCAAACTACGAAATTAAAGTTAATGTAAAATTTAACAAGGTTATATTCTCTTTTCAAAATTAAGAAATAACAAGCATGGCAGGTACAGAGTAGCAAGGCAACAAAAGTATAGGTACAATATTTACCGGATTTGGGCTTCGCGCCCCAACTTCACAATTCTTGGGCAATCAGCCCAACCTTACTCCAAAATAAGTTTTAACAGAGGGGCAGAAAACCCCATTCATGCTCAGGAGCACTTGCTCCAAATTACACAGAAAAGCCTCCTCGAGGCATACAACACTCAATTTTCAAGAAAGAGCCACTCGCTCTCAAACTTTAAGCCTCTCAAAGGCCACACCAAACTCCACCTTCAAGCTGTCCTCTAAGGACGTAAACACAGGGGTAAAATACCCAACCTACTGAGGTCTATTAAGTGAGAAAAGGATTAATTACGTGACCTCTAAAATAACAATTTGAGAGGAGGCGAACCGCACTCCTAATACCTTGTTTAAAACCTACTTGGCACTAGGCCGCTAATGCTAGGGCTAATCCCATACTAAAGAGGTGACTTAGGAAGGAAACAATTTACATTACGTTAAGGAAGAATCGGTTATGAAAAATAAGTTCACCTCAAAACAATATGAGTGGGAGCTCGAGAGGGTTAAGCACTCTCTATCCCAACATGTAGCTTTAAAAGATAATAGATGCTAAGAGTAGTTACATTTAGGAAAAGGTTACACGGTAGAAACGCTTCGGACCCGCCCCGAGAGTTAAACTGCTGAGCTAGCAAGAAAAGAAGTTATTAAAAGGCCATTACCTTGGTGTAGAACTGCTCCCCGAAGAAAGAGGCGCTTCCCGCCCCCTGCTATGTACTTAACACACTGAAAGATGGTACTGAAGTGGCGCAGAGACCCTAAAATCAGCAATTTATATACTCTCGCGGAAAGTTCGAGGCGTTTCAGGTAAGAAAACACCCGCCCACAATCACTTTATTGGCTAGGGTACATCAACATATCCCCTTTGGAGAAGATACACCTGATTGGTTAGAAATTAATTGTAAAAATTCGGGATTGGCTAAATACAAAACAAGGGGAAAGAAAGGGGTATACAGCCAACTTAAACAATAACAGAAAGAAATTTAACAAGAAACAAACTTTTGAAATAAAATTTTCTCCAAAAAAACAGTTCTTTCACTTCGCACTAGGGTGCACTATTGTTGATCTTCAGTAGTGTCCTCTAGAAGAGAAAGTTCACACTTCTTACAATAGGGAAACAAAAATGCGTCGAAAACGACCCAGTTCAGAAACTTCAACATTTCCCAGTAGTGACATCTTCAGAGAAACTTGAAAATTAATTCCGTAGATAAAGTTCAGACTTCCTCCAGCAGAGGAGTTTCAATTGGCGCAAATTTTAAATTAGCGGCGTGGAGGTGTACCGCCCGGTACAGACCTCCCCCCCCAAAAGTTCCTCCAAGGGGTAACACAGAAGAACATAACCTTTTGTTTGAAAACCAGGTCCAAGTTATGATGTTGATATGGAGATTAATTGCAGAAGCATTTATCAAAATTGTTGAAATTTGATTTGATCCATTTCCAAAATACTTGTAGTAACTGTCGAAGTAATGTCTTTATGTAGGAATTGAATTCAGAAGAAAACTTTTAATACTTGAAAGTGAAGAAAAATTTTCAAAGTCCACCAAATATTGCTGTTGAATTCCCAAGTGTAGTGATTGCTGATAGTAAATGTCCAAGTAGTTGATTAAATATTTCGATGTTGATTAAGTTGGATGGCCAGACCGGCCGTTGCAGTTCGCGTCCAAAGGTGGCCGCTCGGACCCCTCAAGTACCCTGAGATACCGCTCGCCCGCACTATGAGAGGAGTAGTGGTGTTGAAGCACGCCGCGCCCGCGGCGATCATATACAGGCTGCGGGCCAGTTACTGGTTGTGCGCCGCACATCAGCCTTGGCCGGGAGGAGGACTCCGGCTCGCCGTACACAGGTTGGCCTCACTGGGGAAGGGCGGGCCCGTACCCTGCCTCAGGAGCGGTACGGCGCCGCGCTGCTGCGGGGGCACAGAAACATTAAAGCTCGACGGCAGAATTTTTGTTGGACCAGAATGATACTAGGGTACAGGCTTTGTGGAGAGGTTGAGGGGCCAGCGGCGTGCAGATATCCATGGCATTTTATATAAGTAAGCCACTGTGTATAGTGGAGCAATGGACGGGAGCGTGGTAATGGCCGTGGCAAGGACAGGATGGCAGTTCAACAGATCGGGGGAGGTTTACAAAAATAATTACGCATAAGGGAAACAGATTGCAAGGGCAGAAGGCCTAAAAGAGAAACCTCTCAGAGAAAGAGAGAAAAAATATAACCTTCCGATTTCTTTCAAAATAATATGAAGCAAGTTAACACAGAAATTACACCGGTTTCACCTGTGACAGGTGAACCCTAAATATCCTCTCGGTGGCTGGATTACTTAATAACAACGTAACCGGCGTAAGGAAATCGAGAATGATACACGGCCCATGAAATCTGGGGGCAAGCTTGCCCGTGGGAACAAAGTTCTTGACCATAACCTGGTCACCTACCTTCAAATTGGTGGGTCTCCGACCACGATCATATCTTTCCCTAACCTTTTCATGAGACACCTTAAGATTGGCTTTAGCTTTCTTCCAAAGATCATTGATATTATCCGGATCTATTGTCTCAGGTAGGATGTCACTCAGAGACCAGAGGTTAGAGAGCGGCGTGTTGGGAACAAACTTGAACATCAAAGAGGCTGGAGTAAATTTATGTGATTCATGAACCGCCGAATTCAAAGCAAAAGCTAACCAATGCAGGGACGTGTCCCACCTGGAATGATCTTCATGATGATAGGCAATAAGCGTGGACCTGAGATTACGGTTAACCCGTTCAGCCAGAGATGGTTGAGGATAATAAGCAGAAGTAGTTACATGAGAGATGGACAAGTCAAAACAGAATTTACGAAAAAGATTTGATGTGAACGCCTTAGCATTATCAGACACGATATATTGGCACGGACCAAAAGAAGCAAAAATAGAATTTAGGCAAGTAATGGTGGACTGAGCGGTAGCCAGCTTAGTCGGAAATAACCAGGAAAATCTTGTAAAACCATCTACGCATACAAAGATGAACTTGTTAGCATTTCCCTTCGACTGGGGGAAGGGTCCTACATAATCAATATACAGGCGTTCCATGGGGCGCGACGCTTGATGGGAAGACAAAAGGCCTACCTTGGTGGACATGGTGGGTTTACTAAGCAAACAAGATTTACAAGCTTTTACTAGTTCACGGATTTCACCGTCCATACCCTTCCAGATGAACCTTTCATGGAATCTTCTCACGAGTTTTAAAGATGCCTAGATGCCCTCCTAATGGGGTCTCATGATAATACTTGAAGATCATAGGTACAAGAACAGCTGGAACGACAACTTTCATCATCTTATCATGCCTCGATGGGCAACATAAAACACCATTCCTCAGACATAAGGGACGACATGTTCCCCAGAAGAAAGGGTTTCCATTATCGGAGCCAGCGTCGGATCTTCACGTTGGTATTTCTCGATATCCCTAAAGAGCATGGGAGCATCTGTTAAGATGGCATTAACATCCGATAGTATGGACTCGGGAGGTGATGAACTGTCGACCGGTTCATGGGTCTCGACGTCGTTGGAAAACATACGGCTGAGTCCATCAGCGACAACATTTTCGGTACCTCGGATATGCCTAACATCAAATTGGAAGGCAGAAATACGGATGGCCCAACGGGCTATACGACCAGTACGACGCGGCCTACCTAAGACCCAGCTTAAGGCTTGATTATCTGTCTCCAGGTCGAATTTGACATGTTCCAGATAGAGACGGAACTTTTCTAAGGCAAATAAGACTGCCAAACCTTCGAGCTCATAGATGGAATACTTGGCTTCTTGAGCCGACAAGGTCCTAGATGCATAGGCGATGGGTCGCCTCCCTAGTTCAGTCTCTTGAAGAAGGACTGCAGCTACTGCTGACGACGACGCGTCGGTTTGGACGATGAATTTCTTTGAGAAATCAGGCATAGCAAGGACAGGGGCATTACAGAGAGCTAATTTCAGATCTTCAAAAGCGGCTTGTTGAGAAGGTCCCCACTCGAATTTGATGCCTTTCCTACGAAGAAGGTTCAAGGGCGCCGCTCTATTAGCGAAGTTAGGAATAAACTTCCTGAAGAAATTCACCATACCAATGAACCTGGCGATACCTTTAATGTCCTTGGGAGGTTTAAAATCACGGATGGCCTGTGTTTTAGAATGATCGACGGCAACACCATCAGGTGACACAATATGCCCTAGGAATGACATAGAGGGCTTAGCAAAGGCAACCTTGGACAACTTGACAGTTAGCCCAGCCTTACGAAGGCGATTGAGAACTTCTCGCAGATGATCTAGATGTTCTTCAAAGGTCTCCGAAAATACGACGACATCATCCAAGTAGTGGTACAAGTACTCAAATTTGATGTCGGAGAAGACCCTATCTAGCAGCCTAGTGAGTACAGCTGCTCCCGTGGGGAGCCCGAAAGGCACGCGGTTGTATTCGTATAAATTCCAGTCCGTGGTAAATGCTGTAAGATGTTTAGACTCTTCCGCAAGGGGAATTTGATTGTAGGCCTGATTCAGGTCCAAGATAGTAAAGAACTTGGCCTTACGAAACCATGAAAAACAAGAATGAAGGTCAGGAAGGGGCACAGATTGTAACACCACCTTCCGATTGAGAGCCCTATAATCAATGACAGGCCTGAAGCCACCTTGGGGTTTCGGGACTAGAAAAATAGGCGAAGAATACGCCGACTTCGAGGGCCTAATAATACCATCCTTCAACATCTGATCGATGATTTCTTTCAGAGCCTTCATTTTTGGTGGAGAGAGCCTATAAGGTGGAAAACGGACAGGAATCGAATCCGTGACCTCAATTTTGTATTCAATAAGGTCAGTAACACCAAGAGTATCAGAGAACACCTCTGGAAACGACTGACACAACTTACGAATACTATCAGCCTGCTCCTCAGGTAGATGTCTAAGGTCTAACAACATCTCATCCTGGGTAGGCGAAATAGATGAACATGATGCAGAATTACATTTTAACAAGGGGATTTTACAATTGGAAGCAAATTTGAATGTGCACGACTTACTCTGAAGATCGAGCACAAGACCAGTGTGAGAAATGAAGTCAGCTCCCAATATAATGGGGCAAGACAAGTGCTTGGCCACAAACAATTTGATTTTCCATGTAAATTCAAAAATACGAATTTTGACCTGTAAAGCACCTAGAATTTCTAATGGAGATGAATTAGCCGAAACATATTGAACAGGAGATGAGCCATAGTCAGGTAGTTTACAAACAGATTTCAATTTTGAATACCATTGGTCCGAAATAATTGAACAAACACTGCCTGAATCTAATAGAGCTGTTATAGGCTCGTTATTTAACTCAATCTTAAGAAAAGGAACAGGTGCGGGGGAATCCGCCGCGATCCTAAGACACTCTTTGGGGCATTCAAAAGATGGATTTGCAGATTGAACGTTCCCTGAATTTTCGATCTGTTTACCAGGGGCTGAGCCTCGGAAAGATGGAGTAGTCGACTCAGCCGAAACCACTAGTCATTTTTTATTATTGGCATTGGTGGAATTTGCACCAGAAGTTGAGCAGGAGGGGGTGCTATTTGAATTTGGGCAATTTTTGGCGATATGTGAGAAAGCCCCACATTTAAAACAGCCTTGTGATGAACCAGCCCCATTCCTTGTCCCACTAGACTTGAACAGTGGACACTTACTGCGAAGATGGTCAGGCGACCCGCAAGCGTAACATTTACGGGGTGTGACTGATCGGCGAGGTGGAGGCCGAGTATTACTAAAAGAAGGCGGGGGTTCTTTCGCGACACGCAAGGAATCGGCGTATCTAACTCCTTCCGCTGAGACGGCCAATGCTCCAAGTTCAGAGAAGGTTTGCGGGCACGCCGCGAAACACAAATATGACCGATAGGATGGTGAAATTCCTTCTACAATAGCCTGTACAATCTGATCTTCAGGAAAATGAAGAGCAAACACCCTAGTATAAAACTTAATGTCTTGTATGAAATCAGCCAGATTTTCATCCAATCTCTGTACTCGATAATAGTACTTCTGAATCAGAGATGACCTCGCGCGGGCAGGAATAAAATTTGCAAGCAAGTGTGCATGAAATTCTTCAATAGATGACTGTTCAGCTATGGCTCTTACTATTTTGTCAGAGAGAATACCAGTTGCATAAGGATAGATGATTTGCAAAATTTGACATGGAGAAAGAGAAAAAACAAGGGCATGATCCTGAAATTCAACTAAAAACCTTAAGAAAGAAATAACTTCACTGGTGGTGTTGACAGAAAACTTCGAGATACCTCTGAGCAACATTGCCAATGGATGAGGCAAACTGCTGAACCCAGGTGACATAGTCGGTAAAGGTTTAAGTGGCAAAGAAGTTAATTCAGAACGTACATTATTCAATGAGTTACGGCGTTCAGACTCGTTGTCCAATGGGGCAGAGATAGTTTGAGCAGCAACGGTTATCCTATTGACTTCTCCCTTAGGAGGCTCTTCCTCGCTACCTGCATTCATCGTGGTGGGTTGATCGATTTTGGGAGGAACTTCCCCAGTTAACAATTGGGTAACCTTACTGGATAATTCAGAAATATTTTCAAGCAACATACTAGCTTCCTTCCTCTGAACGTCATTCAACTTCAGAGACAACAGATCGTTAACTCTATTTGAAAAATGATATAGCCTGGCTTGCACACGCTTAATTTGATTAGGAGAAGGATCATTTTCATCAAAAAACTAACTACCGATGCTAGCCAGTAGTATTCTCGGTGATCGTGGAAAGAGAGTCGTCAATTTCTTTCTCTCCCAAAGTGGGGATGGAAATGGGCAAATCAAGGGACTCTCTAAGCTTGTTTGTGTCTACCGCAACCGTGCCTCCAGATTGCACATTTCTAATAATTAATTCATAGATTAACTCCTCCTTGCGCAAATAGTTAAGATGGAGAACATCGCGAGGGCCGGGCATGATGACAGAACAATTTGGAAAAAATCAGAAAATTCCAGCAAGTGAGAAAATTGTTAGAGTTCGGAACAAAACAATATTTAGCCGTCAAAAGGGGCTAAATTGAGACCCATTCAACCACGCTCTGCTACCACTTGTTACCGTATTTTGGTGGTAGGTAGAGGTGAAAGAAGGTGCGGGTGTGAACGGGTCTCAAACTACGAAATTAAAGTTAATGTAAAATTTAACAAGGTTATATTCTCTTTTCAAAATTAAGAAATAACAAGCATGGCAGGTACAGAGTAGCAAGGCAACAAAAGTATAGGTACAATATTTACCGGATTTGGGCTTCGCGCCCCAACTTCACAATTCTTGGGCAATCAGCCCAACCTTACTCCAAAATAAGTTTTAACAGAGGGGCAGAAAACCCCATTCATGCTCAGGAGCACTTGCTCCAAATTACACAGAAAAGCCTCCTCGAGGCATACAACACTCAATTTTCAAGAAAGAGCCACTCGCTCTCAAACTTTAAGCCTCTAAAAGGCCACACCAATCTCCACCTTCAAGCTGTCCTCTAAGGACGTAAACACAGGGGTAAAATACCCAACCTACTGAGGTCTATTAAGTGAGAAAAGGATTAATTACGTGACCTCTAAAATAACAATTTGAGAGGAGGCGAACCGCACTCCTAATACCTTGTTTAAAACCTACTTGGCACTAGGCCGCTAATGCTAGGGCTAATCCCATACTAAAGAGGTGACTTAGGAAGGAAACAATTTACATTACGTTAAGGAAGAATCGGTTATGAAAAATAAGTTCACCTCAAAACAATATGAGTGGGAGCTCGAGAGGGTTAAGCACTCTCTATCCCAACATGTAGCTTTAAAAGATAATAGATGCTAAGAGTAGTTACATTTAGGAAAAGGTTACATGGTAGAAACGCTTCGGACCCGCCCCGAGAGTTAAACTGCTGAGCTAGCAAGAAAAGAAGTTATTAAAAGGCCATTACCTTGGTGTAGAACTGCTCCCCGAAGAAAGAGGCGCTTCCCGCCCCCTGCTATGTACTTAACACACTGAAAGATGGTACTGAAGTGGCGCAGAGACCCTAAAATCAGCAATTTATATACTCTCGCGGAATGTTCGAGGCGTTTCAGGTAAGAAAACACCCGCCCACAATCACTTTATTGGCTAGGGTACAGCAACATATCCCCTTTGGAGAAGATACACCTGATTGGTTAGAAATTAATTTTAAAAATTCGGGATTGGCTAAATACAAAACAAGGGGAAAGAAAGGGGTATACAGCCAACTTAAACAATAACAGAAAGAAATTTAACAAGAAACAAACTTTTGAAATAAAATTTTCTCTAAAAAAACAGTTCTTTCACTTCGCACTAGGGTGCACTATTGTTGATCTTCAGTAGTGTCCTCTAGAAGAGAAAGTTCACACTTCTTACAATAGGGAAACAAAAATGCGTCGAAAACGACCCAGTTCAGAAACTACAACATTTCCCAGTAGTGACATCTTCAGAGAAACTTGAAAATTAATTCCGTAGATAAAGTTCAGACTTCCTCCAGCAGAGGAGTTTCAATTGGCGCAAATTTTAAATTAGCGGCGTGGAGGTGTACCGCCCTGTACAATAATAATAATATTCTGGACCGTCGTCAAATGTGCGGACCGCGCTGAAAACGGTTCCTGGACGGGTAATGACTAAGAATGCAGTCCGGCCGCGGGTTCAGTATCGCCAAGGCACCCAAGACGACACCACGCTGGATCTCCTGAAGGATTTGACCCATATTAAAAATGCTTATAGGAAAAGATGGCAAAGATTATGGACCCAACTGACCGGGTGGAATACCTGGACTTAGCACGGGAAATACGAAATCGATTGCTGGAAAGGAAGATTGAAAAATGGGAGGAAACTTGCCATAATCTATTAGAAAACGAGTCAGATCACGATTTTTGGCGGATTCTCTCAGAAAACGAGTCAGATCGCGAATTTCGGCGGATTATATATAAAACAATAAGCATTCAATTCTAAATTTCAGTATAATACCGTAGCGAAGCACGGGTATCTTGCTAGTCCTGTATATTTGAACTCGCGGTACCTAGCGCATGTCTCTCCTCACAACCAAGAGCTATTCAGCTCAACTCAGCCCGCACAAGCAGCAGCAACTACCTGATGGACGGGATAAAAAGTGGGGGTATCTCTCAAACATGTGAGTTTAGGCTTGCCCAGGGAGCTGCTGGTCGTCGGAATGAGAGAAACCTACAACGCTGGTTGTTCACTGAGCCGGTTGTTGGTAACTACTGCAATCTGGGGGTGCTTGGGAAAACTAAAACGAACGAAATGGAATTCAATGGGGAGCTATCAACATTAATGGGGCTTATAAAAGAAAGTAGTACTGGTAGAGTCAGCAAAGAGGTTGCATCTGGATGAACTAGGGGTAAGTGATGTTCGGGTAAGGGGAGATAACGAGGAAGAGATAGGAGGTTATAAGTGTACTTGACCTTATAAAGGGAAGGGCAGAGTGTGGGGTAGAGCTGTTCATCAGGAATATTATTGCACGCAACTTAGTTTCTGTTAGGCACGTACGTGAGCGAATGATGTGGGTAGATTTGGCAATTGGGGGAATTAGGACGAGAATTGTCTCATTGTATTCACCATGTGAGGGTGCAGATGAGGATGAAGTTGACAAGATTTATGAAGCATTGAGTGACATCGTAGTCAGATCAACAGAAAAGGTAGGATAGTGCTAATGGGCGATTTCAATGCGAAAGTTCGAAATACAACTGAAGGCTACGAAAGGGTGATTGGTAAATGTGGGGAAGATATGGAAACTAATAGGAATGGGAAGCGTTTACCGGATTTCTTCGCTAGTGCGGGTTTAGCAATTACGAATACATTCTTCAAGCATAAGGCTATTCACCGCTACAAATGAGAGGGTGGGGGTACCAGATCCATAAAAGACTGTATCTTAACCGACTTCCAGTTCAGGAAATCTGTTACGAATGTAAGGGTTTTCCGGGTATTTTCGATGGTACAAACTACTATCTGATCTGTAGTGAACTAAATATCTCTAGCCATTGAATAGAGAAAGTAAAATCTGTCTGCAAACGAATAAGGATAGAAAATCTCCAGGACGAGTAAATTAGACAGAAGTGCGTCGATATGATTAGTGAGAAGTTCCGAACAGTGGACAGTAAGCAGGTTCACGATGTAGAAAGAGAATGGATGGCATACAGGGATGCTGCAGTAGAAACAGCAAGGGAATGCCTAGGAACGACTGTCTGTAAAGATGGGAAAAAGTGAACATCTTGGTGGAATGATGAAGTGAGAGCAGCTTGTAAACGTAAAAAGAAGGCTTATCAGAAATGGCTCCAAACAAGGACTGATGCACATAGATGAAAGAAACAGAGCAAAACAAATAGTTGTTGAATCTAAAAAGAAGTCGTGGGAATATTTAGGTAATGACCTGGAAAGGCTAGGTCAAGCAGCAAGGATACCTTTCTGGACAGAAATAATCTTAGGAAGGGAGGGTAATTCAGGTGACCTCATAATAGATCCCAGGGAATCACTGAACAGGTGGAGGGAGTATTTTGAAAATCTTTTCAACATAAAAGGAAATCTTCCTGGTGGTGTTGCGAACAACCGGGCTCATGGGAAGGAGGAAAATGCTGTTGGTGAATTTACGCTTGAGGAAGTGGAAAAGGTTGTAAAAATAAACTCCATTGTCAAAAAGCAGCAGGAATAGATAAAATTAGACCTGAAATGGTGAAGTTTAATGGGAAGGCAGGGATTAAATTACTTCATAGAGTAATAAGATTAGCATGCAGTGTTCATAGGGTCCCTTCAGATTGGACAAAATCAGTAATTGGACCTATCTATACGCAATGGAACAGCGAGGATTTCAACAACTATTGAGGTATCTAACTGATTAGTATACCTGGCAAAGTATTCACTGACTAGCTTGGAAGGGAGGGTGTGATCAGTGGTTGAGAGGAAGTATGGTGGAAACCAGTGTGGTTTCAGTCCACGGATGGGCTGTCACGATCAGATTTTCAATATGCGCCAGGTAATTTGAGAATGCTGCGAGAGGAATAGACAGTTATGTTTATATTTCGTAGATCTAAAGAAAGCATATGACAGGGTACCGAGGGAAAAGTTGTTCGCCATATTTGGGGGACTATGGGATTAAGGGTAGATTACTGAAATCAATCAAAGGCATTTGTGCTGAAAATTGGGTTGCAATGAGAATTGATTGTAGAATGAGTTCTCTGTTCAGGTTATTTAAAGGGGTTAGACAAGGCTGTAATCCTTCACCTTTGTTATTCGTAGTTTACATGGATCATCTGCTGTAAGGTATAAAGTGGCAGGAAGGGTTTCATTTAGGTGGAAATGTAGTAAGCAGTCTGGCCAATGCTGACGAATTGGTCTTAATGGCAGATTGTGCCGAAAGCCTGCAGTCTAATATCTTGGAACATGGAAATATGTGCAATGAGTATGGTATGAAAATTAGCCTTTCGAAGACAAAACTGATGTCAGTAGGTAAGAAATTCAACATAACTGAATGTCAGATTGGTGATACGAAGCTGGAACAGGTAGATAATTTCAAGTATTTTGGATGTATCTTCTCCAGGGTGGTATTCTGTAAGAAGGAAGTCAGCTCCCGGACGAAATTATCTTTACATCGGTCTGTTTTCAGACTAACTTCGTTTTACGGAGAGCGAAAGCTGGGTGGACTCAGGTTATCTTACTCATAAGTTAGTAACAGACATGAAAGTAGCGAGAATGATTGATGGTACAAACAGGTTGGAACAGTGGCAGAAGGGTACTCGGAATGAGGAGATAAAGGCTAAGTTAGGAATTACCTCGATGGATGAAGCTGTACGCATAAACAGTCTTCGGTGGCGAGGTCATGTGAGTCGAATGGAGGAGGACTTAGGAGAATAATGGACACCGTTATGGAAGGTAAGAGAAGTAGAGGGAGACCAAGACGACAATGGTTAGACTGAGTTTCTAACGATTTAAGGATAAGAGGTGCCGAACTAAATGTGGCCACAGAACTAGTTGCAAATAGAGGATTGTTGCTGCGTTTATTAAGTTCACAGAGGCTTGCAGACTGAACGCTGAATGGCATACGGTGAATAATGGTGATGCATGTACGTGTGTTACATAAACCTCCATGGTTGGATTTCTCTAAATGTCCAAACTATCTGCGTATCCAAACTTCGTTTCCAGAATATCGTCGCCAGATGGCCAGAATCTGCTCACGATATTATTATCTTTATGAATTCTAGAATTCTTGCCCAGTTCGAAACTACAGAGTTTACTCAAAGCGTATTCTTGGGGGCAGCGCTTAACATGCTGCCACTACCTACTAACCTAACAATGCAAGAAGAAACCTCTAAAGAACGAACATAAAATACGGCGCACAAGCAGATGAGGTCAGTATTTGGGACGTCTTTTGGAGTCATCAAAGGATGTTTTCCATGCTTAAAAATGAAACTGGGAGTAAAACTACTTCGAGTTCCATCTATCACAGCAGCGACATTTGTTTTGCATAATATAGCCCTTAATGCAGACGATGACACTCCTGAAGTTGAATGGGCTATATTCAGGGGAAGATGTATATACCAAGAATTGTGAATCAGAAGGATATAAGAAAAAACACGGCACTGAGAACTGCACTAAATAACAATACTTTGAGTAAATTATTACTGTACTTTTATTACTTCATAAAATAACAACTGTTAGATTTTGGAGCTTCTTTCATTTTAATTTCTAGTTCCATATTCAGAATCTTCACCTTTATACCATGTTCCTCCAATCTCCCCTGGTAAAATATGTTCCTAATGTCATCCTTATTTTTGTCAGGCTGCGATCTCGATGGACGTAGATTAGAAATGTCAACTTCAACCTCCACTGTGTTTTCTGCTTCTTCTCACTTCACATTCTCACTGGTCATGTAAGTTATTCCTGAATTGGTGTCTGAAGCTGGAGTCACATCTTCCACATCCCTTACAACAATAATGACTTGTGAATCGAGATCTAGATCGTCATCCACGGTGTATGCAATATTGGAATAAACTGTGGTTTAAGCGCTGCAATTCCTTTCTGGCCCCTTTATTCCAGGAAGGAGACACATGCTTACTCCCTCCTCTTTTGCACTTTTGAAATTTGTCATATTCATTTGCTTTCTTTTCTCTCTCCATGTCTTTTTGTAACACAATTAGAGACACTTCTAATCTCTTCAAATTAAGTTCGTAAAGTTATATTCAGCAGCAACTTATTTCCAAGCATGATTTTTTTGTAGTGGCGCTATCGGTTTTATTATTCTCAATTACCATTTTATGTTTTGAGAACAAGATCGATTAACATCTCTCTCTCTCTCTCTCTCTCTCTCCCTTTTTTAAAATTTTCTGGGCGTAATCTTTTATCCTCACCGTTCATTATTGTTTTTGTTTATGCTTCATTATGTAATCGAGATATATAAAGATAAAGAATATGGAGAACTCACAATCAATGCGATGTAATTACTCTTTGCCCTCACATTTCACTCCTGCTTGGCGCTGCTGTCCGGTCAGCACTAAACAATGTTCACATGATCTAAGATTAGTGTTGTACAACGATGATAGAGAATAAAACTAAATACATTTCTGAACATCGATCAAATGTGAACCACTGTTAGCAATTTTTATGCAACCGGCCCTAGAGGTATTTATATTACTCATTTTTTTTTAAATTCTAAATTGTATTGTATGATTGTGAATACTTTGCCATTTGAAGACCTAGGTAGTAGCTAACACTATCCGGGAGATAGTAGGTTCGAATCCCACTATCGGCAGCCCTGAAAATGGTTTTCCGTGGTTTCCCATTTTCACACCAGGCCACGGCCGCTTCCTTCCCACTCCTAGGCCTTTCCTATCCCATCGTCGCCATAAGACCTATATGTGTCGGTGCGACGTAAAGCCCCTAGCAAAAAAAGTAGCTAACACTCTACGAGAAAGACAAGGACGCCATTTGACTTCGCGGTTGACTGACATGACTCCACAGAGTGGATGAACGAAACAAAGTGCATTACGGGCTGAGAATGAACTTCGTTGTACAGCTTCCCAAGCAGCTAGGTGTTTCCACGTTTCAGAAAGGACAGCTTCGAGATGGGTGAACAATTACTGACGTTTTGTTATTTTCCCCCGAAAAGATGGGAGTGGTAGAAGGCCAGAGTAACCGCTGCTACTTTGGAGGCAGTTGTTAACTTTCCTACGCATGACCAGACCGTGAGAAATCGTTTAAAGGCCGCCAGTTGGAGACCTCGACTTGCCATTCCTAGGGAAGTGCTTAAGGGGGAACTTACAGACGAGCGTTTAGTCTTTGCATTGGGAAACTGTGATCGAGATTTTGTGACCTTTCCTACAGTCGATGAGCACTTTTTATATCATACTCTAGACACTAAATTTGACCACAGATACGCCAACATTTGCACCCACAACGGTCCAAAATCTGAATTGTGTTAGGGGTGGATTTCTCGTCTTAGAATGGGCACAATACATCGCATTCACGGAGAATTTAACCAGCATAAATATAAACGGTTGCTGGCCACTATATGGTTCCTCATACTAGGCTGCTGTTTCCTGATGGAATTCTTCAATTGCAGCAGGATAAACATCCGGTCCACACATCTCTTTGATTCGGCACGGGTTAGCGAACAGACAGGATATCGAATTGATAGGCTGGCCTTGTCGATCTCCGAACTTGAACCCATTTGAGAACATATGGGCACAAGTAAAGAAATAAATGCGAAAAAAGTGGTCCAATCCCCCTTCAAGTCGTCCTGATGATTTGTGGAAGCTCGTGCAGGATGCATGGGATGCCGTGGCCGAGAACAGTTGATATTTGAAAAGACTAGTAAGGTGGACTAAATACTGAGTCATGGGATTGTTTTTTATTTCAACTGTTTGAATTTTCTAATGCAGACACCGCTGAGTTTTTTGTTTATTCCACAAATGTGTTTTTTTGGAATAAAAACTTTTATTTTTGTATTTGAAATTTCAAAATGCTATAATGATTAATGATAAAGTCATGGCATAATGAATTAATGAACCTGCTATTAATTACCAACACAGTCATAAAATAGAGAGGATCATTTATATTTTCCCCTTCTTAATAAACAGCAAGCAATAGGTCGTGTTCGAATGTACGACCTAATGAATACCAGTTCAACTTGTTACATGGGACAAAGGAACGAAAGATATAATTATAGATATCAGGCCACATCAGTCCGTGCTCGAACAAAATGTAATATTGTCTCTCTCCGAATGGTAGCGAATGAACCCGAGTGGGACTTAACGTTCAAGAGAGCAGCCACTTTTATTTTCTTCTTGATAGGTGTACGTCCGTCCCCTGCGAACCATGTGACCTTGCCGCGGTGGGGAGTCTTGCGCGCCCCAATGAAGCAGATAGCCGAGCCGCAGGTGCAACCATATCGGATGGGTATCTGTTGAGAGACTAGACTAACGAATAGTTCATCAAAAGGGAAGTAGTAGCCTTTCGGAAGTTTCAAGGGCGGCAGTCTAGATGATTGACTAATAGGGCCTTGTAAACAATACTCAACATGGCTTAGCTGTGTTGATACTGCTACACGGCTGAAAGCAACGAGAAACTACAGCCGTAACTAACTCCCGAGGACATGCAACTCTCTCTGTATGAATGATGTACTGATGATAGCTTCCTCCCGGGTAAAATATTCCAGAGGTAAAATAGTCCCACATTCGGATCTCCGGATGGGGACTACACGACAGGGGGCGATCATTAGGAAGATGGATGCTGACATTCTGCGAGTCGGAGCGTGGAATATTAGACGTTTGAATCGTTGTGGTAGGGTAGAGAATCTGTAAAGGGAGATGGATAGACTAAAGTTAGATGTAGTTGGTGTAAGTGAAGTACGTTGGCAGGAAGAACAGTCCTCGATATTCTTTATCTTTATATATCTGGATTACATAATGAAGCATAAACAGAAACAATAATGAACGGTGAAGATAAAAGATTACGCCCAGAAAATTTTAAAAAGGGAGAGAGGGAGAGAGATAGAGAGAGAGATGTTAATCGATCTTGTTCTCAAAACATAAAATGGTAATTGAGAATAAGAAAACCGATAGCGCCACTACCAAAAGGAAAGATCATTCTTGGAAATAAATTGCTGCTGAATATAACTTTACGAACTTAATTTGAAGAGATTAGAAGTGTCTGTAATTTTGGTCAGGCGACTACAGAATGATCAACACAAAATCAAACAGGGGAAATGCAGGAGTTGGTTTAATAATGAATAAGAAAGTAGAGCAGTGGGTAAGCTTCTACCACCAGCATAGTGTAAGAATTATTGTGGTCAAGATAAACACCAAACCAGTGCCCACCACAATAGTGCTGGTTTATATGCCTAATAGTTCAGCGGATGGTGAGGAAATCGAAAGAATATAAGAAGCGATAGAAGATTTAATACAATATGTAAACGGAGACTGGAATGCAGTGGTAGGCCAAGGAAGAGAAGGTAATACAGTAGGAGAATTCGGATTGGGATAAAGGAACGAAAGAGGAAGTCGACTGGTTGAAATCTGCACTGATCATAATTTAGTGCTTACTAATACTTGGTTCAAACACCACAAACGACGACTGTATACGTGGATGAGACCTGGAGACACTGGGAGGCATCAAATAGACTTCATTATGATTAGGCAGATATACAGAAGGAGATGGGATCTAGACAAGTTGAAAGGAAAGAGTGTAAGGCTGAAGGAACAACGAAAGAGGAAGAGTCATGAACGACGGAAATACAAGAATGCTAGCAATGAAGAGGAAAGAAAAGAATACACACGATTAAAGAATGAAGTCGATAGAAAGTGCAAGGCAGCTAAGGAAGAATCGCTGAAGGAGAAATGCAAGAATGTTGAAGGTTGTATGGTCCTAGGGAAGGTAGATGCTGCATACAGGAAAATCAAGGAAACCTTTGGAGAAAGGATATCTAGGTGTATGAATATTAAGAGCTCAGATGGAAAGCCACTTTTAGGGAAAGAATACAAAGCAGATAGGTGGCAGGAACATATCCAACAGTTGTATCAAGGTAAAGACGTAGATGATTTGGTTCTGGAACAAGAAGAGGCTAATGATGCTAATGAAATGGGAGACGCAGTTTTGAGGTCAGAGTTTGACATAGCTGTCAGAGACTCAAATAGGAACAAGGCACTTGGAATTGATGATATTCCCTCTGAATTACTGACTGCCTTAGGAGAAACCAACATGACGATGTTATTCCATCTAGTGTGTAAGATATATGTGACAGGAGAAGTGCCTTGCGATTTTCGACAGAATGTTGTTATACCTATTCCTAAGAAAGCCCGTGCTGACAATTGTGAAAACTACCCCACTATTAGTTTAGTGTCTCATGCCCGCAACATTTTAACACGTATTATTTACAGAAGAATGGAAAGACAAATTGAACCTGAGTTGGGAGGAGATCAATGTGGCTTCAGAAGAAATGCAGAAACTCATGAAGCAATCCTTACTTTACATCTGATCTTAGAGGATCGAATTAAAAAGGACAAGCCCATGTACATGGCCTCTCCTTCCTGGCCTCCATTCTACTACGTCACGATGTTCTCGCATGTTCTTGCCTCCGCTTCTCTTGCGTATATAAGTCGCCGCTGCCCTGTTACCGGCAGTCAGGCATTCTGAGCGGAGGGAGCAGGAACTGTTTCGCACGGCTAGTCCGTTGCGATTTTAAATTTTTTCCAGCTTCTACGTGACATCTTTATTACCTTCGCTATGCTGGGTGAGCAGAATTTTATTATGTTATTCTAGACAATTTGGATTTAATCTTCTACAATTTTGCCCCTCAGGCCTTGTTCGTATTTCAAACTTAGCCCTTTGCAGGGCAGTTCTCACTGCTTATTTGATGAACTTCTATCGTCAAGACTTAGCTACAAAATCTTGTACGTTTGTGTCACAAAGGACTCATAGCTTGGGCGAACGTTTCAATATTGAATCAAGTGAGAGAATGACAAATGCCGAACTTTTATATACGACCTGTGAGCGTGTGATAGAATAACTTTCAATTATTGCAGCCTGATTTTTACCACCTCTCACCCTCGCCACTCCTATTTTTTCTCTCTTTCTTTTCTTGTCACTGTTAACGTTGGTTATTATTTCCTGCCCTTTCCTTTCCTGTCCCTTTAATCTTTTCTTTTCCATAATTTCCGTGATTCTAAATTCTTAAAAGTGGCCTTCGTGTTTCATCTACTATGATTATTGGTGTTTAGCTATTGTACAATATCCTTCGAAGGGGTAAAATCATTAGTTTGATCTCTTCCTAATGTCGATAAAAATGTTTAATTATAAAATAATTCTAGTCACTATCTCGTAAGCATTACCTTTCATGGTCATGCTATTTGTATCTATGTTATTATACTTAGGTCTAGTCATAGTCTAATGATCAGTTATTTTCATGGTCTTCTTGGCATTGGCAAAACAATATTGTAAAATTCTACTCACGATCTTAATGAACGTCTTCCTTAATGAGCACCATAACGTATTTTAAATTCATTATTCATGGTTTTGAAGTAATGATATCACAATAATTTAGTGTTGGTATTTGTGGAAATCTCTGATTGTAAAATACTTTCTTCTTTGGGTGTTATCAATACATTTTTGTAATTTTGAACTTTGTCATTTGAGCTTCCCTAGCTGTCCTAACTTTCCCATTTTTTTCTCCTGCTTACTATGCGCTCACCACGTCATAACTACTGGAAAATTGGGCCAGCGAACTCTGCGCTAATTCTGCTGATATGTTGAGGTTTTGATTTGTGATTATGCTTCGCGTTGTTTCCTTTTTTTGGTCTGGCACTGGAGCTTGGTAATATTTTGCGTCTGCCACGCAACTGTTTTGCCTTGTGGCCTCCATTGTACGCGTCCTTTGGCCCAGGGTTCCATTTCTGCATCAACGCACAGGCAGATTTATACTTAATTTAGCATTCGTACACCATTACCCATATTATTTGTCATCACCAACTATTGATTGAGTTTGTTCTGTTTAACATACTTAATCTGGATACTCTAAATGTATCCCCCGTCCCACCATAAACCATCCGTAACACTTCCTTTTAATTAACGGTTTGCCTCCACATAATCTTATTTTAAAAATTGAAGCCATAGTTATGTTACTTAGAAGTCTAAATGTTTCCCCACGGCTCCTAAACGGAACCAGGTTAGGGCCTAATTCTAAGAAGTATTTTCGAAAATTGTTTACATTTGGAATTAATTAAATAATAGTTTGTGGCCGCCGGAGAGCCCCGGTGCAGGCCTTTCGAGTTGACATCATATAGGTGACGTGCGCGACTGTGAGGATGGGCCCTACCCAAGCTGAAATCTAATGCTGAAAATGTCGTAGATACCCAGCCCGTGAGCCATAGGAATGAAATACTCTGCCGGGCTGAGTGGCTCAGAGGGCTGAGGCTCTGGCCTTCTGCCACCAACTTGGCAGGTTCGATCCTGGCTCAGTCTGGTGATACTTGAAGGTGCTCAAATACGCCAGTCTCATGTCGGTAGAATAAATGACTCGTAAAAGAACTTCTGCGGGACAAAATTCCGGCACCTCGGCGTCTCCGGAAACCGTACAATTAGTTAGTGGAACGTAAAGCCAATATCATTATTATTTATTAATTAGCTACTGAAAGTTCCCGATTGGGAGTCGAACCCTGGATCCCTTGGACCAAAGCATTTAGCCATGCAGGCGAAGAGATTCGGAAATAATAAGTGGAGATAAAACTGGACATGGAGCTCTAATCCCCAGAATTGGCTTAGCAACATTCGATAAAAAAAACTTCCCGTTTTCTTTCAAGAAGGGGCTGCCTGGCCGAGGCGCAAAGGCGTGTACGGTTCGCCCGCAACGACGTGGGTTCGAATCCCCATCAGGAAGTCGTAAAATTTAAGGAACGAGATTTCCACCTCCAGAGGTGGACATGGCCCTGAGGTTCACTCAGCCTACACCAAAAATGAGTACCATGTTAATTCCCGGGGGCAAAGGCGGCCGGGCGTAGAGCTAACCACTCTACCCCATCAAGTGCCGAGGTTACGGATAGCGGAAGCCTTTACCTTCCACCCCCCGCCCCCAAGGGCCTTCATGGCCTGTACGGAGATGACTTTGACTTTTCTTTCAAGATGCATTAGTTTCCAATTCGCTTGGCATTTTGTATCACGATCAGTAAACCTCAAGGGAAGTGAAGGTATCTATTTACAGTACTTCATCCAGTTTTCAGCCATGGCCAGTTAAATGTTGGAATGTCAAGAGAGCGATATGTTAAAGTTGCAACAGTACCAAAAGGTAATTGTAGAAGGAATGCACCAAGCAAGTGGCTGCGTGGTTTGGGTGACGTAGCTATCAGATCACGTTCGGGAGATAGTGGGTTCGAACCCCACTGTCGGCAGCCCTGAAGATGATTTTCGGTGGTTTCCCATTTTCACACCAGGTAAATGCTGGGGCTGGACTCAGTTAAGGCCACGGTCACTTTCTTCCCACTTCTAGCCATATCCTATCTCATCGTCACCGTAAGACCTACCTGTGTTGGTGCGACGTAAAGACAACTGTAAAAAATAATTGAAAGGAATGTCGTATATAAGGAAATCATTCAATAAATATTGACCGTCGTGTCTTGACAGGTTTCAGCTAGTTAATATTAAGTTATCATAGTAGCCATACAGGGTAGCAAGGAAAGAAGCTATCGGATTTGGATGCGGTCGGACTGATCATCAACAACAGAGAAGCACCAAGACAGCACTATACTGTAAAAGAAAATGAAGAATGGTCAATTCAAATTTAAACTTGAAAGGAGCAATAACCCTGACGCACTTAGGAGGCTCCTTTGGAATTTCTTTTTCTCAGGGACTAATTCTAACCTGTGTGTGTGTTCTAATGCGCAAGCACTTGGATACGATCCAGTGGCCGCGGTGATGGGTGGCTTGCGATCTTTATCTAGTTGTGCACACCGTCGTAGGCAAGGGAGTTATTTACGCGAGGAATGTGTTTTCTGTGTCCGATGCGATGACTGCAGGTCATGTGATATAAAGATGATATGGAGAGGGTGAAATTCCTTGTCGGTGCATAGCCTACTCCTAACACCCAGGGATCTGCTTAAGGCTTAGCGTCCCCATCAACGTCATAGGACTTCACTCCATATGGACATTGCGGACATGTTTGGAATTGAGCCCAGGCTTTTGACGGGTAATCTGGTGAATGGAAAATGTATACCACCACCTCACCTATCTCACGGTCAACATTCGGACGGAGAAAGTTGTTTCCATCAGCGGAACTCGAACCGGTTAACCACGGCGTCAGGATCCATCTTGGCCACCAGGCGGGATTTTTAAAACGAACGGCATATTGTGGTCACAAACGGTTGCCCAACCAAGTACTGACCATTCCTAATGGTTTTAACTGCGATGGTCGGACAAGAATCTGTGTATTCAACGTGGTATGTCCATTGGCTAACTATTTCTAACCTATTTCTTTAATTAAAACATTGAACAATTCATGATTATAGAAGTGTGAATAATAAAATGAATTACCACACAATGTTGATACCTCATTAGCACAGACCCTGCCCACACATATGAGTAGGTCAGGACATATTTTGTTTCCGGCTTCATATTTTCCGCCAGACAGTTCAAACTTGTACCATACTTTGTGTAGGCTTTGCTCTCTCTGCTTCAACTGTTAATATTCCAATAATCGCCCAGGAGCTGCGGCACATGGCTGTGAAATGTTGATGTGTATCTGTCCATGTGAAGAGCTACAAACGATTTCAGAAATTTTCGTGAAATGGAGTATGGAATTTATATAATTTAAAATTTAACTGTTAAAAAATAGAACTCAGTCTTTAAACGAATGCAAATCGATTGCTAAAATATCATGAAGTAAAGTGACGTATGTCACCTCTAAAACTGATTGGATTAAGCAATATGTGTCTTTATTTAACATTTTCTGTAATTACATTTAAAACGAACATTAAAAAAGCTAAGAAATTGAGAAAAAGTAAAAGTTCACGCTCCAGCCTTCGACTGAAATTCACAGAACTATCTTGTCTTTCGTCGTTGTGCCTTCGAAAACCGCTATGTGAAATAACAACAACTTAGAACTTTTGGCCGGTAATTTCTGAGTAATTTCAAAGAATTCTCACTGTAAATAACATGTGCTGCGGGACAGTATTTCTCCCACAATATTATCACATGGCGGTTTTCGCAGGCGCAGACCAAATTCATCCCTGTTCCTTCAAGTACGAAGCTTGTAATGTTGAAGCCGAAGGTACACCCATGTTTTACCCAGTGATACGTTTACTCGGCTTATCTTCATGATAAGTACTACCGAGAGAATTGGCTTCAGCGGATTCATACCCTACAGTCGACAGCCTTGAAAATGATTTCCACACGCGGCAAATGCCAGCGTTGTGCCTTAATTTAAACCATGGCCTCTCGCATACCAAAGAGCTTCCTGCAGAACGTTAAAAATCTAAAAGAAACATGTAAAATGTTTCCAAAACTTACGGATTCGCAAGTGACACGTGAAAATAGTCACCGAAGAGACTCCTTTTGTCTCTCCTCTAACGGACCTTGATTGCTAATAAAGTGTGTACTAGCCGGGCTGAGAGGCCCAGACGGTTGAGGCGCTGGCTTTCTGACCCCAACTTGGTAGGTTAGATTCTGGCTAAGTCCAGTGGTATTTGAAGGTGCACCAAAACGTCAGACTTGTGTCGGCAGATTTACTGTCACGTAAAAGAACTCCTGCGGGATTAAATTCCGACACATCGGCGTCTCCGAAAACCTTACAAGTAATTCATGAGACATAAAGAGAATAACATTATTATAAGAGTGTGCTACATCTTCCACACGTACCGAGTGCATTGGCTGCGCGGTTCAGGTACTTTAATTCAGAAGAAGGTGGGATCGAACCCCACCATCAGTAGCCCTGAAGATGATTTTCCACGGCTACCCATTTTAATACGACACAAATGCCAGGGCTGTGCTTTAATTAAGACTAGGACAACTTCCTTCCCATCTGTGTCCTTGCGACGTAATGCAAGTTGTAAAAAAGAATCCTGAACTGATTAGATAAATGTTAGAATTACTCTTCAATATTTGAAGGTGGAAGCATTTCCGAAAGATCTCAGCAGTTGAAGGAGGCAGTGAAAATGATGAGTGTGGAAGTTATGTGGGCATGTTTAAAGCACTGAGCGCTATCAAAACATCATGTTAAAATGTATTTGTAGGTTGCTTTGAAACTTCGAGTACGATGTTCTACTGTAAACTGCGAGAGGTTTGTCTCTTCTTACATAAGAGTGCTAACTGACCATCAAACAAACTTAGCTACAACGGTATATATTCTTTTTCATTTGATGACTAGAAAACTGGTATGTTATTTTGAAAACTAGATTGGGCTTATTATCAAACTAGCAAGATACCGGTTTTAAACTGAAAGTTATTATTCAAAGTTTTATATTTTGGAGAGTCCACTGCCAGATAAGCCTGTAAAATACGCCCTCAGTTCGTAAGTCAAACGGTTTTGGGGGATGATTATTTATTTTCTGATCTAATACTCATTTGAACCCCGTACGGAAGAATTTGAATGTTTTAAATCCTATCTTATTTAACATCTAGGACGTAAAAGTGACGGAATTTTGATTTTGTACGTCGAACAGTAATGAAGGAATTAATGCTTTTTAAGGAGCGAATGTTTTTTAAATATTTATTAACATCTAGGACAAAGAAGACCACCCTTCATTTAAAAAAATAAGTTCGTGCCAGAAACGGTTTTGTAAGAATGGACATTGTGTTTATGAGAGTCAACCACCATCTAAACCCCTCAGGGGGGAAATATTTTGAATTACCGGTAAACGATATTTTACACCCAGGACATAAAATTGTCGTAAAATTACAGCTTTGTACGCCAAACGGTTTTGGAGGGGTGAATACGGAGCTAACCTCATTTAACACTTTAGGAGTGGAACTTTTAAAAAATATCCTATTTCACACCTATGATTAAATAATATATACCGAAATTTGGAATTTTGTCTTCGTACGTTAAACCGTTTCGGAGGAAGGAATGAATATGTTTGTTTTCGGATCTTAACCCCCATTTAACTCTCTGACGGGTAAAATTTCTTTCAAACCTTCTATTATTTATTACCTAGGATATCACTTGAAAGTTTAACTTCGTAAATCAAACGGTTTCATATAAGGGCATATTCTTGTCATCATTCCTCACCCTCTAGTCAAAACCCCTTAGGAGTGTATTGCTTTTAGTCCACTTCTTAATTATATCCTCATAAAAAATTCAACTCCTTTTACACTGACTTAAGTTGATCCCACTCCCCTCCAGAATATGTGTTTTTTATTTTAAAAAGAGATTCAAAATACCAATTTTCACGCCTGTAACATCTTCAGTATTTGAGATATAAGTATCCTCACAAAAATAATTCTTCACTTCTTTTCACCCACCCCACCCCGTTAAGTGGATTTTCCGAAAACAAAATAATACGTGTTTATTTTTAATGAAAATACAAATACAGTACATATTTTCATGTCTGTAACATCTTCAGCTTAATAAAAAGAATTCAACCCCTTTTCAGTCCTTTTTTACACCTCTTAAGGGGATTTTTAGAAAAAAATACGTGTTGCCTTATTTTTAAAGGAGATTAAAAATATCAGCTTTCACGTCTGTAACATGTTACGTGTTTGATATATACTGTAGGTATTTTAATTTTAAAAATGTACTCCCTTTAACACTTCCCATTAAGTGGATTTTCAGATAACAAATGATGGGCGTTCCTTTACTTTTACAGTAGATGCCAAATACCAATTTTCACGTCTGTAACATGTTAAGTTGTTGAGATACACTGTAAATATACTCATTTTAAAAAATCACCCCATATGTTACTCCTGTTTACCCCGTCCCCCTTATGTAGATTTTCTAAAACAAAAACATGTTTCTTTATTTTCAAAGGAGATTCCAAATGCCAATATTTATGACTGTAACATCTTTAGTTTTTGATAGATAAGTATCCTCATATAAGGTATTCAACCGATTTATCACCTTTTTTCACCCCCATAAGAGGATTATCCGAAAACAAAACAATAGGTGTTTCTTTATTTTTAAAGGAGATTCCAATTACCAATTTTCACTTCTTTAAACTGTTAAGTTTTTGAGATATAGATGCACTCATTTTAAAAATTCACCCCCCCTTTTCACCCTCTTAGCGATGGAATATCTAAAAATCCTCCGTTAGTGAGCACCTACATTGTAATATAAATGTATCCCCAAAATTACATTTCTTTATGTCAAATAGTTTTGGCTCGTCGATGATCAGTCAGTCACTCAGTCAGGACATGTTATTTTATATACTGTATATACATTAAACAGATCATATGCCATGTTCATGGTATTCACAATATTGCTATTAATGAACTTCCTAAACATTGTTGAGTACATTGTGATATTCTGAAAAATAACAAATATTTCATGATAACGTAACATGTTGGGGAAAATCATCCAAACATTCATCACCAAAAACCATTTTCTTATTATTATTCCTGGCCTTGTTCCCAGTTTTTTGAGGGGGGGGGGTCGGCGCTTGGTGTGGATTTGTCCAGTTTTTCGGTCGTTTACCTTTCCTAGTGTGGAGGGATGTATTCACTGTTGTGCAGACTCGTGTTCATAAAAACAGGACACCTTGAAAGACTACAGATACGAAGTTCATATTCACAGGACATGTTCAAAAGTATGTGCTGCATAAACGATTAGCATTCCAGTCACCTAGGTTCAGCATGTGTCCTGTTGCTTAATAGGCACTGGGTCCTCCATGGGCGCTGGCAACTTGTTCCATGAGTGATGGCATCGACGAGTATAAGGCGCGAATGGCGTCCTGGAGTATAGCCATCCATGTTGCATTCACCTGGGCCCACAGTTCATCTTTGGTGGTTGGCACTGGGTCACAGCGCCGCAGGCGTCGTTTCCCCATATCCCACACATTTTGGATTGGCGACAAGTCCGGTGATCGGGGGGGGGGGGGGGGGGGCAGGGCAATACTCTGATATCCTGTGACACAAGAAGGCACGTGTTCGTGCTGCAACATGCGGTCGCGCATTGATTTGCTGAAATATGGTGTCTGGGGATGTCGTGCAGAAAGTGTATGGCTACGGGTCGCAGGATGTCATTCACGTAGGTCAAACTGGTCACAGTGCCCCGGACACGCACCAACTGTGACTTGTAGTTCTACCCAATAGCACGCCACACCATAAGGCCTTGATTTGGCGTTGTATGTCTTGTGCGAATGCAGTCAATATGATGCCTCTTTCCCTGTTTGCGGCGAACCAATATGCGGCCATCATTTTCAAACAAACAAAATCTGGATTCGTCCGAAAACACTATCTGCTGCCATTCCTGTCCCCAGTGACGTCGTTCCATACACCATTGCAGTCTAGCATGTTTATGCACATTAGTCAAAGGTAGTCGGAGAAGTGGACTAGGCCTACGTGCCGGTAACCCAGACCGCACTAAACGGCGACGGATTGTTACCGTTGATAGTGTACGATGTGTTACACTGTTCCACTGTTGCACCAGAACCGAGGAGGACGCTGATCTGTCCTGCAATGTCATTCGGGTGAGGTGTCGATCTTCTCGAGGGCTGGTCTGGGTGGTGCGACTAGAACCATCTCTTCGTGTTCTACGGCCTGTACACACAACACTTCGTCCTACACGAGCAGTAATTTCCCGGATAGATGCATGACGTTCTCTCATGTCAATAATGCACCCTCTTTCAAACTCACTCATTTGACGGTACGGTTCTCACATACGTCTGCAAGGCATCCTACACGTCTGCTCAAGTCACACTGATCCATTACCTTCGGTTTATAGCGGCAACGAGAGCCACAGGCACATTTTACCAGTCGGTGGTGATGCGCCGAGATATTGATGTGGATCTTGAACCTGAGGGCCGACATGGTTCAAATGCTAATCATTTCTTCAGAACATACTAATGCACATGTCCTGTGAATATGAACTTCCTATCTCTAGTCTCTCAAGGTGTTCTGGTTTTTATGAACGCGAGGATATATATATATATATATATATATATATATATATATGGTGTGTTGGGTGTAGATGAAGAGAACGGAGTTAGGACGATCACATACACCCAGTTCCCAAGTCATAGGAATTGAACAAACGTGGTTAAAATCCCTGGCCTTGCCGGGAAGCGATGTCGGGCACTCTGAGCGGAAGGCCATGAAGTCAAGGAGCCGGATCACTTTTTTAAAGTTAATTGTTGTTTTCTGATATTATGCCATTCACATACTGTTGCGATGTATTTCTACTTTGTATTAGTCGTAATGGATGATTTTCGAAATGAACCGTTACGCTTTGTCGCAAGAGTACGCAACACAAGATGGTGATGACGGTCCAGCCTGTGTTCACTGTGATACTTTGTATTCTTAAATATCTCATGAACATTGAATTAATTTCCAGAGCTGCCGACACAGGGCTCATATATAATGTCAATCAAAAACGTGCCTACGTGAACTTAACAACTAATGTCTGTGTTGAATTAGTCCGTTTGTTAATACTACCTTCACTTTTATTTTATTTTATTTCATTTCTTGCAAAATACTCTCATGACGTCAAATTACCATGACCGCGCATATTCCATTAAAACCAACCTATAACAAATGCAAGTGTTTCAACTGAAATAATTACTGAATTGTTCATCGGCTAAATCAACGAGGAAATTGTTTTTCAAAAAGATTTCAGCACTGAAATTTGAATATCGATTTACAAAATCTAACAATAAAGGAAAATTCGTTCTCTGTGTTCTGTGTCACACTGAAAAGACAGATAGCAACTTAACATCGTTGGAAGCGTGTGCGATTTATAGAATCAATCAACTCTCGACGTGGCTGGTCTGTTACACCATAACTTGAGCGGTACCAACGGGAGACACACGTTGACAGGGAACAAGCATGAACCGGGGTTTTCATTTAAAATGCACTGATCTGATTCAAAATTGTATGCAAAATTTAAAAAAATGTGGTCAGAATGTACAATTAATAACTCCAATAAATAAAGAGCAAAGTCGCCTCCGTGCAGATCGTGAAGGCCCTTGGAGGGGTGTAGGGTAAAGGCTTCCATTATCCGTAACCTCGGCACTTGATGGGGTAGAGTGGTTAGCTCTACACCCGGTCGTCTTTGCTCCTAGAAATTAACCTGGTACTCATTTTTGGTGTAGGCTGAGTGAAACTCAGGACCATATGCACCTCCGGAAGTGGAAACCTCGTTTCTTATATGTTACCTACTTCCTGACAGGGAATCGAACCCACGCCCTTCTAGGTGAACCAACCTCGCCTTTACCGCCTCGGCCAGACAGCCCCTAATAATTCGAATACCGTTTAAAATATAGAAGTGTCACGCGACGCAAGTACGCTATCTCACTGGCAGACGTCATCGTCTAGGTTGGTTTTTGTTTTTGCTTTTTGTTTTACTCACGAACACGTGCCGTGCTATGCTAGCGCGCTTATTACTATACTCTCGTGCAGTAGCGGGTGCCATTTTTCCATGCGTGATAAGCATAGTCGCTGCTGACGTAAAGTGCTATCCAACCTGAAGCTCTTGATGGCATTTGTAGCTGTTTCCACATAAACTGACGACAGTTCGTGTGCGACACTTCTAATAATGTGGCCGAATTGAGGCAAAGTGCACAGTCCATCCTTCACTCTGGTACAATAAAATATAATCACTCAAACTTCACACATGTAGGACTGACAACAGTCCTGGGCCACAGTAAATGAGTAAAGAATCCGTCCAAAATGAGTTCTCAGTAAAAATGAGTAACAGAATGAGAGTACCAGGCTGAGTGGCTCAGGCGGTTGAGGCGCTGGCCTTCTGACCCCAAATTGGCAGGTTCGACCCTGGCTTACTGCGGTGGTATTTGAAGGTGCTCAAATATGTCAACCTCGTGTCGGTAGATTTGCTTGCACGTAAAAGAACTCCTGCGGGACTAAATTCCGGTACCTTGGCGTCTCCGAAAACCGTTAAAAAGTAGTTAGTTGGGCGTAAAGCAAATATTATTATTATTATTATTATTATTATTATTATTATTATTATTATTATTATTATTATTAGTATTACAGAATGTGTTTACCAGGATATTCTTGGCCATGGTTTTGCCCAAGATTACAGTCTATATTTTGTACACAAGTAGGCTGAGCTGAAATATCCCAGTAAATGGCTGTCTGATTCTTACAACGTATATACATAGTGTTAAAATTTGTATAAATGCATGAAATACCTTACTGAATTATTTTAACCCAGAAATGCACGTTGTAATACTATAAATTCATTATGGCAAAATAATAACATAATTGCCTGGATGTTTTCTTACTTAATACACTGTTACACATTTAATGACATACCTTAATTGCGGTGCGTGTAAAAGAGTACATGTTACACTACTTAAGAACACTTAACCCTTGGCACTCATATGTTTGAAGTCTTATTGCCTTAAGGCGACGATGGGTTAGGGTAGGGCTGGGACTGAGAAGGAAATGGCCATGGCCTTCTATAAGACACAGCTACAGCATTTGCCTGGTATGAAAATGGAAAACAACGTAAAACCATGTTCAGGTTTGCCGACAGTGGGGTTCGAGCCCATTATCTCCCGAATGTAAGCTCACAGTTACGTAACCCACATTGCGTAGCCTACTGGTGGTTTAGCGTCGCACTAACTCACATTTTCTGCGCCGATATGATAGGATAGGGCTAGGAAAAGAAGGAAATGGGGTGTGACATTAATTAAGGTACATCCCTAACATTTCCTGCTGTGAAAATGGGAAAACACGAAATCCTTCTTCAGGACTGCCGATGGTGGGGATTGAAACCCTCATCTCCGGAATGTAAGCTCAGAGCTGGCGGTCCGCACCATGCTGCCAAATCGCTTGGTCTATAAAGTAGCAATCTTTGAAATAGAATTTTCCTGTCGTGTCAAGCAGCCACTTATTCTAGATGCACATTCACAAGATTACAGGGAAGAGACAGAAGAAAGAAACCCGATGACAAAACCCACTTCTTCTCCTAATGAAACTAGGCTTTCGTCGAGGCGTTTGCTTTGAGACGTACTAAGCAGGGAGTAAAAAGGGAATAAGATAAACATACCAACAAATTTTGCATTTCCATCTAAAATATTTTATTTCAATTTAGCCTAAGATAGTTCGGGAATCAACCTGGTAAGGAAATGCATGGGCGAACACGCTGTAAGGTGAAATTGAGAAACAGAGTAACACCGGGCTTTGAAATTGTGATAGGACTCAGACAAGGAGACGGGTTATCTCCTACCCTGTTATATTTTGCCCTTGAGAAAATTATACGTGAGCTTTTTCGAGAGAATTCCGAAGGCATCAGAGTCGAAGGGTAGAACCTGATGAACTTCACCTTCGCAGACGATAACTGTTTATTCACCAGTTCTGAGGAGGAATTGATACAAATGACCAGAGCACTGGAGATGGCCGGCAGGAGATTTGTTCTTCTCATAAACGAACCTAAGACGGAATACCTCGTTGTGATTCGAGGGCAAGAAGGTGCTAGACAGCTACAGTCACTGAGCGTGGAGATCGGTCCTACAGGAGAGTCCGCAAATTCAAATACCTGGGAGCGCTTTTCACTGAGGACTCGTCATGCGAAGCGGAAGTTAATGCCAGGATCTAGGCCGGAAACCGATCTTTCTACAGCTTAACATAGCTGCTCCGCTCCAAAAGACTCGAAACAATTCGAAATTCGGCTGTACAAAACACTGATCCAGCCCGTTGTTTCTCGTTTCTTGAGAGAAAAATTTTACGAAAGATCTTGGGTCCGGTGTTGGACGACACGTGTGAATGGAGGATCAGACACAATCGTGCGCTAGAGGAACTGTACCAAGATGCCAACATAGCAGGGACCACCAGAAGCAAGTGGCTGCGTTGGGCTGGACATGCGACTGGGATGGAAGATCCGGATTTTCTTCCCCCCCCAAGAAGGAGACCTCTGCGTAGGCCAAGAATGAGGTGGAGTGATGGCCTTCATGAGGACCTGAGACAGTCAGCGATAGGTATAGACGTATGGCGATTGACAGCGTCTGATAGAACACAGTGGAGGCGCATTGGCACGCGGTCAAATAAAAAGAAACTAAAATAAAATAAAATAAAACAGCCTAAAGAATAGGTATCAACGCATCCATACCTTTACAGATTTTTTTTTTTTTTTTTTTTTTTTTGCTATTTGCTTTACGTCGCACCGACACAGGGAGAGGAAAGGGTTAGGAGTGAGAAGGAAGCGGCCGTGGCCTTAATTAAGGTACAGCCCCGGCATTTGGCTGGTGTAAAAATGGGAAACCACGTAAAACCATCTCCAGGGCTGCCGACAGTGGGGTTCGAACCCACTATCTCCTTAATACTGGATACTGGCCGCACTTAAGCTATCGAGCTCGGTTTACAGAAAATTAAATCAGAGTGTAGTTATATAACCAGTAAACGTTATTCGACTACTATGGTTTAAATATGCCATTTAAACACCTTTTAAGATTCGTTGGAAAGTTGTAGGAAAGGAAATAATTAAACATTCCATGTCAATGACTGAAAAAAAGCACTGTTTGCATGTTACATATGAACTACATGAAGTATCAACATATGATTAATAATCTGAGAAACTATGTCACTCTGTACTTGACACAGAGCATGTGACTCCATATACTTAACAAATTAGTTTTCAAAGATGTATACTAATTTCTAAATTTCAGCTCAGTGCAAATCTTCCCGCTCATCAACCCAGCACGCAGGTATAGCTGTTACCTTCCGGAAGCATCAACACTACTGATTACACGTTCTTAGATGGCCAGTGTCTAGAACTGTTAACTCATCCAAACAATTTCGGTAGGATTTGAAAGCTGTACTGTTTGGAGATTGATGCTATCCCCAGTGCGATGGCTCAGAAGCGTCGCATTTTAAACCGTAGTCCTAGGCTCAAATAAGCGCAGCTACACATATTACCTACCGCACACCTCAAAATAGTACAGATTATAGGCACACAGTGTTAATGAAAAAAGTATCTCAAGTGCCTCTGAAGACCTCCAACCGATAAGTTGCAGTGCAGTGAGAAAACTTTGCACAAAATTCTCAAAGTTTCGAATATCTTAATTTTTTTTGCTAGTTGCTTTACGTCGCACCGACACAGATAGGTCTTATGGCAACGATGGGACAGGGAAGGGCTAGGAGTGGGAAGGAAGCGGCCGTGGCCTTAATGAAGGTACAGCCCCAGCATTTGCCTGGTGTGAAAATGGGAAACGACGGAAAACCATTTTCAGGGCTGCCGACAGTGGGGTTCGAACCTACTATCTCCCGAATACTGGATACTGGCCGCACTTAAGCGACTGCAGCTATCGAGCTCGGTCGAATATCTTAAGACCTGTAGTAGTAGTAGTAGTAACATTAAACATACAGCATTACTCACTCATTAGGTTAGGTTCCTCGGGCTTTAACTTCTACCCAGTAATCATTCATTCTCAGTATTTTTGTCTTTCCCCAGTTCACAACTTTCCTGTTTTTAGCTTTGCCTGTTTTTGAAAACCCTCCTGTGCTTCAAGTTTCTTCCTGCCTATGCTTATGTGTGATCCCCATTTCTTTCAGATTCCTTCCCACTTCAGTGAACCTCTTTGATTTTCTTGTCCTGAAAGTAGATAAAGATCAGATTGGTCACTCTGGTAGGGTTAACTCGTGTTACGTGTCCGGAAAGGGCGATCTTCTTCCCAATTGAATCGCTTATTTTTCCATAGAGTTCGAGGTAGTGCCGTCTCCTGTATTCATTCTTGTCTTTCACCGAGCCCAAAATTTATCTCTAAATCTTTGTTTCTTTGGCTTCTAGTTTCTCGATGGTGATTATTATTATTATTATTATTATTATTATTATTATTATTATTATTATTATTATTATTATTATTATTATTATTATTATTATTATTATTAATTGTAATAATATTTGTTTTAGCTGGCCCCGTGGTGTAAGGGTAGCGTGCCTTCCTCTTACCCAGAGGCCCCGGGTTCCCTGAGGGCTATTTTGAGGCCCACTTACCCTACGTGATTAGAATTGAGGAGCTATCTGACGGTGAGATAGCGGCCCCGGTCTAAAAAGCCAAGAATAACGGCCGACAGGATTCGTCGTCCTGACCACACGACACCTCGTAATCTGCAGGCCATCGGGCTGAGCAGCGATCGCTTGGTAGGCCAAGGCCCTTCAGGGCAGTAGTGCCATGGCGTTAATATTGACATTTGTTTTACGTCGCGCTGTTACAGATAGGTCTAATGGCGACGATGGAATATGAAAAGCCTGGGAGTGGTAAGGAAGTGGCCGTGGCCTTAATTAAGTATAGCCCCAGCATTCGCTTGGCGTGAAAATGGGAAACCACAGAAAACCATCTTCAGGGCTGCCGACAGTAGGGTTCGAACCCACTATCTCCCGGATGCAAGCTCACAGCAGCGCGCCCCTAACCGCACGGCTAACTCGCCCGGTATTATTATTATTATTATTATTATTATTATTATTATTATTATTATTATTATTTAAAATAAACTCTGGGAAGCTATAGCGTTTACCATTGTCGCGTAGCGAGCCGTGACACTTTAATCAATTTTGATACTGTTGCCGAAAACGGTTACTTGGGTTCGGACCTGAGCCTTAACTCGAGTCCAAAGACGATGTTAAATTCGTAGTCGTAGAGAAGATAGATTATTTAAGGCTGCCAAGTGTAGGCTACCTAACGTAGTCGCAGTTCTTCAGACACATGGAGAAGCTTTAAATAAGAAGTCGAAGAGTTGAAGTTTCAAAGTAGATAGGTTTATTAAAGATGTGAAGTCCTCCAGTGCACAGCTACAAGTACATGGCAGATATTATGATGGTGCACTGACAAATCATATACATTTCCTTAAGTTTAAATACTCTCTCAAAGGAGAATTACTGGCCTCTGGCCTGCCCTAATGACCTGTTTATTTTAGATATCATTACAGTATATTGTGAAGTTCCTTTTAGAAAGGAAGGACCGCAATGGCCATTACTCATTATGATAAGTGAAATAACCACTTGGGGTCGTTATGCTAACATCCGATAGTGCCTGTCGGCTACTAACCAGTACAAATATAAATACATTCCAATACAGAGTTGAGTACATTTGATATAGATAATTATATTTACTTCATTTACTTCCTCTGTGAAAGGAAGGCTGTCTCAAGTCATAACAGGTAAGAGATAACGAAATGGAGCCAGGTGAATGTCAGAATATTTCTAAGTAATTATACTTGAGTGGAAATGCTACATGCCACACCATGTACTGCATCTTGTGGTATGGGCTAGAACTACTCATGGCCGTTGGTATCGTGATCACGAGACCTCTATTCCTCATATTTTGCCTGTGTGAAATGCAAAAATTTTCCTCGTACACCTCTTCAATGACATCCAGCATTTCTTTAACCAATGATGATCCACCCAATTTTGAGGCTGAAAATGCGACCAACCAACCAACCAACCAACCAACCAACCAACCAACCAACCAACCAACCAACCAACCAACCAACCAACCAACCACCCAAAATAATAATAATAATAATAATAATAATAATAATAATAATAATAATAATAATAATAATAATAATAATAATGTTAATGTTAATGTTATTTGTTTTGCGTCCCACTAACTAAATTTACGGTTTTCGGAGACGCTAATGTGCCGGAATTTTGTATGGCCGGAGTTCCTTTTACGTGCCAGTAAATCTACCGACAGTATGTTGACGTATATGAGCACCTTGAAATACCACAGGACTGAGCCGAGATCGAGCTCAGAAAGTCAACTCCCTTCCGCCTGAACTACTCAACTCGGCAATACATGCATAGATGCAGTACATACTGTTCAATGACTGAGTGGTCGGCTTCTTGGCCTTTGATACTCGGGGCCACGATTTCGATTCCTCACTAGGTCGAGGGACTTTCAATCTTAAACTGTAAATTCCTTTGGCAGAGATAACGGATGTTTGTCCCACCCTCAACATTGAGATACCTCACACACAGCTTCCTCTGTGGATTAGTGGTAGAGTATCGGCCTCCGGACCCCAAGATAGAAGGTTCAAACCCGGCAGAGGTAGTCGGATTTATGAAGGGCGGAAAGGAATCCATTCGACACTCTATGTTGTACAATGTCGGCAGGTAAAGTATCTCTGACGATGTCTGGCATCTGGTGTTTACCCAACAAAATTAATTAAAAATCCAGCAACAAACGCCCAACAGAGATTCGGTTTATTCTGCAGTCTAGTAGGCTTACAAGGGGGCATTCCCTACCCGTCACCACCGATTTCGCTCAAATTTATAGAACAAGCAGGGCTTGGCTAGAAATTAAAATACCCGAAGTGGCAACTCCAGATGGTCAAGCGTATAGAAAATAAAAATAAAAATGTTGACACGGCTCTCGGACCGTATAAGCCACTTACGTTAGGGCGCCTGGCGAGTAGTAGTTGGCGTAACGGTAAGAGCTCGGACTAGTAATTCGATTGTCGTGGGATCGACTCCCCGTGTGGAGACTGTTTTTATTTTCTGTAAACTTTTATATTATTCATTTTCCAGTTACGCAAAGAGCTGAATAATTCATTTTATTTATTTATTGTCCGCCTCTGTGGTGTAGTGGTTAGTGTGATTAGCTGCCACCCCTGGAGGTCCGGGTTCGATACCCGGCTCTGCCACGAAATTTGAAAAGTGGTACGAGGGCTGGAACGGGGTCCACTCAGCCTCGGGAGGTCAACTGAGTAGAGGTGAGTTCGATTCCCACCTCAGCCATCCTGAAAGTGGTTTTCCGTGGTTTCCCACTTCTCCTCCAGGCGAATGCCGGGATGGTACCTTACTTAAGGCCACGGCCGCTTCCTTCCCTCTTCCTTGCCTATCCCTTTGCAATGTTTTGCTTACGGGCCTTAGCAGGAGTGCGTCCAAATTGAGACAACAGGAACGTTGAACGTCTCAGGGAACTGGAAAAGGAGTGAGTATCTCACATTGGATCTTTATTTGTACACCGCTAATTTATAAGAAGGTTAAGTTCTTCAACGTGCAACCTAGACAAATATTCAAATAAATAAACAAGTGTATTTTTCAGGAGCGGATGCAAATGGAGCACAGCCTGCCAGACGAGTAGATTGAGTCTTTTGGGCTGTTGCCAGACGCCAACCTTGTTCTGCTTTTGTAGTGCCCAACGCTGGGAGACAATGAGTTGGTTATTCAATGGCTACTTGCGTGCATCTTCGAGAGTGGAGCGTTCCCAGTTCCCATCAGAGCTATTCTTTTCAAGGACTATTATTGACTCGATTAAAGTATAGTAGTTCAAATCCATATCCAGTTTGTAGGTAATTTATTAAAGTGATAGATAAGGGTATATTTAGTCATATCCTAGTTCGTGAACGAGCAAAGGCTGAATAGACCAGAAAATGTTTTTAACACGTTTACTGACACGTGAGACGGCAGTCGAGTCTCAGCCGGATGAGCAGAGTTTGCTCAGCTGGGCGTCCCTTGAGGCTAGCCCAGTGCGGCCGACCTCGCTTGTCTGAAATGCGGGCAGCTTACGTCACAATCAAGGGAGCGAGTGAACACACTCGGTACGAGACAGGATCAGTGACTTTCGATTGTGACCGAAATGTTGTTTAGAGTACAGTATAAAAAGACACTGTAATCGCAAGAAAAAAACGTCCCTGTAATAATATTCCGGTTTGATTTATACTGTGTTCGATATTAACAGACAGGGCTTCGTTTTCCTTTATTTACACATTCAATGAAAACTAACACGCTACAAGTTTCGTCATTCCTGATATTCATACAGTAAAACGTAATATATTTACACACTTCAACAAGTTTTTTTGCTAGTAGCTTTACGTTGCACCGACACAGATAGGTCTTATGGCGATGATGGGACAGGAAAGGCCTAGGAATGTGAAGGAAGCGGCCGAGGTCTTAATTAAGGTACAGCCCCACCATCTGCCTGGTGGGAAAATGGGCAACCACGGAAATCCATCTTCAGGGCTGTCGACAGTGGGGTTCGAGCCCTCTGTCTCCCACATGCGACCTCACAGCTGCGCGCCCCTAACCGCACGGCCAACTCGTCCGGTCAAAAACAAGTTTTATGCTTGATTTTGCACACTGTTGTAATGCTTTCCCTGTTCATTGGGTTTATGAAAATAGTGTTTAAAAATTATCATCAGACGTCCATTGATAATAGCTAGCCTCTAAAAGCCAACATGGTAAATGCAATAACAAGTATACAGCATGTTGTTATGTGTTGATGACGATGGATAGGGTGATGGATATGGAATGGTGGCAGAGTTTGCTCTATTAGCAATGCTTTAAAATCAATATACCGGTATATTTGTTGTGCGCATGAGGTGAGATTAACCCTAACTCCCACAACCACACCAAAGGCCAAGCGACTTAATTTAGAATTTCATATCTCGCTGGTGATAAGGGGAAAGGAACGGAGAGATTGACAGGAAAAGTTACCATTTTCTACCAATACCAACTTTCCTTCACAAAACACATTACATCTTGGCCAAAAATGGGAAACAAATTCTCCCAAGAAAATCAAGAAGCCACGTCACTTTCAGAAGGTGCTGGGCAGATTGATGGAGAGAAGCGAGCACAGAACAAAAGGGAAAGCCAAGTTTAAAATCACATTCCTATACGGTGGGTTTGTTCGGGCTTATATAACACATAGCACAGAAAAGGCTAGAAGATGGCGGAATCTTCATTCTTCTAGAAGAGTGAGTGACGTCAAGGGTGACGTAGAGGCAGGCCGAGTACGCTGGCTGGCGATCTGTTTTAGAATGACAGCGAAAGATGGTTGACGCGCGAGCGGCGAGACTGGAGCCGGGGAAGACGGCGTGAATGCAGACAAGGTAGAGTTTCCTGCAACCTTTTCTGGGCGATCGTTATAGTGCCTTCAGAAAAAATAATCCAACTATACTTTATTGAGGGTAAACATGATCGGATTGTTGATATGTTTATCATATCATTTAAACCAAGGCAAAAACATCCGCTTTACTCCTTATTAAATATATATATATATATATATATATATATATTGCTAGTTGCTTTACGTCGCACCGACACAGATAGGTCTTTTGGCGACGATGGGACAGGAAAGGGCTAGGAGTGGGAAGGAAGCGGCCGTGGCCTTCATTAAGGTACAGCCCCAGCATTTGCCTGGTGTGAAAATGGGAAAACACGGAAAACCATTTTCAGGGCTGCCGACAGTGGGATTCGAACCTACTATCTCCCGAATACTGGATACTGGCCGCACTTAAGCGACTGCAGCTATCGATCTCGGTCCTTATTATATTAGAAACGTTTCTAAGTATACGTCTCCTTAAATGTAACCGTGACCGGGCGAGTTGGCCGTGCGGTTAGGGGCGCGCGGACACCTAGCCTTTACTATCCTTTCGTCGCCATAAGACCTATTTGTGTCGGTGCGACGTAAAAGAAATAGCAAATATAACCGTGAACATTGTAATTCATTGCGAAGAGTACAAAAATATTTTGAGGTTCATGTAAATTATTTATTACAACCGGTCAATATATGTAAACAAACCAGAAATAACCACTTTCTTACAACGTAAGTTTTATTAATAATTACCTGGATTTCTGTCCACTGGAATTGAAAATATAACACTGTTCCCTTAATACTTAAATGAACGTTCACCATTCTTTGACCATCACGGCCTGTGACCTTCCCACAACGTAGCTATCGCTGAAGCACGCTCACGGATCGTTTGTCTGTTCCCCCACTTACAGTACATGCTGTGTGCCCGCGCGAAGAAAAGCCGAGCGTGAAAATCTTTGCTGCACAGTTTCGTAAGCCGCAAGACACGCGTGCCGCCTCTCACGTCGACTGCAACTTCATCCGGCAGTTCTTTTCTCGGATAGTTTCATATAAATTTCAAAAGATAATGCCTAAAGGAACGGATTCTATTTAGACGACGATGGGATATGATTTGGGATATTATGTTATTTTGCTCCATTGTTTCCTATACAACTCAATACAATGATGATGACATCAACCCGCATTTGAATCCTGTTCTGCGAAAACTACCTTTATGTTTTTTTAAATACCCGGAGAATGAATTACAGCGTTATTTACACCAAATATAGAACACATTTTCATTATACTAGTGATATGGAAATACGCCAGTGGGGAAAAATGTTGTTGAAAGTTTCTTGAATTTTCATTACACTCGGTTTGGTTTGCGTAAATCGCAAACATATGCAAAACAATAAAACGTTTCGCAAAACCAAACATAGAAAATTGTTCGAGTTATTTTCTGCGAAATCTTACGACCCAAGTCCCCTTGGTTTTTTAAACAGCAGACGACAGGTCGTCTTGTATCTTTTGGGAATACTTTTTCAAGTTGATGTACATTAATTAAATGTGCATTTATTGTTTCCGTCATCTAAGCCCAATAACTGCGAAACTAGCATTTATTGGAATCTTGCAACTCCTGTACAATTTGATTCCCCCCACCCACCCGTGGCGATACATCCCTCATGGGCCCTGGCCTACCAAGTGCTTTGCCCTGCCCGAAGGCCTGCAGATTACATGGTGACGCATGGTCAGTGCAATGGACCCTCTTGGTCGTTATTCTTAGTTTTCTACACCAGGGTCGCCATCTCACGGGCAGATAACTCCTCAACTGTAGTCACGTAGGCTGAGTGGACCTCAAATCCACCCTCAGTTCCAGGAAAAATTCCCTGAACTGGCCGCGAATGAAATCAAACACGGGCCCTCCGGATAAGCGGGTGAGAGGCAGACACTGCTCGATTACTCTGCTGTAAAGTTGAATAATCCTTTTGAATAAACATATTTGTATTATCAAATTAACAATAAACATGTGTAATGTATACAAAAATACTGATGGGATCCAGTGTCTGGTTCCTTATGATAACAAAAATATGACAAGCACTGATCACATTGTAACTTTTTTCGTATTGTCAGTCCATTAAGCAGTCCGTGTCGCATTACCACCTTATACTGATACAATAATTACAATATTCAAACACTGTTACGCTATGAATTAAAACTGGTATATGAATGAACCAAAACCCTTTGACATCTTCTGATTAAACGTCTTTTCATCCGCATGCATTGCTGAAATGTTCTTAAGTTCAATTGTCTTGGTTTCCGTCGGTGTTCCATAATGACGTGAATTGGTTGCTGCAGTTAGTCAGAGAACTGCATTGTTGACCCCGGCCGGGAAGAATGCATGTTCTTTGTTGAAGAGTCGATATTCCAAGATGGGATTTGGAGTCATTTTAAGTATTTTGCATTTTTTTTGCTAACGACCACGCACATATGTACACACTTACACAAGACTTAACACGGTGTATTAATGTAGCTCTTTGTTGACAATGTTCACATATATTGGAGTCAGACCATCCATGTCGGAATAACTTATCATTTGTTCATATAATTTCATTTATTGTTAGATATAGAATTACTTCCCGCTCAAGAGGAATCCATTTATTAGCAATATTATTCCATATGTTACCAATGTCGCGAAGGATACTTTGCCTGTATTGTAGGTGGTTTACTATTCCGGTTCATTATATGGATGTATATGTGTTTCGTTGTTATAACTGAAGTTGGATCTATTCAAGTTCGTGAAAGGTTATCTATAACGTCCGCATGGACGTGCGCTTCTAAGGACGTTGAACCTAGTTGTATTCTTGGAAGCTTCAAAGTTAATTGTCGAATGAATGGTTCCACACTGACGGCGAAGAGGACTGTGGAGAGTGGACAACCTTGTCTAATCGATCTTATTTGTTTTAAGTCACACTAACCACTTTTACGGTTTCCGCAATCGACATAATATTCGTTACTGGAGTGTGGATAATCCCCATTGGGTATGACAGGCAGTTTTTCAGGTACAGTTGGGCGTGAATGTATGGTGTGGTATAATGCATGATAACCTCATTGGTCCTTATTTCTTTGAAGGATCTCGGACGGAAAAATGCTAACTGCGGTTTCCCAAGATGACCTAACACCTTTCTTAGAACACGTGCCACTTCTTGATCGCTGCAGGATGTGGTTTGATCATCACGGAGCTACAACACACGCGGCGGTGGTCGTCTGAAACCATCTCCGTGCGACGAATCCTGATAAATGGATAGGAAGAGAAGGACCTGTCCCTTTGACCGTCAGATCGTCCGTTCTTACGCACCTGGATTTTTTCTGTGGGAGCATATAAAACACCTGGTGTAAGCACAGGAGCTGAGCAATCCTGGTCCCCTTAGACGGCCCAACACCGAGGCACGCAGATCCTTTACGTTGGAGATGTTGCAACTTGCCAGACGGCCCTGCGTTAAAAGACTCAAGTAACTGAAATCCTGTCACACATTTCCTAGCGTCTTCCAACACAATTCCATACCATAGGCCACCATACCAATGCCATTTTCAGGGCCATATAAACAAATCAGTCTGTGGAAACTATTAAGTATGCAACCTTGCCACATCCCAGTCAACTGGCTGTAAAAGTAAAATAAGTGAGATTCGAACTTTCGAGGACCATGCCCCTGCCAAGTGAGCTATTGTGGGGCTTGACATGCAGCGCGCAGTTTCCAGCCTTTACAATACCTGTTTCAGGTTATAAGGTATATATTCTTCGCATATGTGCTCGTTTTATGGGTTCATTCGGAGTACTCATAATGAATTAATAGTGGCGCTAACGATGTTTGCTGGTTCACACATCTCGTTATATTACCACGGTTTACGGAAAGAGACCAATGTATTTCTAAATTGTGGTAAAGGCGGCAGGATGCGTAAAGCTAAATTACAAGGAGCTGGTGAACTACCCAGTATACGATTACATAGAATACAAGATATTTTCTTACTTTTGATGATATTATCTCAAACATCTAACACATAAGTAATAGATACAAATTTTTTAAAGCTTAATCACATTGAGCAAGGAATCATCTTTCGACTCAACATATTAAAGTCTTTGGTTAGCGTGATTCTAAAAGTGAATACGTACACCAGATTTGAACAAGAAAATTGAAGAATTTTACAGAATGTATAACGCTGAAAGTCATAAATATTTGAATAATATACTTCCAATTTGTGAGTCTGTCACTGATTCCCTGTCCATAATTTGTCCCATTTTTCCAAAATTCATGGAAATGCAGATTATAGTCAAAGATATAAATGATTTCTCCCGCATCTCGCCGTGCCCCAGACAAGGAAATGTAAGTTACATTAAGAAAGTAATGAGCTTACGACGGATTCGTGAGAGGATATCTTTCTTTAACTCTCACCTGGAGTTTGTGACAGTCAACTTAATGGAGCAGAGAATCAGCTCTCTCCCCGAAAGGGTCCATTGTGCTCGAACACCCAGCCGTGACCATACTCCCTTCCTTCGTGGAGAAGGAACCGAAGTATTTCTCCATTACCGTTTCCTTCTGATGTGGTTCAGTGTATCCGTAAAGCCCTCACTAAATGGAGGAGTAGTTGAACTCTAGAGAATACTTTCCTGTTATGTGCTTGTCACCAAGCTAGTTGGCCGCATAGTTCGAGGAGATGCGGGAGGCGTAAAAAGTGCGTAGGTCAATAGGGCTCTCTAAAGACTAGGTATGCTCGCCCGCCATTTTGGTTCATTCCTGCACTACGTTCGTAAGGCAGTTGACCGCCCCAGCCTTGTATATCCCTCTTTTTTTTTTACTGTTTACCAAGCCTGAAAATGATACTAAACTAACATAATGTAAAAATACTCATTCTCTATATTACTCAAACGGTTACTGAACACAAATGTTACCATATTTCGGATATTATTGTGTAATTTTTACTCGAGATGGTGACTGTAAAAGCAAAGTCGTTGATACTCGTAATTTGCCTTTTAAAAACAAACAAACTAGGCATATACTGTATTCTCACTGGAGAAATATTAGGAAAAATAGCTTACCGGTACTAATAAATCGGTTTATTATTATTATATTATTGATAAGTAGAATAGGTTGTTCGTAACCTATGCGCCGCGGTACCGTCCAATGAAATGAGGGACACCGTGGTGTTGATGTAGGCCTAGACTACTGTCATTCTTAAATCGTGGAATTTGACGTGATAATCGGTCAGTGTCGAAGATACATAAATTGTGATAGAAGATTTGATACCATATATGATCTCAGTCGGTATTTCATACTTGCGTGAAACTGATTCAGCGCTATTTTCAATGTTGTCGAAAAATAAGAAAAATATTCATCGAACAAAAATAACGCTGAAATATGATGTATGAAGACGAACACACCCAAGTAACTGGTTTTTTTAAAGCTTATTTCTTTCTTCTAAAATTTAGTTCCTTTTCTTATTTACTTACTTAATCTGTTTACCCTCCAGGGTTGGTTTTTCCCTCGGACTCAGCGAGGGATCCCACCTTTACCGCCTCAAGGGCGGTGTCTTGGAGCTTCAGACTCTAGGTCGGGGGATACAACTGGGGAGGATGACCAGTACCTCGCCCAGGCGGCCTCACCTGCTATGCTGAACAGGGGCCTTGCGGGTGGATGGGAAAATTGGAAGGGATAGACAAGGAGGAGGGAAGGAAGCTGCCGTAGTCTTAAGTTAGGTACCATCCCGGCATTTGCCTGGAGGAGAAGTGGGAAACCACGGAAAACCACTTATAGGATGGCTGAGGTGGGAATCGAACCCACCTCTACTCAGTTGACCTCCCGAGGCTGAGTGGACCCCGTTCCAGCCCTCGTACCATTTTTCAAATTTCGTGGCAGAGCCGGGAATCGAACCCGGACCTCCGGGGATGGCAGCTAATCACACTAACCACTACACCACAGAGGCGGGCCCCTTTTCTTATTTACCAGTATTTAAAAAAGGACATTCTATGTGCAAAATAAACTTAATTTTTAGTGAATGTTATGCATCTCATCAGCTTATGCAGTTGTAATTAACAGAGGATTTTAGTTTATTCATGAAACAAATATTATCATAAATTACATTCAGGAAGAAAACAGGAATAGAGTAACTACTTCTATAGCTGAATCTTCTCTCTTAGCCTGGAGTACTGCACTGATAATCAGTTACGGTGACTTGTAAGGGGAGTGACTCACGAGCTGTGGAGAATATTGAATTTTTTTTTTACTTAGGCAAAGTTAACAGTAGCTTTTTTTTTTCTTTTACAGAGATTCCTCTGGTTTGAGGAGAAGTATTATGATTTCTCAACACGACTCACTTTATTAAATTTCAAAGGGTTGCAACATTGGTTAACTTGCTCAGGCAGCACATTTTTAAAAAAATATGAAATTTAAGTAATGTTTTACAAATTTACTGTCTCCCTTTATTACAGTATTTACAAAACAATAACACTCCTTGTTTACATTTTTCTCTTCTTTTCTGAAGCAGTCCCATACATTTTACCTCATTTCCGTACATTTTTGTTAAAGTCCACAACAGCATAGGATCAAATTTTGAAGAAATGTCTAATATTTTTTTCTTTTTAATTACAACACATTGGAAAACATGTACATTTATCACTCAAAATTTTTTCTATTACAAGATTTGCACCATTTTGCATTATATAATGCTTATAGTCCCTATAGAAGACCTCACAGTTACAAATTAAATCCATAACTTCACAATTTAAAAAATTTACTAATGTTTCAGAGCTTGAGTCAGAAAGCTCATAGTTCAAAAACTGTCTGCATATATCACAGATCTTGGTTTTCAGTAATGCATTTGTTGTACTACCACCAATATTAAACAAATTATTTCTGTCATATGTTAGCTTTGACAAATATTGTAACTGAGGAGTTTGTATATTGAACTCTTGTTGCTGGACTTTGAGGGCAGAACTGAATATTCAATGATCCACAGTGACTGTATTAAGGGGTGTAGTAATGTCAGTGGGAGTTCAGCAGTTGAAGTAGAAGGTGTAGCAGAGGTATTGGAGGCATAATGCAGATCGATAACAGAAGGAGAAATGGGTTCAACAATGTCAATGGGAGTGTGATACTGATCAACAGAAGATGAAGTTAGTGCAGTGACATCAATGGGATGCAAATTAAAGGCAGAAGTTGAAGTGTACTGTCAATGAAAGATGGCATAGCTGGTATAGGAACTGAGGCAGAAAATGGTGCAGATGGAATATTTTGTGGTATATGATCAATTAAGAATGAATCACTGTCACTAAAATAGGAAGATCTCTTTACATCTGAGATAAATTGGGAAACTGTTAAAAGTTTCAATGCTTTGAGGCACTGTAGTGCAGAGGGACAAGAACCAGGCTTTTCTCCTAACTTGTGAGAAAATATTTTCAACAGCAGCTTGAGTAAACCTGTGCAGTAGCACAAATTTATATCGTTCATTTAGAAGTTGCTCTGAAATTTAACACAATGACAATGTTGACATAATCATTCCTGTATTCAGAGGTTTCCAGCCATTACTTATTGAAATATTTTGAAATATCTGTACAAATCGACTAAGGAATTGAAATTTTACCTTTTTTGTTTTTACCAGTCACACCTGACTTTGCAACTTTCGAGGAACATATTGAAAACCACTGTGCAATTAACCAACAAAAGTATGCTGTAGTTAATGCTTCAGGGGACAACATTTTCAATGTTACAGTCAACTCTAGTGCTGCTGCTGTCTTTACTGAAAAGAAGCGAACAGCTGAACCAACATTCATTTTACTAAAATGACTTGGCTGCAAATTATTCTCTGCAAATTATGAAGTAATCTCAATTCCTTGTTCTTATCAATTTCCGAGTGCCACAGCTGTACAATAGGTACATTTTCCAGATACAAAGTTTCTCGAAAGCCCTTCATTTCCTACAAGTGACTGAGGGAGATGAAGACCTGTATTTAAAACTGCACTTTTCAAGTTTTTAAGGAGATGGCAAACGTCTGGTACAACATAAATTTCATTATTATTAATACTGAACTTGACATTCCTTCGACTTTCATTTCGTGTCACGTCTACACCAAAAGCAGCCCACATAGCTCTGTTGTTACTACCCATATCTGAAGTGATAGAGATAACACGAAGGCCACACTGCTCTGAAAAATGAATACATCTTTCAATAAGTTGTTTTTGTAAAACACCTTTGGTTGAAGGGCCTGTTACTTCACATGCTATTACCTGTTTCCAAGCACTTTTTACACCTCTGATTAGAACAAGAGTACCGGTAATGTGGTTACCTGAAGACTCAGTATCACCAAGAGTAATATTTCCACCAAATGAATACTCATGCTTATTAAAATCAATTGACTTACTTATCTCCATTTCATCGATGGAGAGAGTACACACTCATTCTAATACATCAAGAGCTTGCACTTTACATCTCAAAGGCTCAAGAAGGTCTTTAAAAATGCCAAACTCTATTCTTAAATGTCTAATTCATTTAGTGAGTGTACTGTAGGAAGGGATAGGATAATTTGTGCTACGTAAATAATTGTAGCCATGAATACCTAAACTGAACCTAAGCTTTAAACCATAAACAATGGATTCACTGCTCTATGGCGAAGGCATGTGTTCTAAGGCTGAGATCTGCTCATCATTAAGAAATGTTTTCATTAATGCATTTTTCTTGTGAATTTCACTTCTTAATGAGTTGATTTCTTCCTGCAACTCTGCTATTGTAGAACTAGTAGAAGGTCCAATGGCTTCGCTATTTGATGAACAGCCTTCTTGATTCTGAAACTGTTGTTCAGAAACATTCCCTTCTGAATGCTTATTTTCATCTTGTGAAGTCTTCTGGAAGAGAATATAAATGTTATTATAAGAAGGAAGCACATAATGGATCTGAAATAAAAGTAATCTCACATATCCTCCTTCCACTAGGCATTCCTTTTGTCAGAATAATTAAAGACTGGCTCATTTTAGGCAATCAGAAAAACTACACATTTAAATTTATAATTATTTGTTAAACAATACATCTGTGCTAAAACATATTTAAAGTAATTTATCTGCTGCTCCTTTGTTTTCTGTACATTATCAATAGAATGATTGTGTTTTACTCTGTACTCTGAACAAAATTTTTATTTTGTGGTATTCTTTGTCAGTTTGGCAACCTCAGTCATTTGAGGAAGAATAAATATTATTATACATACCTTATACTGAGACTTTCTGGCAGATAAAAGTCTTCTGGGGGGACTTGGGACATTAAACAATGTAGGAATTGTATTGGGCTTCAGTTTTTACCAACCATCTGCTCTCTCATGTTCCCACTGATTATCTTCAAAGTGTACCTAAAAGGGAAAACATTGCACATGAAGATTATGAATCTAGATCCCCAACTGAAAGAAGCTTGCTCTGCATTTCAAGTTAGCATCTCTCATACAAGATAGTACAAGTTTTTATATCTGTGGATTTACACATTATGGATCAATATAAATAATGTTCACCTAGTTATTGTACCTACTAGTGCACTAGTACATCCACTATAAACAGACCTATCCAATATTTGATTTTAAGAGGGAAAGCAGATAAATTCATTGTTTTCTGTATTTCTTAACCATGCTCTGCATTATCATGTTTACTCTGAACCTGGTAAAGAAAATTCACCTTTATGAATAAATGTATTACCATCATTGCTACAATGAATTGATGTGTCCACTACAATGAAAGATTAATTTGGACTAATTTGTAAATAATACTGGAACCTCAATTGAATCAGGTACGGTACTACAAAAGGTCATGAACCAACTTACAATGGCTTTTCCATCTCCTGACTCATGTTCTTGTTCTGAAACATCATGAATTTCAATATTTTAAGCAGAAACATGGCAATAGACCTAATGTTCTATGTTCGTATGAAAATGTCATGAGTTCTAGTACTGTGGTCATTTCAAATCAGACATTTCTGCTAGATCGATGAATACAACTAAGCAGGGAGAAACAGTGTTCCCCCTTCTCTGCTTAGAATAGGTACCATTCTATGATATTTTTATAATAACTGATGCCCATCATTACAGATATGAACCTTACAGTAAAGCATTTTAAAATGCTCAAAATATATGCAGATACCTAAAATGGTACTCATATATGTTGACATTATTGTTGAACTGGTACTTACAATTTTGTAACTGATTTGAAGTATTTCCTAGGCCTGATTAAAATTTGCAATCATGTTACACAGGTACCGTACCACAAAATCTTAAGTGTAGGCCTATTTATTAACAAAACAAAATCCTCAAACATTTACACCTTACCTACCTCCACATCAAAACTATCAAGGGCTTATGATTATTGAGACAATATTTAAAATATCATAGTGGTAAGGTACACATAGACATTATTTTAATGGAATATTGCTTAAACAGTAAGTAAAATTTCAAATCTTTACTTGGGTGGACAGAAGTATGACCTTTCTAAGTACCGGTATGCTATTCATCAGCATATAGGCCTAATATACTTTTATTCTGAATTAGGCATATTACGAGGAAATTTTAGTACCGGTATTTTATGATCAGGCATTATGCCCATGCAGACAGCCTTTCTACTAAATCTATGTGGCTATTATCGGTAGTCTGCCCTTTTTGATCAGACCAAAGCTGTATCAGAATTTCGATGCATAAGAAGTGATAATTGCTCGTACCGTGCATACTTGAAAAGAATACCGATAACAAAGAGGCAAGCTATAGCGCAAAAAAAAAAATTACTCTCAGCATTAATCATTAAAAAGGTACAGTACTTCTAACCCAATGTTTAATGTGAAATAACTTACCTCACAAAGCCTCGAAGTCGATGTTGGTTTCCACCTGTCACGTCTACAGTTTTGAAGCCAGATTGCTCTCCTAGAATTTTCAGGAGGGAATCAAAACAACCTGTATCCCGCACTAGAGACATTACTACAATTAGGTGCAGAACAACCCACCATAATGAAATACATATACACACAAATATAGCACTATTCTGTCCATGCACGTGGTGATTAAAGCGATACGTTCAATGTGATGAAGCGAGCGCTCGTAGGAGAAACTTGAGTTTGATCACATGACTCATTGCGCGTGTATGAACCAAAATGGCGGCTAAGCATACCCATCTTATAGAGCCTTAAGGTCAAGACGACGTCACAACGAGCAAGAGAGAAGGTAACAGCTGACAAACCAAAATGGCGAACAGTCTGTGGCGGTCGCGAGTATGCGGAAGCTATGCAGCGCTGAGAGGCCCAGATGCATGATAATGATAGTCTGGAGGTAAGTCATATAACCCAGAAGACACTCATTACACGCCAGTGATGAAAGAGAAAGGCAAGGCACACTAGGGATTTTATGATTCCCAAACAGTGCAGCAGGCCCACTTGTTAAATTTATTAGAGCTGGGAAGTGGATGAGTTGTTTATCGTAGGCAGAATTACGGTATTTAGGTGAGTGAATGTTAAAATGGTGTGTTCCAAACTGTAACAATTCTGTATTACGGGCAACAAGTAACTACTATATCAGTCCGGCCCCGCGGTGTAGGGGGCAACGCGTCCGCCTGCCAACCGGCGGCCCCGAGTTCGGTTCCCGGGCGGATCAGGGGTTTCTAACTGTAAATGATTAATATCCGTGGCCTAGGGACTGGGTGTTTGTGTCGTCCGTAACGTTCCTTCCCTCACATTCAACACTCTACACTCACGCAATTCCACTTACTGTACACGCAGGTTCCTATCATATAGTGAAAGTAGTGGCGAAAGATCTACAGAGGTCGACGCCACGAACAAATATCATTTGAAAAAATTATATATCATCATGATCATGATCTCGATCATGATCATCATTATCATCATCATCATCATCAGAACAGTTCTGAAGTAATTAATAGAAGCAGGCCGTAGTTCCACCAGTAGATGGCTGTGCGGATGAAGTGCCCTGTCATTGCGCTGTAAGAAATATGTGTCTGGTCGGTTTTTAAGGCGTCATCGCTAATTTGTGCTGTTCATTCGCGGGTTTTATTAGTGCACTGACGTTATCCGGCGGAATCGTGGCTCTTTTTGTGAGTTATTATACTTGGTTTTAATAGATTTTGGTACCAACGATAGTAGACATTTTAATCGATCGTGTTATGTCAATCATAGATTGCATGTTATCAAGCAAACCATCCGTTGAAAATAGCGCACGCATTATAGTACGTTTAACTCAAATAACTGCCAATAAAGGCTGGTGAAGGGGGCCGCGATAATATGGTCCTTAGTTAACTCTCTTTGCAAGAGTCCAGTCTGACCTCTCCGTTAATTGATAATACTTCCGCCGCGATCGCTAGGCGCTAGATTTTAGTTAAGATGTTACCTGGTCGCTATGGTACTCTGCCATGAATTGTTATACCATTAAACTTTGGCACTTCGCTTAACCACCGTCCTCATTCAGAATGGAGATCGATTTAGAAACAAGAAATAAATGCCTTATCTGTGATAAAACCTTTTCTCATAAAGGCTTGCTTGTCCACATGGGAAAGAAGCATAAAGATAGGTTACGCCAGAATGAGAATCAGTACTACGCCCTGATGGAACGACCTACTACTTCTAAGGGCTCCACGGGAATATTGTCTTCGTTAGGAAGAAATTTTAGACCACAATATAAATATTCGGACTCCGAGACAGAAAGTGAAGATGTACAAGATGAACAAAACGAGGATACTGTGAACAGACCGGAAGATAATTCCGATACACGAAGAACCCAATGCCCTCACTGTGGTGGATATTTTCAAGGAGCGAGAGGTGTAAACATTCACATTAGTCGCTCTCATCCACAAATACATCGAACTATCTTGTTAACCAACTTCAGTCAACGCGTATCTCAGTCAGAAGATGATATTATTCCCATTGAGCAGCAATATCCTGTTCAAGAGGAGACTACTTTCCAGTCAGAATTAAAGGAATGGAAGAACAAATTCATTCAGTTCTCCAGTGAAAACGATTCTGAGTTCGACACACTCGTGTGGGAGTTGTCGGAATTTCTGAGTAACTCTATCCATCTCTTACCTGGTCCAAAACACCCCGCTACGAAATATTACGAAGCCAGGAGAAAACAACGTCTCGGACATCAACGTAAAACATATAGCAAGTCCTCGAATCCACAACGTGCGACCAAGAGAGAACGCCAAGAAAGAAAACGTAAATATGACTATCAGCTCACTCAGTTTCAGTTCTACAATCAGCGAAGGAAAGCCGTGCGGAGGGTACTTAATCCAAAATCCGAATCTTGCAACGTCGATATTTCCAAAATATCTGCCACTTACTCCGATTTATTTTCCATTGAAAATTCCAATATAAGGCATGATTACTGCTCCAAAATCAGCGACGTAGACCGTGTAGAGCTAGATGAAACGTACAGCCCCAGAATCACAAAAGAAGAAATCTCCGCCGCAACACGTCGAATTGCAGTAGATACCGCTCCTGGTCCTGACCGTGTCTTAGTACGTGTCATCAGGGACGACACGGTATGCGAAATCATAGCAATCATTGCGACTAGAATGCTTTCAACAGGCAAAATACCCCAGTGTCTAAAGAGTGCTAGAACCGTGTTGATACATAAGAAAGGCGATGTCGAATGTCTGTCAAACTGGAGACCGGTAACGATCTGTTCGGTAATTAGACGTGTTATTGAAAGGGTATTAGATCAGCATTTGCGCTCCTTTGTAACTTTCAGCGAACACCAAAGAGGCTTTAACGACCAGCCAGGATGCCTTATAAATACTTCCATTCTCAGAGGACTCCTCAAGACAGCAAAGACAGATAAGCAAGATGTTACCGTGATCTTTCTAGACATATCAAAAGCCTTTGACAACATCGGACATGAGCACTTAAATCTAACACTAGCTGGCGAGCCACTTCCATCTAAACTGAAGGAACTAATCATCAATCTACAGACTGACAATACAACACAGATCGAAACCACTAAGGGTAAAACGAAGCCAATTCGCTTGTTGAGAGGACTTATGCAGGGATCACCATTATCGCCAGCATTGTATAACTTGGCCACAGATTTCATTTTTGATGAGATAACAGAAGAAAACCTACTACAAGCATATGGCAAATCAGTTTCTGCAGAATTGCCCCCTCTTAGTATTATAGGTTTCGCCGATGACACAGTTATTGTTGGCAAAAATAAGGAAGCGGCTCTTGAGTTGACACGCATCGCTATCACGTTGTTCCAGGAAATCGGTCTACAGATAAATGCCAACAAATGTGTGGGCATATGTATTGAAAAGGGGAAACTCGTGGACGGAGTGCTCGATATTCATGACAATTTTAAGGTCAGTACTGTTAAAGAAAGAGAAGAAATTCGATATCTTGGTGTCACTTTTAACGAAACACTCACCTTTGATGCAAACACTTCTTTAAAAACCTTGCACAAGAAGTTAGATGCTCTTACAGGCTCACCTTTGTTAAAGGCAGATCAAAAGTTCACTGTTTTGAACAAAGCAGTCAGTCCCACTCTCGTGTATGCTTTTCAGACCGCTGAAATTAGACAAGTACCGCTTAGCTTCCTGAAAACCGCCGACAAAATGGTAAAGAGCTCCCTAAAGGAAATTTTGCAATTACCCACGGATACACCCGATAGTTCTCTGTATTCTGATTTAAGATTCAAAGGCCTCGGACTTTTCAAAGCAACCTGGGAAGTACACCTGCAACAAATAAGCGCATGCAACGCTCTTCGCCGAGCCAGCAATAGCTACGTTTTAAAGATGCGTGATCTGACATCCGAAACGACGCATTGTCTACAGGCCCTCAACATCACAGATATTAACCGATTCTCCAATAAAGGCAGTGACCTTCCAAATCCAAGAAAAATCCGCCAAGAACTAAGAAGTCGTGAAATGGCAACTTGGTGCTCTTTGCCTCAGAAGGGGATCGGTGTAGAGTTGTATAAAGAGTACACACCGGCCAATAATTGGATTAGGCATCACCAGGGACTTTCTTGTAGCGAATGGCGAGAGGCAATCAAGATGACATCGAATGTTTCTTCAGTACGAACTATCCCGGGCAGAACTCAGGACGGAAACCTCTGTCGCAGATGCGTCAGAGAGAAAGAAACACTGGCTCACGTCCTGGGTTCTTGCCCCTACGGCGAAGTACTGAGAAACTCACGTCACCACAAGATAAGATCACTGATTGCAGAAGAACTCCGTAGCAAAAACTTCCGTGTATATGAAGAAGTCCACGGTTTGTCTACGACAGGGAGCACAAGACGAATTGACATAATTGCCTTTAAAGATAACGACACGAAAGGCTTCATTATCGATCCGACTATCCGATTCGAGCACCATGTCGGCCAGTCTACTGAAGTTCATCTTGAAAAACAGAACATCTACGCGCCCACCATTCCGTTCTACAAGAATAAATACCAGCTGAATGAAGTAGAGATTATCGGCCTAATGATTGGTGCTCGTGGCACAATACCTGCCTTGTTCGTAGAATTCTGGAAAAAGTTCGACCTGCCCATCAACAGCATTGAAAGAATAGTTACCACCACCATACTTGGATCAGTACAAATCCTGAAATCTCACCTGTTCGGACCTCCATAATCTAAGAAATCCTTATTATCACTATATTTCTATATGATAAAAACTTTCTCTATCCTGATATGCTTTACTTTGTCCATTGTGGCAACCCGCAATTGCGGGAAGTCGTTGATTCGTTCAATAAATATATAACGATCCTGAATGAGAAGTAGAGATGGGAAGATTCTGAACGAGCGATTCATAATGAATCACTGAACGATTGAATCATGATTCAGTGAACGAAATGAATCGACTCGTTTGTGAATCGAAAGCTGAATCCAGAGATGGCAGCCGCAACTCGTTCCTTGGTTCCCCGTTCGTTCTGATTCATATCGCCAAAACGGGTATCCACCATTTTTGAATCAATGACAACTTGTGAAGAACGACTCTGTTATTTTTTATTTAAAATGAACTAAAAGTCCGGTTAACAAGTCAAATACTCCTCAACTAACCTTACAGGATTTTTTAAAATAAGAAATTATCACGTCGTTTCAAGTCGCACACTTCACAGAACTGTAATATACACTCAACTTCCAGCTCATTGCGAAATGTTAGGTTAAGTTTATTTCAAAGTTCCCGTTCCCGTTCTCGTTCTCGTGAACTACTGTGAACTAATGTGTGGAACATGGCTACAAAAAAGTTCATATCTACTATACATTTCAAATTCGATTGTAGAATAGTTTCGAATGGTAGCTACTTAAATTTGGAAAGGATTAGTCGGACAGTTGCGTAGCATTTTTCGACTGTAACCTTTACTCTTGTTAAAATGCTAGCGACTACCTTCAACATTTATCTTCTTGTAACTTGTAAACTTGTAAAGCAGTAACAGTTATAAAGAACATAACAGAATGTTTCATCTGAGTCCATGGTTTCGCTTTCGGTTCTCCGTTACGTGGTAATCGAATGAACTAATCAAATGAACGATTCGTTTTAGTGAATCCTTTCAAATGAATCGTTCTTCTAAATGAATCAGATTCCCCACTTTAATGAGAAGGCAAATTACAGTCTCCCCACTTCATGCCGAGAGCGCGCAAGGGTATGCTGGGAAACAAGAGAGATCCGTGGACAGTACAGTATTACGGAAATACAAGATATTGGCATCAAATAAGGAAGCAAGACTTTCTTTAAACGAAACATGTCTCAAGAAATGTTCCGAAAAGAGTGAAAATCTAGAAATATTTTACAGAATTTAGCTAGTGAATACAACTGGAAGCAAAGACACATATTTCTTGAAGGAATACTACAACAATTACTTTACTTTGAGCTACAATCCAAAGAAATTACTATTTCTTAGTTTACACGTAAGAAAGAACTTATAAAAAGAAACAATCCCTTCCCAGACTACGTTGTAAACAAAGAAAGAATAGGATCAAAACCATAATAGATTGAAGAAATTCAAATACGGGATGTCTTAAAGAAAAATCTGCTAACACCATTGGGCTCCTAAATCTCTTAGTAGATTTGAATTGCTGAGACTAAAATATCTAATTCAGAAGTTAATAATAACAAACTATCCTCCTAAATAACAATATAATTTGGATGAATTCACTATACTTCTCTTATAAGTGCCTAATTTCATCAAATCAGAAGCTAATGACATTCATACATGAAGTTTATTGTTGCTAATTAACAACTTTGCTTTACGTCGCACCGAAACAGATATTATGGTGACGATGGGATAGGAAAAGTTCTAGGAGTGGGAAGGAAGCGACCGTGGCTTTGATTAAGGTACAGCCCCAACATTTGCCTGGCTTGCATACACGAAGTTCATAACACCAGTTACAAGTTTGGAAGAGGTCTTAAGGCTATTAACTAAAATACATCAGAATAATTAGGGAATTTAATAAAGCTATTGGTAGAAAAAATGTACTGATAGTCACATAATCTAAGTCCATCACTCACAGTAGAAAACTAAAGCACTCGCAGGATCCAAGCAAGTGTTCAAGTATAAAGATGCGAACTAAGAGATAAAAAATTTCGAACCCCAATAGGGAACATGCATGATCCGGGGTTTTAATTAAAAATATGCTAATCTGATTCAAAATTTCATGCAGAATTCAAAAATGTGATCAGAACGTACAAATAATAACTCCAAACATGATAAAAATCTACGAAAATGTCACGTCACGCAAGTACGCGATCTCATTGGTCTGACGTCATCGTACAGGTTGACTGAATTAGCAGACGAAATAAGACATAGTGTGCTGTGAGAAGCAGGATACACTTCGCGTATTTCTACTTTCTGTTAGTGTCTGGTTTGGTTAAATTCGAGGTCTATACATTGGATAATAATCTGAGTGGTATATTTTAGACTTAAAATGAATCCTGCGCAGACAGTGAGGCAGAAAACTTATAAATGGTGTAGAGTTCCGATGTGCAATAGCACATCGCATACCATACCATACCAAACAAATTGTTTATAAATGTTCCAAAGACGCTAAAACTAGGCAGAAATGGATTTTGGCGAGCCGGAGAAATGCTGGTGATATATCGGAAAAGTCTACAGTTTATTTTTTTTGAAGATTTTAACGTAAGATGAATTTGTTTGAATTTTCAAATCACTTTTCCATGTCAGCTGTTCTAGTGGTAAAACTTTAAATTTTAATGTATTATGCTTTATTTAAATGCTTCAATTACATCTTGGAATATGAAAGTATTCTCCAAACCTTACCTATGTTTTGGGTGATCCATGTCAAGATAATAAATCAAAGGGGTTATGGACCATTTTGACAGCTCTAATTCTACCAATATATCTTGGCATGGGACAGTTATGTATGTCTTTATTGAAGAGCTTAATTGGTAAAGAAATTTAGGCTATATCTAAATACTCTATAATGTAACAAAGAATAGGCGTGTACATCATGAAAGGAAACAACGTGAATTTAACAAACGTATAACTCTACACAAAACCAATGCTTGTCTGTTGGGGGTCTTATAAGTTAACAATGCTCAATTATAATAATTATCATAATATTAATGAAATAAATAACATAATTGCACACAGGTGAAAATAGTGATGTAGGTGTTTAAAATATTATCCTACTTAGCCAAAGTTTTAGGTTATACACGCCAAGTCAATAAACCGAAGGGTAAAAATACCGCGCGAGTTGGCCGTGCGGTTAGGAGCGCGCAGCTGTGAGCTCGCATCCGGGAGATAGTGGGTTTTGAACCCCACTGCCGGCAGCCCTGAAGATGGTTTTGCGTGGTTTCCCATTTTCACACCAGGCAAATGCTGAGGCTGTACCTAAGGCCACGGCCGCTTTGTTCCCATTCCTAGGCCTTTCCTGTCCCATCGTCGCCATAAGACCTATATGTGACGGTGTGACGTAAAGCAAACAGCAAAAAAAAAAAAAAAAAAGTAAAAGTCACAGCACCCAAAGACATTCCTGTATTGAGCGACTAAAATGTCACAAGGACACTTTTCTTTCCTGATATGCTCAGCTTGTTATAAGCCAAATGTAATTAATGTTATTGTCTTCACGCCTCGCTAACTACTTCTACGATTTTTGGGAGACGCCGATGTGCAGGAATTTAGTCCTGCAGGAGTTCTTTTACGTGCCAGTAAATCTACCGACACGAGGCTGACGTATTTGAGCATCTTCAACTACCACCAGACTGAACCAGGATCAAACCTGCCAAGTTGGGGTCAGAAGGCCAGCACCTCAACCGTCTGAACCACTCAGCCCGACTTGTGAAAACTAGATGAAGTCATATTTATCGTTATCATGTTTAATTTTTTCCCTCCACAAAGATATTTAATTCTCTTTCATGGGCCCCGGTAGTGGGTAGGCCAGTTGTCCATAAATATTTTTTTTGGGGGGGGAATGATAGATTATAGCCCTATAGTACTATGATCTTTCTTTCCTTCTTTCTTTCTTTCTTTCTTTCTTTCTTAATCAGTTTATCCTTCAGGGTTGGTTTTCTCTCGGACTCAGCGAGGGATTTTACCTCTACCACTTCAAGGACGGTGTCCTGGAACGTGAGACTTTGAGTATGGTGATGAAACTGATGAGGAGGGCCATTACCTCGCCCAGGCGGCCTCACCTGTTATGCTCAACAGGGGCCTTGTTGGAGGATGGGAGGATCGGAAGGGATAGACAAGGAAGAGGGAAGGAAACGGCCGTGGCCTTAGGTGCTTGGAGGAGAAGTAGGAAAATACGAAAAACCACTTCGAGGATGGCTGAGGTGGGATTCGAAACCGTTCTACTCAGTTGACCTCCCGAGGCTGAGTAGAGCCCGTTCCAGCCCTCGTACTATTTGTTTTCAACTTCCGTGGCAGAGCCGGGAATCGAAACCGGGCCTCCGGGAGTGACACACATTAACCACTACACCACAGAAGCAGACTAGTACTATAATGCTACCTATATGTTTATGTTAGTGCTGAAATCCGATTTCTTACTTTACTAATGCTGAAAGCCCGAAAATGTAATGTTATTCTTTAATAGGGGAATCAGTCTAGAAGGAAATGTTGAAAGTGATGTGATATCTATCCAGGTTCGTTGTTATCCTAATACTATGGGTTACAGTACATTGCACGTATATAAAAGACGCCACTTACGAACTTCCTTGTTATCCGCGAATTTCTGCGGCCACAAAAGTCACATTTTTCAAGAATGATGACATTTACACATGGTAGATTGTCTGACTGTGCTGTTTTGAACGTTTCTTCTGTCATTTCGAAGTTATTCGCGATCATGAATAATAAACAATCGGCTTTTAGCAACGACTGATGCACAACGGCTGGTAGAGCTCCATGCGGTACTGGATCGTGACGTCACAGCGCGCCGCTTACGTCAGAGGCCGTTTCACTCGCCTTGCGGAAAGGCACTATTAAATATTTTTTTAATGGTAGAAAACAAGGCAACATACCACAAAGTAATACGTTTACGTACTATTTCATTGGTGTACTTTTCAAAAAAAATATTTTTGAAAATGATGCATGTTCCCAATTGATGGTCGAAAAAAGGCCCCTTCACTGCGGTTGTTATTTTCCCTTGTGGCTGGTATCTTCGCGGTTTGCGGCTTCGTTGGTGGTTGGAGCGGTGAGGAAGAGGATTGTACACCAGAGATATTTAGTATCTCGTGGCCAGAATTATTTATTTCAGGCAAGAAATCAGTACAGCCCTCAGAACCACCCAGTACCTACTTACACACTCTCTCTCATTGGTCATATCCATTAGATGCATAACACATGCACTCATCTGAAGAGTGGGGGGAGGTGGAGAGAGCGAAGTACGGGATATCTAGCATGAGCGAAGCAAACGCGGAGGGGAAGGTACTTGCTTACACGGCTGCCAATACGTCCCACTGGCTAGACAATGAAGAGAGAGGGGAATAAGGACAGGAGCCACACGGATCCTTCAAGGCAACAGACGTAGTGTACATGTCAACTCATTGGGGGGCAAATTCTTCACTTTCTTTGTAATTCTTGTGTGCGAAGACTGGCTGAAATGTTAGCAGTATAGACCATGACTTTAATGGCATCGCTATCAGCCATTGTAGGAAAGAATGAACTTTATTTTCGTCAATATAGGCCCTATTAAATTAAAGTACTTTAACACTCTTGCAAGCACTGACAAAAGAATAATTAATAAACTTTGCACTAACATATGCACGAATATCAAATTTGAACGCAGGAAATTAAGATGAAAGATGGTAACCGTTTCATTTAAAGACCTAGGGTCTGCTCTATTACTGAAATATTATAACATTATTTTTTCTTAATATAGTTATGGAAATGGGAGAGAAACTAAATGGGACAAATGCCATATAAAAATAGAAGACATAAACAATTCTTCCATTTACAAAAACTTGCAAATGAATATCCTTCACAATCCAAAAAATATGAATAATGATAGGTGAGTTATAATAAAGAAAAGTAATGGACAGAAAGCTACATTAGCAAATTTTTGCTAGGTTAGTAACCCTTGCTGCTTGCAGAAACAATTCTGCTGAGACGTGACATTATTCGCTTCGTAATACATGTAAACATGTCTTGGAAATGTCGTCTGTATATATCAGGTAAGTCTTAGCCACTCGTACCCGGTAAGTAGCGCAAACAGTTTTCGGATCTGAACACAGCGTTAGTCTCCGGGTGATATCAACAATATTGTGGGCTACTGTAAGTCTGTAGAGTTCAAATCTATAAGCTCTAAAGTTGATATATGCTATTAAGTGTTCCAGACACTATAAAAGCGAACAGTGCGTTGCGCGTCGGCACAGGCACCATCTCGTTCCAAGTTCAGCTCCAGGCTCCGTTAAGTTGCTTTCGAACGTTACGCCCCCTATGAATAAAGTATGTGTATTAAGCTTAACATCAGCCCCATATTCCCCTGCCGCCATCTTGATTCGAGTTCAGCTCCAAGCCCCTGAGGGTGCTTTATGACATTACACCCCTAAGAATAAAGCATATGCATTAAGTTTTACGCCATCTCCGTGTTCCTATTAGTACAACGTGTAGCCGCTAAGCTATGGTAGAGAAGGACTTCCAGTTAGGTTAATGCCTGCACAATTAGTTCATGTGTAAAGTTGTGTCCGAGCTGGATTATGGAAGGGAAACCGGTTAGGTTTACGCCTGGTCAGCGTAAGGTTAAGCCTGCACTTTTATGCGGTTAGTCCGGGTTTCGAACTTAAATTCTGTTAAGTTAAGCTAACACTCTTTTGTGGTTAGCCTGGACGGTCAGGTTCAGTTTCGACCCCCCCCCCCCCAAAGATGCTTCGGAAATGTTGCGCCCCTTGTGAATAATTTACATGTATGAAGGGAAACGGGTAGTGTGGAATGACCAAAAATAGCATTTTTTGTTTTTAGGTTCAAAAAATTCTCCATTCTTTCCCGATTACAGCAATATATAACACATTGGTATAGAAACCATATTTGAGGTAATTATCGATTATTTCATGTAACTATGCATACGTCAGTTACGTGTAACGACACGCCCTCTTTTTGTTTTCCGGGAATATTACTTGTTCTACATCGTTCTTCTGTTCATCACATTGACTAGCCTGAGCACGCAATAACGATTGCCAGTCGTATTACCGCCTTTCTGATGTTTATGTTAAACTGATCTTTACATTGTAATTGTGCTCAGTAAAGAAGTGTATCTTACTTTTGATTGCTTTCGAAGTAATGGGGCGTTCAAAGAAAGTGTTTTCTAAACGGAAATTCCGTGGTAACCAACATACCCTGTTTAGGAATAAACAGGCCCGGAAGGTATGAACGACAGAAGTGCCCAGTGCATCTAAACGCAAACTTCAAATGAGTGAAGCAAGAAAATAAGTTGATTTTATGGCACCTGATCCTGAAAATAGTGAAGATAATGTAGTGATAAATTTACCGTTGTTATGCCAATTAATTAACGATGCAATGAAATGTAAATTGTGTGATGGCAGGGACTGCTTATCTTTAGTGGAGGAGAAGAACGTTAGGAAAGGTTTGTGCTGCAAGATATCCTTGAAAAATTGTGATTCGGAAAAGTCTACTGGGTCGTCTAAATTAACTGAATGCAACTTTTATGAAATTAATTTGAGATTCGTTTATGGAATGCGTTACATTGAAAGAGGAAAGAAAGCTGCAGACACATTGTGTGGAATGTTTGATTTGCCACCACCCCTTTCTAAATTTTCTAGTTACTTCTCAGCATTGGAGAGAGCCATCAGCAAAGTTGGTTGGGCTTCTATGAAGAAGGCAGCTGATGAAGCAGTCACAGAAAATGAAGATTCAACCGATATTTGTGTTGCTCTTGATGGAACATGGTAACTTCGAGATCACAAATCGTTAAATGGTGTCGTAAATGCAACGTCATTTGATTCAGGTAAAGTGCTATATGTGGAAGTGCTCTCTAAGTATTGTTTAAAGTGTAAAATGAAACTGGAATATAAATGTAATAAAAAACTATGACAGAACTAGTGGTGGTATGGAGTCGACTGGGGAGTTGAAAATTTTTAATCGATCTGAAGAACAAAGTACGTCAGATATTTAGGAGACTGCGATTCCAAAGCTTTTGCAAAAGTTCAGGAGGCTAAACCATATGGTGATGATGATGTGACTGTAACAAAGTTAGAGTGTGTAGGGCACATTAAAAAACGTTTAGGGTGCAGGCTGGGGAAGCTAAAGAGAGAACTGAAAGGACAAAGATTTGGTGGTCCTGGTCGATTGACTGATGCCGAAATAGACTTCCTGCAAACATATTTTGAGTTGGAAATACGCAGAAACACTCATGACCTCAATGCAATGCGTGGGGCAGAATGGACAGCATTCCTTCATAAGTGTTTCACCGATGAATATCCTCAGCATTCCCTGTGCCCCAAAGATCCAGATTCATGGTGCAAATTCCAGCAAGCCAAAACTATGGGCAAAACTTATACCCATAAACATTATCTTTCCTCTTCTGTTATGGAAGTTATCAAACCTATATACAGAGATTTAGGCCATCCTCATCTTTTGAAGAAATGTTTACATGGCAAGGCCCAGAACCCAAACGAAAGCTTAAATAATTGTATCTGGGAGTGTGTGGCTAAAACGTGCTTGTTTGCTGCATGCATTGAAAATTGGGGTACTAGGTGCAGTTATTTCTTTTAGTGATGGGGCAATGTCAAGGATGCGGGTATTAGAGGAAATGGGCATCACTGCAGGTGGCAACTGTGAAAAAAGCGAATCGATTGAGAACGCATATATTATGCCGACAGAGCAGCAGAATATTCATACAAGGAAGGCAGAATGAGGAGAAGACAAGGAAAGAGAGGCACTGAGGAAGGGGAAGGCGATTATTGCTCTGGAATGTTTTAAAATCTTGGATAAGTTCGTATTCAAACTTCAACCTCATTTTTCTCAAAACACAATTGTTGCTCGGTTATGCACCTTTTTCTCGGGAACTAAAGGCTATACAATCCTGATATTTCTATCACATACTTTGAAAGTACCAGTACATACTCTGTAGCAGAATCGCTTTGAAACCATTAGTAGTTACTGAAATAAGTTATGAAGTATAACCAAAATATACCATTACAAAATGCCTAAAAAGTTTGCTAGATTAGATTTTTGTTTAAGAATCAACCATCAAGCCCATCAATATAAATCTGCCACAGGCTATTAAACACACATTTGCAAGTACATGCTCCAATATTCAAGGTTCTGAGTCTTCTAGATCATAAGAAAATGGTACAAAAACAAAGCAGCCCCTGTTTTAATTTAACCTTACGCCACTGCTCATAGTTTTTTCTATCATTATGAAATTCAACTCATATATACCGTCAAGTTATTGTAATAACTATTGAAGATCTCATAAATGTAGCTCAAGTAGTTTAGGAAATATTTAAGATTTGTTGGGAACTAACTTTTACACTACCCGGTTACCTTAAGCCTTACACCATCACCCTAGTCGCATTAGTACAATGTGCATCCGCCATATTGTTCCTAGTTCAGCTCTGAGCCCCGAAGTCACCTTCCAACATTACACCCTTATGAATAAAGTATACGTATTAAGCCTTATAGTGGCCATCTTGCTCCAAATTCAGCTCCAAGCTCCCTTAAGACGCTTTCTAATGTTACGCCCCTATGAATAAAGCATACGTATTAAGCATTATAGCCGCAATCTTGTTCCAAATTCAGCTCCAAGTCCGGGGAGGTTAAGTTAGGTTAACGCGACGTCGGCGGAATTTTAAGCCTGCACATTTAGCCAGGGTGTAGAGAAGGGCAACCGGTTAGGTTAAAGCCTGTTCGGCGTGCGGTTAAGCCTGCACTATTAGTTAGGGTGTAAAGTTGTGTCCGAGCTGTATTAGGGAAGGGAAAGCGGTTGGGTTGACGCCTGGGCAGCGTAAGATTCGGTTAGTCCGAGTATCATTCTGTTAAGCTTACACTCTTCTGTAGTTAGCCTGGGTGGATGGGTTTAGCTTCGAGCCCCTAAAGATGCTTCCGAAATGTTGCGCCCCCCATGAATAAATTACATGTATTACACCTTACACCATCTCCCTAGTTCCATTTGTATAATGTGCAGGCATCATCGTGTTCCTAGTTCAGCTCTGAGCCCCCAAAGTCACCTTCCGACATTACACACCTACGAATAAAGCACACATATTCAGTCTTATAGCCGCAATTTTGTTCCAAGTTCAGCTCCAAGTCCGGGGAGGATAATTTAGGTTAACGCGTGGTCGGCTGTATTTAAGCCTGCTCTTTTAGCCAGGGTGTAGAGAAGGGCAACCGATTAAGTTAACGCCTTGTCAGCGTAAGGTTAAGGCTGCACTTTTGGCCAGGGTGCGAATTAGGTTAGGTTAAGCGTGAGCAGCGTAACGTTAGACCTGCACTTTTATGCAGTTAACATCGAACTTAAAATCTGTTAAGCTTACAATTTTATGCGGCTAGCATGGGAGGTTAGGTTAGGTTAATGCGTGGGCAGCGTAACGTTAGACCTGCACTTCTATGCAGTTAGCCTGTAGTTTCGAAATTGAAGTCTCTTGGGTACAGCTTCCACCCTTATGCGGTTAGCCGGTTATTTAACTTAGGTCTGTAAGGTTAACGCCCTTAGCCTTCGGGTCGAACTCGAGATCTGCGAGGTTAAGCCAGTGTAAGGTCATGTGAGTTTACGAGTGCGCTCTTTGCCAACCACCCTACTTTTCAAGTCATGTCGTGTATAGTTAAGCATGCACTCTGAGTCAGCACATTCCGTGTGTACGAGTCCTCTCCCAGGGGCTGGAGGTGGAGGTGGCTGCAGAACCATACAATTGTATACTACAATACTACTATACTACCATCCTGGAAGAACACACATCCTAAATACTTGAAATTATCTATGTGTCCCAACTTTGTATTCCTCACCGGACAATCAGTTCTCTTAGGTTTCTTACATACTGACATCACTTTAGTCTTGAAAGGCTAATAAAATTTCCCTGTCATATTCATTGCATATGTTTTCTAGACCCAAGATATTAGACTGCAGGCTTAGAGCACAAGTCGTCGGCATAGGCCAAAATGCTTACTACATTTCCACGTAACTGAATCCCTCCCTGCCACTTTATATCTCTCAGTAGTTGATCCATGTAAACTATGAACAACAAAGGTGAAAGATTACAGCCTTATCCAAACGCTGTATGTAACATGAACTAAGAACTCATTTTACCATCTATTCTTAATCCAGTATGCTTAACATCTTTTCCCTCGGTATTCTTCATATGCCTACTCTAGATCCATATGTCGTATTGTTTTTCAATTGTCTGGCGCATACTGAACATCTAACCCTCATAGCCCCTCTGTGGTCTGAAACCACACTGATTTTCATGAAACTTTCCTTCAACCGCTGATCGCAACTTCCCTTCAAAAATGTCAGTGAACACCTTACCTTGTATACTGTCCAATGAATTACCTCGATAGTTGTTGCAACCCTTCCTCTTCCATTGCTCACAGATAGGTGTAATTACTGCTTTCGTCCAATTGTAAGGTACCTTACTAACATTCCATGCTTATTTTATTACTGTATGAAGCCATTTCATCCGTGCCTTCCCACTATATTTCACAATTTCTCGTATAATTTCATCTATCCTTGCTGCTTTATGACAATGGAATTTATTTAACATCCTTTACAATTTCACTGACATCATTGTCCTCCTCCACATGAGCTCGGTTGTTCGCGACGTCACCAGATAGATTTTCTTTTACGATGAGAAATTTCAAAACATTCCTTCTACCTGTCCTATGATTCCTTGCGATCTGTTATGAGTTCGCCTGATTTACAGAAAACACTATTAATTTCCTTTCTCCCTCCTTTTCTTTCTTTATTACTGTCCAGAAATGTTTCCCTGTCCCTTAACATAGCCTTCCCAGGTTACTACTGAAATCTCCCCACGACTTTTTCTTGCATTCAAACATTCTTTGTTTCGCCCTGTTTCTTTCATCTGTGTACAGTTCTACTGTATGTCTGCTTCAGTCTTGTTTGGAGCCATTTCTGATACGCCTTCCTTTTACGTTCACAAGCTGCTCTCACTTCATCATTCCACCAAGATGTTCACTTTTTCCATTCTTACACATAGTTGTTCCTCGGCATTCCACTGTTCTTCCTACTACAGCTTTCTTGTATGGCAGCATTTCGCTTTCTGTATCCTGAACCTGCATAGTGTCTATTGTTTGTGACTTTTTATTAATCACATCCTTGTACTTCACTTTAGTTTCCTTGTCTTGGAGATGTTCTGCTCTTTTTTGTCTACAGGCAGAGTTTACTTTCTCTGTCCTAGGGTCTAAGAGATTTTTTATTCACTAATGACGAGATTGTGGTCTGTACCATCATTAATTCCCTAGAATAACTGCTCATTCCTACCAGATTTCCTGAATTCAAAGTAGGTTATGGTGTAGTCCAGTGTTCATCAAACTGTGGTACGCATACCCCTGGGGGTATTCCTGAGCCTTCAAGTGAGATGCACTAGCAGCCTTCAGGGAAAAAGTGAAGAAGAATTGAAATATGAAAATAAATAAGAAGACAGTGACATATGTATATACGGAGCCACACTTCGCTGAAAATTTCACCTGGACTACGACAAATCAGAAATCTGTGTCGTGACATGCAGACGCACTCATCCCATTGAAATTTTGATGGTTCGCAATGTCTGTATTTCAGAATTAAGATCGAAAAATGTTCATATTATTTATTAATTTGATATTGAGGCTAAAATCTAGCGGTGAAGCTTTCATACAAACAGAGTAACCTGTGTTACTTCATTATCCTTGTATTATATTTGATACTGACACAAACTCTAAAATTTCTTGAGATGCGTTATAAAAGAATATTTCCTTTCACAATCTCTTATTTTCTACGATATGTATTTAAACGAATGGATTGTAATCAATTAAACAATCATAATAATTTACCAGGTACTCGTTTTTAAACCTACCTTTTAGAGATTTGTTCGTGGGGGTACATTGAACTTTTAGCCATGAGTGAGGTGTACAATCATATAATAGTTCGAGAACCTCTGATATAGCCCATTATGGATCTGGTAACCATACCCTCCCACCTGTAACGGTGAATAGCCTTATGCTTGAAGAATGTATTCGTAACTAGCGTACCCATCCCACACTGACATATAAGTCCAGTAAACGCTTCAAATTCTTATTAGACTTCAAAGTCAGGAAAACACAATGTCACTGATATCGTGAAGGCGCTACACAATGGTTAGTTCACATGCTCAGAATTGGCTGCTCAGAAAACTTTGTTCGGAGATGAATGATAAAAGTTCACCCTTAGTTGGAGCGAAACACATCTATCTCTGAATAGGAACATGATGTATGGACGATAGGAGTTACATTTCATTAACAAGGTTAGGCCACAACCATGGGGTCACCAATTTCTTTCAAACATCAGGCAGTTAAACTACGTCAAAAGAAGATATACGTGTCCGAGGGTTTGTCCCTTTAGCCCTTATTTACCGAGAAAATGACCCTTTAAATTTTGCAGCCTGTATACACCTTTCCAATTTGCGTGTGAGGATCTGAAATACTGCTGGTTTAGTGGCCAGTGTCTCTGACATCCTCGCAGGCTTTTCATTTTTATCTGTGCTTGTATTATTTTCCTAATACTTTTATCTGTCATCTCTTTTCCTTTTATCGATGCGAATTGGGAAATGCGCGGATTAAGTATAATCCGTATTATAAACTCGTTTATTATATCCTGTCTTTTCATTCACGACTTGAATCTTCGCTTTTTTCGTTATTGTACCGGGCGGTACACCTCCACGCCGCTTATTTAAACTTTGCGCCTGTTGAAACTCCCCTACTGGGAGAAGTCTGAACTTTGTCTTATGTGTTAATTTTCAAGTTACCCTGAAGATGCCACTACTTGGAAATTTTGAAGTTTCTGAACTGTGTTGTTTTCGATGTATTTTTGTTTTGCTTGTAGTAAGAAGTGTGAACATTCTCTTCTAGAGGACACTACTGAAGAACTACAACGGTGCACCCTAGTGCGAAGTGAAAGAACTGTTTTTGTTGAGAAAATTTAATTTCAAAAGTTTGTTCTTTGCTAAATTTCTTTCAGTCATTGTTTAAGTTGGCAATATTAACCCTTTCTTTCCCCTTGTTTTGAATTTAGCCAATCCCGAATTTCTCGAATTAATTTTCAACCAATAATATGTTTCTTCTTCGTATTGTGTAAGGGGTTTCTTGGTGAACCAATAAAATCCTTGTGGGAGGGTGTTCTCATTCCAAAAACGCCTCGAACTTTCCGCGAGAGTATATAAACTGCTGATTTTCGGGTCTCAGTGCCACTTCAGTACCATCTTTCAGTGTGTAAAGTACATAGCAGGGGGCGGGAAGCGCCTCTTTCTTCGGGGAGCAGTTCAACACCAAGGTAATGGCCTTTTAATAACTTCTTTTCTTGCTAGCTCAGCAGTTTAACTCTCGGGGCGGGTCCGAAGCGTCTCTACCATGTAACTTTCCCTAAAATGTAAAGACTCTTAGCCTCTATTCTCTTTCAAAACTACATATTGGGATAGAGAGTGCTTAACCCTCTCGATTTCCCACTCATATTGCATTGAGGTGAACTTATTTTCACAACCGTTTCTTCCCTTCTAATGTAACGTAAATTGTTTCCTTCTAAAAGTCACCTCTTTAGTATGGGATTAGCCCTTGCATTTAACGGCCTAGTGCCAAGTAGGTTTTAAACAAGTGTATTAGGAGTGCTGATCGCCTCCTCTCAATTGTTATTTTAGAGGTCAAGTAATTAACCTTTTTCTCACTTAATAGACCTCAGTAGGTTGGGTATGTTTACCCCTGTGTATATGTCCTTAGAGGACAACTTGAAGGTGGAGTTTGGTGTGGCCTTTGATAGGCTTAAAGTTGAGAGCGAGTGGCTCTTTTTTGAAAACTGAGTGTTGTATGCCTCGAGGAGGCTTTACTGTGTAATTTGGAGCAAGTGCTCCTGGGCTTGATTGGGGTCTTCTGCCCCTTTGTCGAATTCTGTATATCGTAAAGTTGGGCTAATTGCTCAGAATTGTGTGTCCGGCTCTCGGAGCCCAAATCCTGTAATTGTACATTCCGATTAGTGGTTTTGCTACTCTGTACCTGCCATTATTGTTATTTCTTGTTTTTTTGCTAAGAAAATATAACCTTGTTAAATTTTACATTTAATTTAATTTCGTAGTTTGAGACCCGTTCACACCCGCACCTTCTTTCACCTCTACCTACCACAAAAATACGGTAACAAGTGGTAGCAGAGCGTGTTGGAATTTTTTGATTTTTTTCTGTTTCAAAATTGTTCTGTCATCATGCCCGGCCCTCGCGATGTTCTCCATCTTAAATATTTGCGCAAGGAGGAGTTGATCTATGAATTAACTATTAGAAATGTGCAATCTGGAGGCACGGTTGCAGTAGACACAGACAAGCTTAGAGTCCCTTGATTTGCCCATTTCCATCCCCACTTTGGGAGACAAAGAAATTGACGACTCTCTTTCCACGATCATCGAGAATATTACTGGGCTAGCATCTGTAGTTAGTTTTTTTGACGAAAATGATCCTTCTCCTAATCAAATTAAGCGTGTGCAAGCCAGGCTATTTCATTTTTCAAATAGAGTTAACGATCTGTTGTCTCTAAAGTTGAATGACGTTCAGAGGAAGGAAGCTAGTACGGTGCTTGAAAATATTTCTGAATTATCTAGTAAGGTCACTCAATTGTTAACTGGGGAAGTTCCTCCCAAAACTGATCTACCCGCTACGGTGAATGTAGGTAGTGAGGAAGAGCCTCCTAAGGGAGAAGTCAATAGGATAACCGTTGGAGCTCAAACGATCTCTGCCCCATTGGACAACGAGTCTGAACGCCGTGCATCGTTGAATAATGTACGTTCTGAATTAACTTCTTTGCCACTGAAACCTTTACCTACTATGTCACCTGGGTTCAGCAGCTTGCCTCATCCATTGGCAATGTTGCTCAGAGGTATCTCGAAGTTTTCGGTTAACACTACCAATGAAGTTATTTCTTTCTTAAGGTTTTTAGTTGAATTTCAGGATCATGCCCTTGTTTTTTCTCTTTCTCCATGTCAGATTTTGCAAATAATCTATCCCTATGCAATAGGTATTCTCTCAGACAAAATAGTAAGAGCCATTGCCGAGCAATCATCTATTGAAGACTTCCACGCCCACTTGCTAGCTAACTCCATCCCGGCTAGGGCAAGGTCATCTCTGATTCAGAAGTACTATTATCGAGTACAGAGATTGGATGAAAATCTGGCTGATTTCATACAAGACATTAAGTTTTATACTAGGGTTTTTGCTCTTCATTTTCCTGAAGATCAGATTGTACAGGCTATTGTAGAAGGAATTTCACCATCCTATAGGTCATATTTGTGTTTCGCGGCGTGCCCGCAAACCTTCTCTGAACTTGAAGCATTGGCCATCTCAGCGGAAGGAGTTAGATACGCCGATTCCTTGCGTGTCGCGAAAGAACCCCCTCCTTCGTTTAGCAATACTCGGCCTCCACCTCGCCGATCAGTCACACCTCGTAAATGTTACGCTTGCGGGTCGCCTGACCATCTTCGGAACAAGTGTCCATTGATCAAATCTAGTAGGGCAAATAATGGAGCTGGCTCATCACAAGGCTGCTTTAAATGTGGGGCTTTCTCACATATCGCCAAAAATTGCCCAAATTCAAATAGCACCCCCTCCTGCTCAACTTCTGGTGCAACTTCCACCAATGTCACTAATAATAAGTGACTAGCGGCTTCGGCTGAGTCGACTAATCCATCTTTCCGAGGCTCAGCCCCTGGTAAACAGATCGAAACTTCAGGGAACGTTCAATTTGCAAATCCATCTTTTGAATGCCCCAAAGAGTGTCTTAGGATTGCGGCGGATACCCCCGCACCTGTTCCTTTTCTTAAAATTGAGTTAAATAATGAGCCTATAACAGCTCTATTAGATTCAGGCAGTGTTTGTTCAATTATTTCGGATCAATGGTATGCAAAATTGAAATCTGTTTGTAAACTTCCTGACTATTGTTCCTCTTCGATCCAATATGTTTCGGCTAATTCATCTCCATTAGAAATTCTCGGTTCTGTAAATGTCAAAATTCGTATTTTTAAATTTACATGGAAAATCAAATTGTTTGTGGCTAAGCACTTGTCTTGCCCCATAATATTGGGAGCCGACTTTATTTCTCACACGGGTCTTGTGCTCGATCTTCAGAGTAAGTCGTGCACATTCAAATTTGCTTCCAATTGTAAAATCCCCTTATTAAAATGTAATTCTGCGTCATGTTCATCTATTTCGCCTACCCAGGATGAGATGTTGTTAGACCTTAGACATCTACCTGAGGAGCAGGCTGATAGTATTCGTAAGTTGTGTCAGTCGTTTCCAGAGGTATTCTCTGATACTCTTGGTGTTACTGACCTTATCGAATACAAAATTGAGGTCACGGATTCGATTCCTGTCCGTTTTCCACCTTATAGGCTATCTCGACCTAAAATGAAGGCTCTGAAAGAAATCATCGATCAGATGTTGAAGGATGGTATTATTAGGCCCTCTAAGTCGGCGTATTCTTCGCCTATTTTTCTAGTCCCGAAACCCCAAGGGGGCTTCAGGCCTGTCATTGATTGTAGGGCTCTCAATCGGAAGGTGGTGTTACAATCTGTGCCCCTTCCCGACCTTCATTCTTGTTTTTCATGGTTCCGTAAGGCCAAGTTCTTCACCATCTTGGATTTGAATCAGGCCTACAATCAAATTCCCTGGCCGAAGAGTCTAAACATCTTACAGCGTTTGCCACGGATTGGAATTTGTATGAATACAACCGCGTGCCTTTCGGGCTCCCCACGGGAGCAGCTGTACTCACTAGGCTGCTAGATAGGGTCTTCTCCGACATCAAATTTGAGTACTTGTATCACTACTTGGATGATGTCGTCGTATTTTCGGAGACCTTTGAAGAACATCTAGATCATCTGCGAGAAGTTCTCAATCGCTTTCGTAAGGCTGGGTTAACTGTCAAGTTGTCCAAGGTTGCCTTTGCTAAGCCCTCTATGTCATTCCTAGGGCATATTGTGTCACCTGATGGTGTTGCCGTCGATCATTCTAGAACACAGGCCATCCGTGATTTTAAACCTCCCAAGGACATTAAAGGTATCGCCAGGTTCATTGGTATGGTGAATTTCTTCAGGAAGTTTATTCCTAACTTCGCTAATAGAGCGGCGCACTTAAACCTTCTTCGTAGGAAAGGCATCAAATTCGAGTGGGGACCTTCTCAACAAGCCGCTTTTGAAGATCTTAAATTAGCTCTCTGTAATGCCCCTGTCCTTGCTATGCCTGATTTCTCAAAGAAATTCATCGTCAAAACTGACGCGTCGTCGTCAGCAGTAGCGGCAGTCCTTCTTCAAGAGACTGAACTAGGGAGGCGACCCATCGCCTATGCATCTAGGACTCTATCGGCTCAAGAAGCAAAGTACTCCATATAAGAGCTCGAAGGTTTGGCAGTCTTATTTGCCTTAGAGAAGTTCCGTCTCTATCTGGAACATGTCAAATTCGACCTGGAGACAGATAATCAAGCCTTAAGCTGGGTCTTAGGTAGGCCGCGTCGTACTGGTCGTATAGCCCGTTGGGCCAACCGAATCTCTGCCTTCCAATTCGATGTCAGGCATATCAGAGGTGCCGAAAATGTTGTCGCTGATGGACTCAGCCGTATGTTTTCCAACGACGTTGAGAACCATGAACCGGTCGATAGTTCATCTCCTCCCGAGTCCATGCTATCTGATGTTAATGCCATCTTAACAGATGGTCCCATGCTCTTTAGGGATATCGAGAAATACCAACGTGAAGATCCGACGCTGGCTCCGATAATGGAAACCCTTTCTTCTGGGGAACATGTCGTCCCTTATGTTTTGAGGAATGGTGTTTTATGTTGTCCATCGAGGCATGATAAGATGATTAAAGTTGTCGTTCCAGCTGTTCTTGTACCTATGATCTTCAAGTATTATCATGAGACCCCATTAGGAGGGCATCTAGGCATCTTTAAAACTCGTGAGAAGATTCGTGAAATGTTCATCTGGAAGGGTATGGACGGTGAAATCCGTGAACTAGTAAAGGCTTGTAAATCCTGTTTGCTTAGTAAACCAACCATGTCCACCAAGGTAGGCCTTTTGTCTTCTCATCAAGCGTCGCGCCCCATGGAACGCCTGTATATTGATTATGTAGGACCCTTCCCCCAGTCGAAGGGAAATTCCAACAAGTGCATCTTTGTATGCGTAGATGGTTTTACAAGATTTTCCTGGTTATTTCCGACTAAGCTGGCTACCGCTCAGTCCACCATTACTTGTCTAAATTTTATCTTTGCTTCTTTTGGTCCGTGTCAATATATTGTATCTGATAATGCTAAGGCTTTCACATCTAATTTATTTCGTAAATTCTGCTTTGACCTATCCATATCTCATGTGACGACTTCTGCTTATTACCCTCAACCATCTCTGGCTGAACGGGTTAATCGTAATCTCAGGTCCGCGCTTATTGCCTATCATCATGAAGATCATTCTAGATGGGACACGTCCCTGCATTGGTTAGCTTTTGCTTTGAATTCGGCGGTTCATGAATCACATAAATTTACTCCAGCGTCTTTGATGTTCAAGTTTGTTCCCAACACGCCGCTCTCTAACCTCTGGTCTCTGAGTGACATTCTACCCGAGACAATAGACCCTGACAATATTAAAGATCTTTGGAAGAAGGCTAAAGCCAATCTTAAAGTGTCTCATGAAAAGGTTAGGGAAAGATATGATCGTGGACGGAGACCCACCAATTTGAAGGTAGGTGACCAGGTGATGGTCAAGAACTTTGTTCCCGCGGGCAAGCTTGCCCCCAGATTTCATGGGCCGTGTATCATTCTCGACTTCCTTACGCCGGTTACGTTGTTATTAAGTAATCCAGCCACCGAGAGGATATTTAGGGTTCACCTGTCACATGTGAAACCGGTGTAATTTCTGTGTTAACTTGCTTCATATTATTTTGAAAGAAATATGAAGGTTATATTTTTTTGAGTTTTCACCTTTAAGGCTTTCTGCCCCTTCTATAATATTTTGTTTTATATGTAAGCATTTTTGTGAAACCTTCCCCGAACCGTTAAACTGCCGTCCTGTCGTTGCCACGGCCATTACCACGCTCCCGTCTCCTGCTCCACTATACACAGTGGCTTGCTTATATAAAATGCCATGGATATCTGCACGCCGCTGGCCCCTCAACCTCTCCACAAAGCCTGTGCCCTCAAAAAAAGATGATGGTCCAACAAAATTCTGCCGCCTAGCTTTAATGTTTCAGTGCCCCCGCAGCCGCGCGGCGCCGTGCCGCGACTGGGATAGAGGAAGGGCCCCCTCTACTCCAGCGAGGACGACAGGTGTACGGCGAGCCGGAGCCCTCCTCCCGGCCAAGGCTGATGTGCGGCGCACGACCTGCTACTTGCCCGCAGCCTGTATATGTTCACCGCGGGCGCGGCGTGCTTCAACACCACTGCTCCCCTCATAGTGCGGGCGAGCGGTATCTCAGGGTACTTGAGGGGTCCGAGCGGCCGCCTTTGGACGCAAGCTGCAACGGCCGGTCTGGCCATCCAACTTAATCAACATCGAAATATTTAATCAACTACATGGACATTTACTATCAGCAATTACTACACTTGGGAATTCAACAGCAATATTTGGTGGACTTTGAAAATTTTTCTTCACTTTCAAGTATTAAAAGTTTTTCTTCTGAATTCAACTTCTACAAACATAAAGACATTACTTCAGCAGTTACTACGAGAATTTTTGAAACTGGATCAAATCAAATTTTCACTCTTTTGATAAATGCTTCTGCAATTAATCTCCATAGCAACATCATAACTTGGACCTTGTTTTCAAACAAAAGTTTATGTTCTTCCGTGTTACCCCCTTGGAGGAACTTTTGGGGGGGGGGGGGGGAGGTCTGTACCGGGCGGTACACCTCCACGCCGCTTATTTAAACTTTGCGCCTGTTGAAACTCTCCTACTGGGAGAAGTCTGAACTTTGTCTTATGTGTTAATTTTCAAGTTACCCTGAAGATGCCACTACTTGGAAATTTTGAAGTTTCTGAACTGTGTTGTTTTCGATGTATTTTTGTTTTACTTGTAGTAAGAAGTGTGAACATTCTCTTCTAGAGGACACTACTGAAGAACTACAACGGTGCACCCTAGTGCGAAGTGAAAGAACTGTTTTTGTTGAGAAAATTTAATTTCAAATGTTTGTTCTTTGCTAAATTTCTTTCAGTCATTGTTTAAGTTGGCAATATTAACCCTTTCTTTCCCCTTGTTTTGAATTTAGCCAATCCCGAATTTCTCGAATTAATTTTCAACCAATAATATGTTTCTTCTTCGTATTGTGTAGGGGGTTTCTTGGTGAACCAATAAAATCCTTGTGGGAGGGTGTTCTCATTCCAAAAACGCCTCGAACTTTCCGCGAGAGTATATAAACTGCTGATTTTCGGGTCTCGGTGCCACTTCAGTACCATCTTCCAGTGTGTAAAGTACATAGCAGGGGCCGGGAAGCGCCTCTTTCTTCGGGGAGCAGTTCAACACCATGGCAATGGCCTTTTAATAACTTCTTTTCTTGCTAGCTCAGCAGTTTAACTCTCGGGGCGGGTCCGAAGCGTCTCTACCATGTAACTTTCCCTAAAATGTAAAGACTCTTAGCCTCTATTCTCTTTCAAAACTACATATTGGGATAGAGAGTGCTTAACCCTCTCGATCTCCCACTCATATTGCATTGAGGTGAACTTATTTTCACAACCGTTTCTTCCCTTCTAATGTAACGTAAATTGTTTCCTTCTAAAAGTCACCTCTTTAGTATGGGATTAGCCCTTGCATTTAACGGCCTAGTGCCAAGTAGGTTTTAAACAAGTGTATTAGGAGTGCTGATCGCCTCCTCTCAATTGTTATTTTAGAGGTCAAGTAATTAACCTTTTTCTCACTTAATAGACATCAGTAGGTTGGGTATGTTACCCCTGTGTATATGTCCTTAGAGGACAACTTGAAGGTGGAGTTTGGTGTGGCCTTTGATAGGCTTAAAGTTGAGAGCGAGTGGCTCTTTTTTGAAAACTGAGTGTTGTATGCCTCGAGGAGGCTTTACTGTGTAATTTGGAGCAAGTGCTCCTGGGCTTGATTGGGGTCTTCTGCCCCTTTGTCGAATTCTGTATATCGTAAAGTTGGGCTAATTGCTCAGAATTGTGTATCTGGCTCTCGGAGCCCAAATCCTGTAATTGTACATTCTCGATTAGTGGTTTTGCTACTCTGTACCTGCCATTATTGTTATTTCTTGTTTTTTTGCTAAGAAAATAATATAACCTTGTTAAATTTTACATTTACTTTAATTTCGTAGTTTGAGACCCGTTCACACCCGCACCTTCTTTCACCTCTACCTACCACAAAAATACGGTAACAGTTATTATAATTACTGCTGCTGTTATAATATGAAATCGAGAAAGAGTGAACCTGTTTATGTTTTACAACAAAAGATCAGTGAGTGTTGAGAGAAAGGCAATTACGGCATGATTTCTTTCGTGTAAGCAAGTTTGTCCGATCTTTTCTTGGCTATTTCATAAAGCACTTTCATTTATCACGAATAAAAGAGCTCAAGTTAATATTGTAAAATATGGCGTACCTACGTATGATCTTCAAAAAACATGTAATGTTTTATGTTATGATATCTTATATTTGTTAGAATGTGGGCACCTTTTCGTTTCGTAATTAGTGGCATGTTACACTGCATATTTTGTTTAGTAAAAATTAGTACTCGTTAGTGTATACCAGTTTCTTTTCAAGAAAATCAAAGAAAGATAAAAATAAAGGTAGAAGAAAATAAAAATTAAAGATGTGTGTCGTGCGATAGCTTAACGAAGTCGGATGTTTCGGGTTCAAATCTCGGTCAACACTAAGACATAAATCCCCGGCCAAGTGGTCCTGTGACACTGCAAAGCTGAGGAGGAGCTGAAATTCACGGTAAAATTTCTACTATAGATCAATAAGTCGTAACACGCTATATTTCTGATATGGGCGAATAGTAGCCACATTCCAGAGGTAGAAACAAAGGGCACTTGAATCACAGGCAGATTCAACTCACATAAAATAACTTCCTATGCGCAATATTTACGATATGTTACTTCTATGTTGAGGCTGTTTGGTCGTATTATTAAAGTTTAGAATGGTTCCACTACTGCGGTTGACGCAATATTTGAACATGTATTTCAATTTCAGATTAGGCTGTGAAGAGTTGTTACATTATCATTCATCGATTATTATTATTATTATTATTATTATTATTATTATTATTATTATTATTATTATTATTATTATTATTATTATTATTATTATTATTATTATTATTATTATTATTATTATTGGTTTTACGTCTCATTAATTAAAACTTTTACAGTTTTCCAAGACGTCGCAGTGCCTAAATTTTGTCCCGATAGGAGTTACATTTCACTAACAACGGTAAGCCACAACCATGAGGTCACCAATTTCGTTCAAAGTTAGGGAAGTTGATCCACCTGAAAAAGTAAACAGATACAGTTGTTCTTTTATGTGCCCGCCATTCTATTGATGCGAGGCTGTTGTATTTGTGCACCTTCATGTGCTACTGATCTGAGCCGGGATCGAACCCACCTGCGCCGTCTCAGAAGGCGAGTATGCATGATACTTGTTGTAACCAAGGTTGAGATTTATAAAACACAACTTTATTATTCGCTTCAAATACAAAATACACTATTTACACAAATAAAACTGAAATTTAACTTGAAGCAAAATGAATTAGGAATCTTGAGAAAGAGTCTAGCTGTTGTACACTATATACAAGTTTGCAGTATTTACATCCACTTCTATCTTGAAAAGATAGTCCTTGATATATGAAAAGTCGATAGTCGAAAACTATCAGAAGTACTGACATAAATGTTTTGGAAAGTCCTTCCTTGCTGAGTTCATAAAAGCAAATTCAATGTTGGAAGAATTCTTACTTAGCGAAACTAAGGGAGCTTGCATTAATTAGGGAAATATTACGGTATGTAATAGTATGACTGGATATAGGCAGCGGAATAAGAGGAGCGGTGACCAGAGGTGAGACCTCGTACTGCCAGAAATTCAGTCCATCTGGCCGAAGCACATTTTCAAGAGGAGTAGCCTCCGTGCTCGACGTAGGGTGTATTCTGGAGCTGGACACCGGGGCAATTGGGCATCTGGACAGGCTGGGAGTTCCTCTTTATATTACACACACGATGGTTCAGGCACGCGCACTGAGGGCTGCGCGTCGAGGCTAGAAGAATGACACTTGGCGCGCGTGTAGCTGGCTGGCGGAGCGAGAAGGGAGCGCCGGACATACAACAATACTGGCATTACTTTCGCTAGGACACTTCTCATCATTGCACTCTCCATCTTCCTTTCGATACCAAGGGTACTGTACTTCATTGAAGAACCTATTTTAGAGCAACTTTTGTTACCGGTCAAATATTTTTGAAGTTCAAAATAGTTTAAATGTTTGAAATTGTAGTGGTTACTCACTGTTGAGTTTATTGTGACTTCTTTAAATTGTTTTTCTTTTGTCCTCTCTTAATTGAAGGATATTTAACTGTCAACGCGTCATTAAACTAACATTAACGTTCAGAAATGTTCGATTGGATATTCAAGCGAAGCGCTAACACAAAACTTAAATACGATTATTGGAATAATGTTATAAATCTGGAATGTTAACACGCAGCATAGGACCGAGCTCGATAGCTGCAGTCGCTTAAGTGCGGCCAGTATCCGGTATTCGGGAGATAGTAGGTTCGAACCCCACTGTCGGCTGCCCTGAAGATGGTTTTCCGTGGTTTCCTATTTTCACACCAGGCAAATGCTGGGGCTGTACCTTAATTAAGGCCACGGCCGCTTCCTTCCCAGTCCTAGCCCTTTTCTTCCCATCGTCGCCATAAGACATATCTGTGTCGGTGCGACGTAAAGCAAATAGCAAGAAAAAACACAGCATAGGCTACCGCTAATAGGGAAAGGGAGCTATAATTGATTGAACAAAGACTAAGAAAGTACTACCCTCTAACAAAGAGCACAGTAAGATCTATATACTGAATGCTCTTGTGATTGTTACGTTTCGACACATCGATGGCGGGAGACAACGCTCGTGATGAAAATTAAAATTTTGCTTCCAATTCCAAAAGAGGACACATGCCGAACAAAAGAGAGCGTATGGTCACCGTAGGTAGTACTGCAGTAGTCTTGTTATACGTCACGCAGGAGTTACTCGTATGCTTACTACAGCTGTCTAGTAAAAGAGCATTTTTCTAAAGTTAAGCTTAGAACATGCTAGTATAGCTACAAAACGTTATCTCGGACAATTAAAAGTGTAGCTATGTAACTGTCTGATGGGAGAGTAACCACGCTTGCGAGGTCTGGTGTACAAACAGACTGCCTTCTCATAAAGGTGAGTATACATTTTATTCACCCGTGAAGAGTAATTGCTTTCAGTGTAAGTGGGCTCTGGATGAAAGTGGTTAACTTTGTGCGCCCCTCACGTTGTTTATTTACGTGCGGTTCCCTACTGCTACATAGGCTATTTCTAGCCTTCGCCGGACCACTCGCTTCAGTTCGTAACATTACATCGCTTACTTCGAATAAGGAATGCCACTCTTCCATGATAGAGCAAGTGCAAGCGCTAGTTTCATACATTTTAGCGAGTCATGAAGCAAATAGCTAGATGCTAAAAGTAACTGGAAAATTTAGGCTTGCAGCCTCTGATAGATATTGTCTGTTGGAATGGAGCGTATGTATAGGGTCTCTTTTCCTCCTATGATCATCGCGCAAACCTTGAACTTAAAGAGTTAACCTACCCGTATGGCAATAATACAAATATAAAACGAAGCCAAACATATTTTCTTGGTGGGTGTATGTAAGTTCAGTCGGTATTATAATAATAACATTAATTTAGCATTTATTGGCATGCATCTACCAATTTAACCTTATTGTCAATTGGTTGACTGTGGTCTGCATTCGAATACGGGACATCTGTTCTATGAACCCCTTGTCACCCGGCAACTAAATTTAAACAGTTACAATGATCACAGTTGGTATACAGGTGTTACAAAAAACGCGGAACGTAATTGTATTGTGGACAGTATACCACAAAGCAACCCAGACGTCCCTATGGACATACGAGTACGTCCTGGTTGTTTATGAGTTACAGACAAAGTGAGGTTATACTGGAATTATCAGTAACCCAGACGTCCCTATGGACATACGAGTACGTCCTGGTTGTTTATGAGTTACAGACAAAGTGAGGTTATACTGGAATTATCAGTAACCCAGACGTCCCTATGGACATACGAGTACGTCCTGGTTGTTTATGAGTTACAGACAAAGTGAGGTTATACTGGAATTATCAGTAGCAGTCCTCCGTACCAGATACATTCCACTTCGAGCTGCTGTATCTATGTTTCTGTACAAGACGTGCTCATAATATATATATATATATATATAAAATAACTTGTCCTGACTGACTGACTGATTCATCATCGCCGAGCCAAAACTACTGGACATAAAGAAATGAAATTCTCGTCGCTAAGGGGGTGAAAAGGGGGGTGAAATTTTAAAAAGAGTGTATCTATATCTCAAAACTTTCAAAGTTTACAGATGTAAAAATTGGTATTTAGAATCTTCTTTTAAAATAAGGATACACGTATTTTTTTGTTTTCTGAAAACCCCAATAGGAGGGGTGAAAAAGAGTGAAAATGGGGAAAAATGGGTTGAATGCCTTCAATCAGGATACCGGTACTTATATCTCAGAAACTGAAGATATTACAGACCTGAAAATTGATACTTTTGATCTCTTTAAAAATAAAGAAACACGTATTTTTTTGTTTTTGGAAAATCCAATTAATGGGAGGGTGAAAAGGGGGTGAATTTTTAAAATGAGTGAGTCTATATCTCCTAACTTTTAAAGTTTGCAGATGTAAAAACTGGTATTTAGAATCTTCATTAAAAATAAAGAAACACGTACTTTTTTGTTTTCGGAAAATCGCAATAGGAGGAGTGAAAAGGGGTGGAAAAAGAGTTGAATGCCTTTAATGAGACTACTTATATCTCAGAAACTGAAGATATTACAGACCTGAAAATCAGTGTTTGGGATCTCCTTTAAAAATAAACACGTATTATTTTGTTTCTGGAAAATCCAATTAAGGGAGGGGGTGAAAAGGGGGTAATATTTTAAAAAGAGTGTATCTATATCTCAAAACTTTTCAAGGTCATAGATGTGAAAATTGATATTTAGAATCTCCTTTAAAAATAAAGAAACACGTATATTTTGTTTTCAGAAAATCCTAATAGGAAGGGTGGAAAAGGTTGAAGAAAGGGTCGAATGCCTTTCATGAGTCTACTTATATTTCAGAAACTGAAGATATTACAGACCTGAAAATTGGTGTTTGGGATCTCCTTTAAAAAAGAAACACATATTTTTTGGTTTTTGGAAAATCCAATTAATGGAGGGGGGGGTGAAATAGGGGTGATTTTTTAAAATTTGTGTATCTATATCTCAAAACTTTTAAAGTTTATAGATGTAAAAATTGGTATTTAGAATCTTCTTTAAAAATAAAGAAACATGTATTCTTTTGTTTTCGGAAAATCCCAATAGGAAGGGTGTAAGAGGGTGAATAATGGGTTGAATGCCTTTAACGAGGCTACTTATATTTCAGAACCTGAAGATATTACAGACCTGAAAATTGGTATTTGGGATCTACTTTAAAAGTAAAGAAGCACGTATTTTTTCGTTTTTGGAAAATCCAATTAATGGCGGTTAAACAGGAGTGACAAATTGGGGTGAATTTTTTGAAAGACTATATCTACAGAATATCTTGGAAACGGATAATGTTACAGACGTAAAAAGTGGGTGTTTGGAATCTCCTGTAAATGTAAAGAAATATAGGTGATTTGTTTTTGGAAACTCCACTTAAGGGGAACTCAAAAGGGGTGAAATTTTAAAATGAGAATTTTTACAGTATATCTAAAAAACTTAACATGTTACAGAAGTGAAAAATGGTATTTTTTTTCTCTATTAAACATAAAGAAAAGTGTATTTTTAGTTTTCGGAAATATCACTTGGGTGGAGGGGAGGGGGGTAAAAGTGACTGAAAATGGTGTTGAATTCTTTTAATTAGGCTACTGATATATCAAAAATGAAGATGTTAAGACGTGAAATTTGATATTTTTAATCTGCTTTAAAAGTAAATAAACACGTATTCTCGGAAAATCCAATGAATGGGGGGGGGGTGAAAGAATTGAAAAATTAATTGGCTTAATTGTATGAGAATACATACATCTAATAAAAACTAAAGTTGTTACAGACGTGACAATTCGTATTTGGAACTCCTTTAAAAACAAAAAAACAAAAAAAAAACGCGTTTTGGGCGGGAAACCATCTTGGAGGGCGGGAGTGTAAAGGAGTTGAATTCCTTTCATGAGGACACATAAATAAAAAACTGAAGAAGTTAGAGTCGTGCTAATTGGTATTTAGAAGATCCTTTACTATTAAAGAAACGAGTATTATTTGCGTGAAAGTTCACTTAGGGGGGGGGGGGGAGTAGTGTGAAATGAAGTGAAAAAAGTAAATTACTTTTATGGGGATACTTATATCTCAAAACTGAAGGTAATAGACGTGAACATTGGTGTTTGGAATCTCCCTTAAACATAAAGAAACAAGCCTTCTTTTAATTATTTTTTTTGGGGGGGAGGTGGCGGTAAATAAACTTAACGGCGGTGGGGTATAGAAGGAGGTGAGACCAATTGATTTTACTGTTATTAATGTACTTATAAGGATCCTCCGTTGCTCAGGCGGCAGCGAGCCGGCCTCTCACAGCTGGGTTCCGTGGTTCAAATCCCGGTCACTCCATGTGACATTCGTGCTGGACATAACGGAGGCGGGACAGGTTTTCTCCGGATACTCCGGTTTTTCCTGTCATCAGCCATTCCAGCAACACATAATAATAATAATAATAATTGTTACCGCGTTTTGATGGTAGGTAGAGGTGTAAGAAGGTGCGGGCGTGAATGGGTCTCAAACTACGGAATCAAAGTTAATGTAAAATTTAACGAGGTTATATTTTCTTTTCAAAATTAGGTAACAACAAATAGAACAGGTACTTAGTAGCCGAAACACAATTGAAAAATACATTTACATAGGTGCCCCATTTGGGGCTTCAAAAGTCAGAAACCTAATTCTTGGGCAATCAGCTCAGTTTTACCCCAAACACAATTTTAACAGAGGGGCAGAAAACCCCATTCATACCTAGGAGCCCTTGCTCCAAATTACACTGAAAAGCCTCCTCGAGGCATACAATATACCATTTTCAAAAGAGCCACTCGCTCTTTCATTTAAGCCTTTCCCAGGCCACACCAAACTCCACCTTTAAGCTGTCCTCAAAGGACATATACACAGGGGTAAAATACCCAGCCTACTGAGGTCTATTAAATGACAAGAAGGTTAATTAAATGACCTCTAAAACAATTTGAGAGGAGGCGAACTTGCACTCCTAATACACTTTGATTAAGACCTACTTGGCGCTAGGCCGTTAATACAAGGGCTAATCCCATACTAAAGAGGTGACTTAAGAAGAGAACAATTTGTTTTACATTATCGAAGAATAGGTTGAGAAAAATAAGTTCACCTCAAAACAATATGAGTGGGAGCTCGAGAGGGTTAGCACTCTCTATCCCAGAATGTAGCTTTACAAGAGAATCGAAGAAAAGAGTAGTTACATTTTAGGAAAAGGTTACATGGTAGAACGCTTCGCACCCGCCCCGAGAGTTAAACTGCTGAGCAAGAAAAGAAAGAATTTATTAATCGGCCATTACCTTATTGTTGACCGCTGCAGAAGAAAGAGGCGCTACCCGCCTCCTGCGATGTACTTAATACACTGAAAGATGGAACAGAAGTGGCACGGAGACCCAAAAATCAGCAGTTTATAACCTCTCGTGGAAGGTTCTAGGCGTTAGGGGAATGAAAACACCCGCCCACAATATTTTATTGGCTAGGACCCCGCAATCGATTCAAGTTGGGGGAAGATACATCTGATTGGATAGAAATTAATTTAAGAAATTCGGGATTGGCTACATGCAAAACAAGGGGAAAGAGAGGGGTATACAGCCAACTTAAACAATAACAGAAAGAAATTTAGCAAAGAACAAACATTTGAAATAAAAATTTCTTCAACAAAATAGTTCTTTGACTCCGCACTAGGTTGCACTATTGTTGATCTTCAGTAGTGTCCTCTAGAAGAGAAAGTTCACACTTCTTACTTCAAGCTAAACAAAAACACATCAAAAGTGACACAGTTCAAAAACTCAAAATTTTCCACGTGGTGACATCTTCTGAGAAAGTAGAGAATTAATAGAGTAGATAAAGTTCAACCTTCCTCCAGAAGAGGAGTTTCAACTGGCGCAACTTTTAAATAAACGGTGTAGAGGTGTACCGCCCGGTACAGACCTCCCCCCCCAAAAGTTCCTCCAGGGGTGACGCATGAGATCAGTTTGAAACAAAGTCCAAGTAATGATGTTGATATGAAGATAGATAGCAGGAGCATTTACAAGATTTCTTAATTCAGTTTCAAAATGTTGTTGTTGCAGGTGAATGAAAGTCTTTATGTTTGTAGAATTTGAATTTCTGAAGATAAACTTTTACTACTTAAAAGTGAAAATTTTGCAATGTCCACCAAATATTGATGTTGAATTCCCAAGTGTAATTATTGCTTATGGTGACTGTCCATGTAGTTGATGTAGATTAAGTTGGATGGCCAGACCGGCCGTTGCAGCTTGCGTCCAAAGGAGGCCGCTCGGACCCCTCAAGTACCCTGAGATACCGCTCGCCCGCACTATGAGGGGAGCAGAGGTGTTGAAATACGCCGCGCCCGCGGTGAACATATACAAGCTGCGGGCCAGTAGCAGGTCGTGCGCCGCACATCAGCCTTGGCCGGGAGGAGAGCTCCGGCTCGCCGTACACATGTCGTCCTCGCTGGAGAGGAGGGGGCCCATCCCCCTCCCCAGTTGCTGCACGGCGCTGCGCGGCTGCGGGGGCACTGAAACATAAAAGCTCGGCGGCAAAATGGTGTTGGACCATCATCTTATTTTTGAGGGCACAGGCATGTAGATTGAGGGGCCAGCGGCGTGGCGATATTCATGGCATTTCATCTAAGCCAGCCACTGTATTTAGTGGAGCAGGAGACGGGAGCGTGGTAATGGCCGTGACAAGGACAGGATGGCAGTTTAACAATCGGGGGAGGTTTACAAGAAATACTTACATATAAAATAAAATAGAAGGAGCAGAATGCCTTAAAAGTGGAACTCAAAAAAAAAAATATAACCATCATATTCCTATCAAATTATATGAAGCAAGTTGACACAAAATTTACACCGGTTTCACCTGGGACAGGTGAACCCTAAATATCCTCTCGGTGGCTGGATTGCTTACTAACAATGTAACCGGTGTGAGAAAATCGAGAATGATGCATGGCCCATGGAATCTGGGGGCAAGCTTGCCCGCGGGAACAAAATTTTTGACCATAACCTGGTCACCTACCTTCAAAGGGGTGGATCTCCGTCCACGATCATACCTTTCCCTAACCTTTTCATGAGACACTTTAAGATTGGCTTTAGCCTTCTTCCAAAGATCTTTAATGTTATCCGGATCTATTGTCTCGGGTAGAATGTCATTCAGAGACCAGAGGTTAGAGAGCGGCGAGTTGGGAACAAACTTGAACATCAAAGAAGCTGGAGTAAACTTGTGAGATTCATGAACCGCCGAATTCAAAGCAAAAGCTATCCAATGCAGGGACGTGTCCCACCTGGAATGATCTTCATGATGATAGGCAATAAGTGCAGACCTGAGATTACGGTTAACCCGTTCAGCCAGAGATGGTTGAGGGTAATAAGCAGAAGTAGTTACATGAGAGATGGACAAGTCAAAACAGAATTTACGAAAAAGATTTGATGTGAATGCCTTAGCATTATCAGATACAATATATTGGCACGGACCAAAAGAAGCAAAAATGGAATTTAGACAGGTAATGGTGGACTGAGCGGTAGCCAGCTTAGTCGGAAATAACCAAGAAAATCTGGTAAAACCATCTACACATACAAAGATGAACTTGTTGGCATTACCCTTTGACTGGGGGAAGGGTCCTACATAATCAATATACAGGCGTTCCATGGGGCGCGACGCTTGATGCGAAGACAAAAGGCCTACCTTGGTGGACATGGTGGGTTTACTCAGCAAACATGATTTACAAGCTTTTACAAGTTCACGGATTTCACCGTCCATACCTTTCCAGATGAACATTTCACGAATCTTTTCACGGGTTTTAAAGATTCCAAGATGCCCTCCTAATGGGGTCTCATGATAATACTTGAAGATCATAGGTACCAGAACGGCTGGAACGACAACTTTCATCATCTTATCATGCCTCGATGGGCAACATAGAACACCATTCCTCAGAACATAAGGGACAACCTGTTCCCCAGAAGAAAGGGTTTCCATTATCGGAGCCAGCGTCGGATCTTCACGTTGGTATTTCTCAATATCTCTAAAAAGCATGGGAGCATCTGTTAGGATGGCATTAACCTCGGATAGTATGGACTCGGAAGGTGATGAACTGTCGACTGGTTCGTGGGTCTCGACCTCGTTTGAAAACATACGGCTGAGTCCATCAGCAACAACATTTTCAGTACCTCTGATATGCCTGACATCGAATTGGAAGGCAGAAATACGAATGGCCCAACGGGCTATACGACCAGTACGACGCGGCCTACCTAAGACCCAGCTTAAGGCTTGATTATCTGTTTCCAGGTCGAATTTGACATGTTCCAGATAGAGACGGAACTTCTCTAAGGCGAATAAGACTGCCAAACCTTCGAGCTCATAGGGAATACTTGGCTTCTTGAGCCGACAAAGTCCTAGATGCATAGGCGATGGGTCGCCTCCCTAGTTCAGTCTCTTGAAGAAGGACTGCAGCTACAGCTGACGACGACGCGTCCGTTTGGACGATGAATTTCTTTGAGAAATCAGGCATAGCAAGGACAGGGGCATTACAGAGAGCTAATTTAAGATCTTCAAAAGCGGCTTGTTGAGAAGGTCCCCACTCGAATTTGATGCCTTTCCTACGAAGAAGGTTTAAGGGCGCCGCTCTATTAGCAAAGTTAGGAATGAACTTTCTGAAGAAATTCACCATACCAATAAACCTGGCGATGCCTTTAATGTCCTTGGGAGGTTTAAAATCACGGATGGCCTGTGTTCTAGAATGATCGACTGCTACACCATCAGGTGACACAATATGCCCTAGGAAAGACATAGAGGGCTTAGCAAAGGCAACCTTGGACAACTTAACAGTTAACCCAGCCTTACGAAGGCGATTCAGAACTTCTCGCAGATGATCTAGATGTTCTTCGAAGGTCTCCGAAAACACGACGACATCATCCAAGTAGTGATATAAGTATTCAAATTTGATGTCGGAGAAGACCCTATCTAGTAGCCTAGTGAGCACAGCTGCCCCCGTGGGGAGCCCGAAAGGCACGCGGTTGTATTCGTATAAATTCCAGTCCGTGGCAAACGCTGTAAGGTGTTTAGACTCTTCGGCAAGGGGAATTTGATTATAGGCCTGATTCAAGTCCAAGATAGTGAAGAACTTGGCCTTACGAAACCATGAAAAACAAGAATGAAGGTCAGGAAGGGGCACAGATTGCAACACCACCTTCCGATTGAGAGCCCTGTAATCAATGACAGGCCTGAAGCCTCCTTGGGGTTTCGGGACTAGAAAAATAGGCGATGAATACGCCGACTTAGAGGGCCTAATAATACCATCCTTCAACATCTGATCGATGATTTCTTTCAGAGCCTTCATTTTAGGTGGAGATAGCCTATAAGGTGGAAAACGGACAGGAATCGAATCCGTGACCTCAATTTTGTATTCAATAAGATCAGTAACACCAAGAGTATCAGTGAATACCTCTGGAAATGACTGACATAATTTACGAATACTATTAGCCTGCTCCTCAGGTAGATGTCTAAGGTCTAACAACATCTCATCCTGGGTAGGCGAAATAGAGAAACATGACACAGAATTACACGTTAATAGTGGGATTTTACAACTAGAAGCAAATTTGAATGTGCACGACCTAGACTGGAGATCGAGCACAAGACCAGTGTGAGAAATAAAGTCCGCTCCCAGTATGATGGGGCAAGTCAAGTGCTTAGCCACAAACAGTTTGATTTTCCATGTAAACTTAAAAATACGAATTTTGACCAGTAAAGAACCTAGAATTTCTAATGGAGATGTATTAGCCGAAACATATTTAACAGGAGAAGAGTCATAGACAGGTAGTTTACAAACAGATTTCGATTTGGAGTACCATTCAGCCGAAATAATGGAACAAACACTGCCTGAATCTAATAGAGCTGTTATAGGTTCGTTATTTATCTCAATCTTAAGAAAAGGAACAGGTGCGGGGATATCCGCCGCAATCCTAAGACACTCTTTGGGGCATTCAAAAGATGTATTCGAAGACTTATCGTTCCCTGAATTCTCGACCTTTTTGCCAGGGGCTGAGCCTTGGGAAGATGGATTAGTTGACTCAGCCGAAGCCACTAGTCACTTTTGACTGTTGTTGGAAGTTACCCCAGAAGTTGAGCAGGAGGGGGTACTATTCGAATTGGGACAATTCTTGGCGATATGTGAGAAAGCCCCACATTTAAAACAGCCCTGTGATGAACCAGCTCCATTATTTGCCCTACTAGACTTGATCAGAGGACACTTATTGCGCAGATGGTCAGGCGACCCGCAAGCATAACATTTACGAGGGGTGACTGATCGGCGAGGTGGAGGCCGAGTGTTACTAAAGGAAGGCGGGGGTTCTTTCGCAACACGCAAGGAATCGGCGTATCTAACTCCTTCCGCTGAGACGGCCAATGCTTCAAGTTCCGAGAAAGTTTGCGGGCATGCCGCGAAACACAAATATGACCTGTAGGGTGGGGAGATCCCTTCAACAATAGCTTGCACGATCTGATCCTCAGGGAAGTGGAGAGCAAACACCCTAGTATAAAACTTAATGTCCTGTATGAAATCAGCCAAGTTTTCATCCAAGCGCTGTACCCGATAATAGTATTTCTGAATCAGAGATGACCTCGCGCGGGCAGGAATGAAATTTGCAAGCAAGTGTGCGTGAAAATCTTCAATAGATGACTGTTCAGCAATAGCTCTTACTATTTTATCTGAGAGAACACCAATAGCATAAGGATAGATAATTTGCAAAATTTGACAAGGGGAAAGAGAAAACACAAGGGCGTGATCCTGAAATTCAACTAGAAATCTTAAAAATGAAATTACATCACTGGTGGTGTTAACAGAAAACTTAGAAATACCTCTGAGCAACATTGCCAATGGATGAGGCAAGCTGCTAAACCCGGGTGACATAGTAGGTAAAGGTTTCAATGGTAAGGAAGTTAATTCAGAACGGATGTTACTCAACGATGCACGGCGTTCAGATTCGGTGTCCAATGGGGCCGGGATAGTTTGAGCAGCAACGGTTATCCTATTGACTTCTCCCTTGGGAGGCGCTTCCTCACTACCTGCATTCACTATGGTGGGCTGATCAGATTTGGGAGGAACTTCCCCAGTTAACAATTGAGTGACTTTACTAGACAATTCAGAAATAGTTTCAAGGAGCGTATTAGCTTCCTTCCTCTGAACGTCATTCACCTTTAGAGACAACAGATCATTAACTCTATTTGAAAAGTGATATAGTCTGCCTTGCACACGCTTAATTTGATTAGGAGACGGATCATTTTCATCAAAAAAACTAACTACAGATGCTAGCCCAGAAATATTCTCGACGATCGTGGAAAGAGAGTCATCAATTTCTTTCTCTCCCAAATTGGGGATGGAAATGGGCAAATCAAGGGACTCTCTAAGTTTGTTAGTGTCGATAGCAACCGTGCCTCCAGATTGCACGTTTCTAATAGTTAATTCGTAGATCAACTCCTCTTTGCGCAAATAGTTAAGGAGGAGAACATCGCGAGGGCCGGGCATGATGACGGAAAAATTTAGAACAACCTCAAAAAATTTCCAGCAACTGAGAAAATGGTTAGAGTTCGGATCAAAACAGTGTTTAGCCGTCAAAAGGGGCTAAATTGAGACCCATTCAACCACGCTCTGCTACCACTTGTTACCGCGTTTTGATGGTAGGTAGAGGTGTAAGAAGGTGCGGGCGTGAATGGGTCTCAAACTACGGAATCAAAGTTAATGTAAAATTTAACGAGGTTATATTTTCTTTTCAAAATTAGGTAACAACAAATAGAACAGGTACTTAGTAGCCGAAACACAATTGAAAAATACATTTACATAGGTGCCCCATTTGGGGCTTCAAAAGTCAGAAACATAATTCTTGGGCAATCAGCTCAGTTTTACCCCAAACACAATTTTAACAGAGGGGCAGAAAACCCCATTCATACCTAGGAGCCCTTGCTCCAAATTACACTGAAAAGCCTCCTCGAGGCATACAATATACCATTTTCAAAAGAGCCACTCGCTCTTTCATTTAAGCCTTTCCCAGGCCACACCAAACTCCACCTTTAAGCTGTCCTCAAAGGACATATACACAGGGGTAAAATACCCAGCCTACTGAGGTCTATTAAATGACAAGAAGGTTAATTAAATGACCTCTAAAACAATTTGAGAGGAGGCGAACTTGCACTCCTAATACACTTTGATTAAGACCTACTTGGCGCTAGGCCGTTAATACAAGGGCTAATCCCATACTAAAGAGGTGACTTAAGAAGAGAACAATTTGTTTTACATTATCGAAGAATAGGTTGAGAAAAATAAGTTCACCTCAAAACAATATGAGTGGGAGCTCGAGAGGGTTAGCACTCTCTATCCCAGAATGTAGCTTTACAAGAGAATCGAAGAAAAGAGTAGTTACATTTTAGGAAAAGGTTACATGGTAGAACGCTTCGCACCCGCCCCGAGAGTTAAACTGCTGAGCAAGAAAAGAAAGAATTTATTAATCGGCCATTACCTTATTGTTGACCGCTGCAGAAGAAAGAGGCGCTACCCGCCTCCTGCGATGTACTTAATACACTGAAAGATGGAACAGAAGTGGCACGGAGACCCAAAAATCAGCAGTTTATAACCTCTCGTGGAAGGTTCTAGGCGTTAGGGGAATGAAAACACCCGCCCACAATATTTTATTGGCTAGGACCCCGCAATCGATTCAAGTTGGGGGAAGATACATCTGATTGGATAGAAATTAATTTAAGAAATTCGGGATTGGCTACATGCAAAACAAGGGGAAAGAGAGGGGTATACAGCCAACTTAAACAATAACAGAAAGAAATTTAGCAAAGAACAAACATTTGAAATAAAAATTTCTTCAACAAAATAGTTCTTTGACTCCGCACTAGGTTGCACTATTGTTGATCTTCAGTAGTGTCCTCTAGAAGAGAAAGTTCACACTTCTTACTTCAAGCTAAACAAAAACACATCAAAAGTGACACAGTTCAAAAACTCAAAATTTTCCACGTGGTGACATCTTCTGAGAAAGTAGAGAATTAATAGAGTAGATAAAGTTCAACCTTCCTCCAGAAGATGAGTTTCAACTGGCGCAACTTTTAAATAAACGGTGTAGAGGTGTACCGCCCGGTACAATAATAATAATAATAATAATAATAATAATAATAATAATAATAATAATAATAATAATAATAATAATAATAATGTTCCGGACCGTCGTCAAATGTGCGGACCGCGCTGGTAACGGCTCCTGGACGGGTAATGACTAAGAATGCAGTCCGGCCGCGGGTTCAGTGCCGCCAAGGCACCCAATATGACACCACGCCGGATCTCCTGAAGGATTTTATCCATATTAAAAATGATTAAAGGAAAGGATAGCAAAGATTTACGGACCCAACTGACCAGGAGGAATACCTGAGCCTAGCCCGGGAAGTACGAAATCGATTGCTGGAAAGGAAGATTGAAAAATGGGAGGAAACGTGCTGTAAAATAATAGAAAACGAGTCAGATCGGGAATTTTGGTGGATTCTCGCAGAAAACGAGTCAGATCGCGAATTTCGGCGGATTATATATCTAAAACAATAAGCATTCAATTATAAATTTCAGTATAATACCGTAGCGAAGCACGGGTCTTGCTAGTATATATATATAAAATAGCTTGTCCTGACTGACTGACTGACTGATTCATCATCGCCGAGCCAAAACTGCTGGACATAAAGAAATTAAATTTTGGGGATATATTCACGTTATGATGTAGGTGCTCGCTAAGAGAGGATTTTTGGATATTCCTACGGTAAGGGGGTGAAAATGGGGGTGAAATTTTAAAATGAGTGTATCTATATCTCAAAACTTTCAACGTTTACAGATGTAAAAATTGGTATTTAGAATCTTCTTTAAAAATAAGGAAACACGTATTTTTTTGTTTTCAGAAAATCCCAATATGAGGGATGAAAAAGGGTGAAAATGGGTGAAAATGGGTTGAATGCCTTTAATCAGGATACCGGTACTTATATCTCTGAAACTGAAGATTTTACAGACCTGAAAATTGGTACTTTTGATCTCTTAAAAATAAAGAAGCACGTATTTTTTGTTTTTGTAAAATACAATTAATGGGAGGGTGAAAAGGGGGTGAATTTTTAAAATGAGTGGCTCTATATCTCCAAACTGTTAAAGTTTGCAGATGTAAAAATTGGTATTTAGAATCTTCATTAAAAATAAAGAAACACGTATTTCTTTGTTTTCGGAAAATCGCAATAGGAGGAGTGAAAAGGGGTGAAAAATGGGTTGAATGCCTTTAATGAGGCTACTTATATCTCAGAAACTGAAGATATTATAGACCTGAAAATTGGTGTTTGGGATCTCTTTTAAAAATAAAGAAACACGTATTTTTTGTTTTTCTGGAAAACCCAGTTAAGGGGGGTGAAAAGGGGGTAATATTTTAAAATGAGTGTATCTATATCTCAAAACTTTTAAAGGTTATAGATGTACAAATTGGTATTTAGAATCTCCATTAAAAATAAAGGAACACTTATATTTTGTTTTCGGAAAATCGTAATAGGAAGGGTGGTAAAGGTTGAAAAACGGGTCGAATGCATTTCATGAGTCTACTTATATTTCAGAACCTGAAGATATTACAGACCTGAAAATTGGTGTTTGGGATCTCCTTAAAAATTAAGAAACACGTATTTTTCTTTTTGTGGAAAATCCAATTAATGGGGGGGGGGGGGTGAAAATGGGGTGGTTTTTTAAAATGAGTGTATCTATATCTCAAAATTTTTTAAGTTTATAGATGTAAAAATTGGTATTTAGATTCTCCTTTAAAAATAAAGAAACATGTATTCTTTGGTTTTCGGAAAATCCCAATAGGACGGGTGTAAAAGGGTGAATAATGGGTTGAATGCCTTTCATGAGGCTACTTATATTTCAGAACCTGAAGATATTACAGACCTGAAAATTGGTATTTTGGATCTACTTTAAAAGTAAAGAAACACGTATTTTTTCGTTTTTGGAAAATCAAAATATTGGGGGGTGAATTTTTTAAAATGAGTGTGTCTACATCTTAAAATTTTAAAATTTACAGATGTGAAAATTGGTAGTTAGAATCTCCTCTAAAAATTAAGGAACACGTATTTTTTGTTTCCTGTAAATCGTAATAGGAGGGGTGTAAAAGGGTGAAAAATGGGTTGAATGCCTTAATTGAGGATACACATATCTCAGAAACGAAAGACATTACAGAACTGATAATTTTCATATGGGATCTCCTTTAAAAATAAAGAAACACGTATTTTTTAGTTTTTGGAAAAGCCAATTAATGGCGGTTAAACAGGAGTGACAAATTAGGGTGAATTTTTTGAAAGACTGTATCTACAGAATATCTTGGAAACGTAAAATGTTACAGAGTAAAGAGTGAGTGTAAATCTCCTGTAAATGTAAAGAAATATAGGTGATTTGTTTTGGAAACTTCACTTAAAGGGAACTCAAAAGGGGTGAAATTTTAAAATGAGAATTTTTACAGTATATCTAAAAAAAAACTTAACATGTTACAGAAGTGAAAAATGGTAATTTTTTATCTCTATTAAGCATAAAGAAACGTGTACTTTTAGTTATCGGAAATACCACTTGGGTGGAGGGGGGGTAAAAGTGACTGAAAATGGTGATGAATTCTTTTAATTAGGCTACTGATATCTCAAAAATGAAGATGTTACAGACGTGAAATTTGATATTTGCAATCTGCTTTAAAAGTAAAGAAACACGTATTCTCGGAAAATCCAATGAAGTGGGGGGGGGGGGTTGAAAGAATTGAAATATTAATTGACTGAAGTGTATGAGAATACATACATCTAATAAAAACTAAAGTTGTTACAGACGTGAAAATTCTTATTTGGACCACCTTTAAAAACAAAGAAGAGCGCGTTTTGGTGGGGAAACCATCTTAGAGGGCGGGAGTGTAAAGGAGTTGAATTCCTTTCATGAGGACACATAAATCGAAAACTGAAGAAGTTAGAGTCGTGATAATTGGTATTTAGAAGATCCTTTACTATTAAAGAAACAAGTATTATTTGCGGGAAAATTCATTTAAAAGGAGGGGGGGGGATTATTGCGAAATGAAGTGAAAAAATTGAATTATTTTTTATCTCAAAACTGAAGGTAATAGACGTGAACATTGGTGTTTTTAATCTCCCTTAAACATAAAGAAACAAGCATTCTTTTAATTTTTTTGGTGGGGGGGGGGTGGCGGTAAATAAACTTAACGGCTGTGGGGTGTAGAAGGAGGTGAGACCAATTGATTTTACTGTTATTAATGTACTTATAAGGATCCTCCGTTGCTCAGGCGGCAGCGCGTCGGCCTCTCACAGCTGGGTTCCGTGGTTCAAATCCCGGTCACTCCATGTGGCATTCGTGCTGGACAAAACGGGGGTGGGACAGGTTTTTCTCCGGATACTCCGGTTTTCCCTGTCATCAGCCATTCCAGCAACACATAATAGTAATAATAATAATAATAATAATAATAATAATAATAATAATATTCCGGACCGTCGTCAAATGTGCGGACCGCGCTGGTAACGGCTCCTGGACGGGTAATGACTAAGAATGCAGTCCGGCCGCGGGTTCAGTGCCGCCAAGGCACCCAATATGACACCACGCCGTATCTCCTGAAGGATTTTATCCATATTAAAAATATTATAGGAAAAGATGGCAAAGATTTACGGACCCAACTGACCGGGAGGAATACCTGAGCCTAGCCCGGGAAGTACGAAACCGATTGCTGGAAAGGAAGATTTAAAAGTGGGAGGAAACGTGCCGTAAAATCATAGAAAACCAGTCAGATCGGGA